>NC_136915.1:79358037-79837076 GCF_949752795.1 Hyperoodon ampullatus | reverse complement strand
GGGCAGAGTTCCTCAAGTCCCTCTGGTGTTAAGTTATATGGGGGAATCCTAGGGAGCAGCATGGAGCGAGCTACCTCTACCTAACTTAGCATTCAATTTTGGGGTTCTGCACCACAAAATTGCCCAATATCAGTGGAAATTTCTTGTCTACAATGAGGAGAAATCCTTTCCACTAATTGGCTTAAATCCTCAGTAAAATGAGTACTAGGTTGAAGAGGACAGAGAAACTTAGGGAAGCCATGCAAAGCCATTAGAGAAAACAGGTGTGAAGGAAATGAGTAGGGGACTTGTGAAAGAAGTCCTTCAGTGTACAATGAAGTTTAATACTCCAATTCATTAAGTTTTTGAGATAATTCATCTAAGAAGCAAACTGTGTCGATATTGAAGGGATCTCATAAAGATATTGAGGGACTGGCAGGCAAACTGTGAAGAAAATTGTCAAAGCCCACCACTGGCAATTTGGTGATTTTGAAGGGGCCAGAAAAAGAAGCAGTGTTAAGGGTGAAATGTGTCACTCCTATATCTATGAGAAATGTGGTAGGGTAACTCACAAGGGTAACTAATATCACCTTGTGAATTTAATGGGAATTAAGGTCATGGAATGTCTGCTTTCTCAAAGCTAAGTTAGTATTCCTCCTGTGAAAAGGGTTTTGGGTTCTTTTCTTTCCATTTGAGAACAGGACATTCCTAAAACCAATAGACTTTTTCTTTGCAATACCAGCAAGCATCCTGGTCAATGGAGGCCCATAATTTGGGGTCCTGTCTTTGTTTAAGTTTTTCTAATTGCTTTAATTGTAAAGTCATATGATTTGGTTATGTATTTTCTCTTTTTTAAAGAAATGTTACCCTCACAGTGCTGGGCTAATGTCTGAGGTTCGGACACCTCAACATTTTAACAGTAGACATTTTTTTTTTTGGTAGTTTCATGAAGCTCGAGTCTTAGACCATTCAGAAAGTTGTGGCTAGAGCAAAGGCTGCTTGGTAATTGAGTTCAAGCCCTTAATGCTCTTTCCAAGTAATGTCTAACTGCTGGTGATAATTTGCCATAGTTTCATCCTTTAGTTGTTTTCAATTTTGAGTACATGACCAATCAATTTTAACAGCATAAAACTCAGAATGGCTTCTAATAACTTTTCTTTAATACTTTTACTCTCTGACTGGACTCTGCAGTGGTTTGAGATCTCTTAAGGTCTTCCAAGATAGTAGTCCATTTAGCTTTCTGAAACTAAAGAAAGGCATCTCTACAAGTAAGTGGATAAGTTGATATAAGTTGGGGATCTCAGAGAGTAAGTACCCAACACCTCCTAAATTGCTAAAAAAATTTCTCTCTTTCCTTTTGGGACTTGGGGGAAATCTTTAGTAATGGAATGTGATTGAAGACCAGGGTTTAAATGTTACTTTCTCAGTTTGTTCCTGGTTGAAAGTAGGTAGTGGGCATGGCTTGAGCATCATCTACAGAATGTGGAGTTTCAACATGTTTACCTTCGAGGTTAACTGAAAGGCAAGAGAGTATTTTGAGAGGGGAAGGAAAAGGAACAGTAGAGAGGGCAGTATGGAGACACTGGAAGATAGGGTGTAGGGGACTGTGTTTTGGGAAAGCCAAGAAGGGTCTCAGGGTCTGAATGAGTGATCTTGGAATCTTTTTGTTCCAGACTTTCTCTAAGATAAAGGTAGTCAGCAGGGATTCAAGAAGGGGTCGTTAAGTCAACTGAGAAGTTCTCATGTTTTAGGTCATAGACGTCTGGAATTCTAACCCAGTTTCAAGATTATACACAGACTCTTAAGAATCAAAAATCTGTCTTTACTGTGCTATCATCTGGAGCACTGGATCAGGAGTTGAATTCACTAATTGATCCCCCATCAATTAGTCAGGAATGAAGAAAAAGTCTTAACAGGTGCCCAACTGAAGTTCAAGGTGAAATTCTGTGGGCACAATGGTGAATCTGATGCAACAACAGACTGTAGTAGAAACATTATACTAACACTTCTTAAAATGGCAAGGAAGACTTTATTCAAGATTATTGTAATAAGGGTCAATGCTGTTTCAATAGATAAGAAATATTGAGCTCTGTTACAAATATAGCAAAGTCACTTGGGAATATATAGCTGACAAGCAGAGTTAGAGGGTCAGTGGATGAAAACTTACTGAAAGATAAGGATAGGGAAATTCTTGCTAAAATGGTTTAATAGGACTCTTGCTAAAGACAGACCAAGGGCTTAAATATTGAGTCTTAGTTTAGGTGCTGTAACAAAAATACTGTAGATTGGATGGCTTAAACATCAGAAATTAACTTTTTAATAGTTCTGAAGGCTGGGAAGTACAGGATCAAGTTGCTGGCAGATCCTGTGTCTGGTGGTTTGTAGTTATCTGCTTTCTCATTGTATGGTCATGTGGCAGAGAGCAGAAAGAGATCCTATGTTTAACTCTCTTTTTATTAAGACATAATTCCATTCATGAAGGTTCTACCTTACAATCTAATTACTTTAAAAAAATCCCACTTCCAAATACTATCACATTGGGAATGTAGGCTTTAACAGATGAATTTGGGGGGTACACAAACATGATGTCCATAACATTCCATCACTGGCGCCACCAAATTCATGTCCTTTTCACATTCAAAATACTTTCACTTTATCCCAATAGGCTCCAAATTACAATTCTTAACACATTCCAACATCAGCTCTAAAATCTAAAGTCCAAAGTCTCATGTAAGTATAATCTAAATCAGATATGGTGAGGTTTGCGGTAAGAATCATCCTGAGATAAAATTCTCCAGTTGTGAATTCGTGAACACAGACAAGTTATATGCTTCCAAAATACAATGGTGGGACATGGATAAATAGCATAAGGATAGACATTCCATCCCAAAAGAGAAAAGTAGGAAAGAAAGAAGGAAGGTGTGTGTGTCCTAAGCAGGTCTAAATCCTAGCAAGGTAAGCTCTACTAGATCTGAAGGCACAAGAATAATCCACTTTTTCTCAGTGCTCTGCCTTCTATATTTATTGGGGCAGAATCCTGCCCCAGGACCCACTGGGGCATCAGCCCTGCCTCCACAATTCTGCCTGGTGGGGGTTGTATGGTTGAGTCTGTTCCTGGTAGGGGTCATGTGCCTGTGGCTCTGTGGGGTGGAGGTCATGCTGCTACAGATTCTCTGCTGGGCATTTTTCCCACCCTTTGAAATCAAAATAAAGGCAGACCTGTACCCTTACGCCCCAAGTCCATGCACTTTGTGCTTGTGGTGGAAGTGGCAGCCCTGATGATCTCTGAATTGTATTTGGGGGTTCTTCTTCCCTTATCTTAAAGAATAGCACATATTAACAGACAAATAGTACTATGGTCCAGTTCTCTTGGGTCTAAGAAGTCCAACAGTCTTTCTTCATTTTATCCTATTTTCTCTGTTGCCTGTAGTTCAAGCTGGCAGTGTTTCTGCAGTTACAGTCCCATCTCTATTCTTGCTTTTTGTTGAGATGGCTAATTAAATCCATGCTGCACACCACACTGATTTCCTTATCAAATGGTCCTGCCTCCACAACCTTACTGTGCTCTTTTGAATACATTTTCTTATTTTTTGTAATATGGTTAGCCTGAGAATTTTCCAAACCTTTACCTTCTGGTTCCTCTTTCTTTAGCAATTACATCTTCATCATTTTCTCTCTTCTCATATTTTACTCTAAGCAGTTAGAAGGAATCAAGTCTCTCTCTCAACACTTTTCTTAGAATTTCTTCAGCTAAATATCCAGTTTCATCTATCTTCTACCAAATAGTAGAACATGAACAAATTTGGGCAGGTTCTTTGTCACTTCATAAAAAGAATCATCTTACTTACAGCTTCAAAAAAGATGTTCCTCATTTCTGTCTGAGTTCTCACCAGTATCATCTTTTTAGTACTCTTCACAGCAATATTGGCTTTTTTTTTTTTTTTTGCATCACTTCAAAACTCTTCCACCCTCTATCCATTACCTAATTCCAAAGCTGCTTCCACATTTTTAGGTATTTGTTAAACTTTAGCACCTCACTTCTTGATACCAAATTCTGTCTTGGAGGGAACAAGCATTCAGTCCACAGCATCAAGAGTAGGTGTTGAGGATTTTGATCTGATATCAAAGGTGGGGAAATTCAATAAACTAACTTAGCAGGATTCTTATTAAAGTTGGGCTAGACAAGTTAAGGACAGGGGTCAAGGTCAAGTCCTAGTTGAGAAGAGTGCTCAGAGGAAACCTAACTAATATTTTGTGAAAGAGAACATCTTTGTCACTGGAGGAGGGGCTATATGTTTAAGAAGCAGATTAGACCCAAATGAAGAGAAACTGATTGAGGTAGAGAAACATCAGAAAAAGTGATTCATGTTGAAAAATAGGGTAGTAATGGAGGGAATAGAGCAAATTGTCTAACCTATATGTAATCAGAAGTAGTAGCAGAGGAAAGAGAAAAGGGACAGAGGTCATATTTGAAGATACAGTGTCAGAGAATTTCCCAGAACTTTAAAAATCATCCATGTGCAAATGCGAGATTAAGTCCAAGTAGAAAAAAATTGTAAATATACACCTGGGGAATCAGAGCGAAATTATAGCATACAAATGAGAATGTCTGAAAGATATTTACAGAGGAAAAACATTTAGTTTACAGCAAGGCAAAAGAAAGCTGATATCTCAGTAGCATCAATGGAAGTGGAATGGTAGTGCAAGAGAAAAAGTTCAAGGTAAAGAAAAAGATAGTTGTCAACATAGGTGTATGCAGGGAAAAAAAACCTTTCAAAAATGGGTACAAAATTAATATCTGGAGGAGAGTTTACCATGAGCAGACCAACTTTAATAGAAGTTCTAAATATTTTACTTTAAGCAGAAGTAAAAAGATCCAAGAGACAGGAAGTCTGAAATGCAAAAGCAAATGAAGATCCAAGACAGCAGTAGATATGTGAAATAATCAATAAGTGCATGAAACAATCATAATAATATATACTGGGATTGAAAAATGAGAAGACAGAATTAACATAAAATAATTCAGAAAGAGTGGGATATAGATCAAGTGTTCTAAGGTCTTTGAATTATTCTGGAGGAGAGTAAAGGTGAATAATTTTGAGTTTGATGATTTAAGCATGAATTTTTTCACTTATATTGTAATCAGATAAAGAACAGAGAAGGCTTTCAATTTCCATACTGTGAGGTATAAAAATGATTTTAACACATCTCAGTAATTCAGAAAATAAAAGACCAAAACGTCAGAGAAGTTAGAAAATATTTTAAAAACATGATGAACAAACTTGGCCTAATGTTCAGTTGTAGAACCTCCACCCCCAAACAGAATACTCATTCTTTTAAAACAGACTTGGGACCTTCACATGAAGTTTACATATATTAAACCACAAGGCAGGATTTGTAATATCTTAGGTTGGTTTCCCTAGAAGCAGAGACTGAGAGATGTAGTTTTGTGCAAGTGACTTATTGAGGGAGGGTTTTCAACAGAAGGGGTCTGAGAGAAGCAGAAGAGGGCAAGAAAGTAAAAATTTAAAAAGATTATAGTCTCAGGTATAAACTGGCTTCAGGCTCATCCCGTGGATCTCTGTAGCACAACCAGCACCAGAGTTGGTCCCTCCTTGAAGTAAAGGGTTGGATATCTATAGCCCACATCAGGCATTGCCCGTGGGTCATCCCCTTTGGGTAGAGCAGTTCCCATTTACTCAAGGGAAATTCTCCAGAGAAGAGGGCTAACTAAGTCTATTATGACAACCAAATTGTCTTCAGACATTGTCAAATGTTACCTGGAGGCAAAATCAGCACCATTGGGAGCTACTGAGCTGGAATAATTAAAACCATCTGTATGCAAACACATCTCGATCTCATAATTGGTGCTCCAGGGTTTGAAGTCTGGCATTTCCACATGATGGTGACAATATGAAGCATTGGAAATTTTATACATTTTTGGTGAGAGTATAAATTGGGATATCCATATTGGAAAATTGTTGGATAATATCTACCATTAAAGGAACAAATGTATACAATAGGATCAACTAATTTTAGTCCTAGATATATAACCAACTGAAATATTACTTATGTGCTCAGTGCCATAAATGACATCCCAGGTTCTCATCAACAGTAGAAAGGATAAAACAATTGTGGTATATTCATAAAAAGGAAAACTATGCAGCAATAAATATGAATAAATAAACCAACAACTTTAATGAATTAAAAGTTGTAGTGTTGAGTAAAAAAGTCAACACAAAACAAGCATACTGTATAATTCAATTTATACACAAAAAGACAAAAACAGACAATAATCTATGTATTAGGAGCCAGAGGTTAGAATTTAGAAGTTAAAAGATAAGAGCAGAAATAAATGAAATAGAGACAAAGAAAACAATAGCAAAGATCAATGAAACTAAAAGCTGGTTCTTTGAGAAGATAAACAAAATTGATAAACCTTTAGCCAGACTCATCAAGAAAAAAAGGGAGAGGAATCAAATTAATAAAATTAGAAATGAAAAAGGAGAAGTTACAATGGGCACCACAGAAACACAAAGGAGCATAAGAGACTACTACAAGCAACTATATGCCAATAAAATGGACAACATAGAAGAAATGGACAAATTCTTAGAAAGGTACAACCTTCACAACTGAACCACAAAGAAACAGAAAATATGAGCAGATCGATCACAAGTAATGAAATTAAAACAGTGATTAAAAAACTTCCAAACGGGGTCTTCCCTGGTGGCGCAGTGGTTGGGGGTCCGCCTGCCAATGTGAGTGGCCTGGGTTCGTGCCCCGGCTGGGATGATCCCATGTGCCACGGGGCGGCTGGGCCCGTGGGCCGTGGCCGCTGGGCCTGCACGTCTGGAGCCTGTGCTCTGTGGCAGGAGAGGCCACAGCAGTGAGAGGTCCGCATACAGCAGAAAAAAAAAAAACCTTCCAACCAACAAAAGTCCAGGACCAGATGGCTTCACAGGCGAATTCTCTCAAACATGTAAAGAAGAGTTATCATGTACCCTTCTGAAATTCATCAAAAAAAATGGCAGAGAAAGAACACTCCCAAGCTCATTCTATGAGACCATCACCCTGATACCAATTGCCAAAAAAGAAAATTGCAGACCAATAACACTTGTGAACATAGATGCAAATATCCTCAACAAAATATTATCAAACCAAATCCAACAAAACATTAAAAGGATCATCCACCATGCTCAAGTGGGGTTTATCCCAGGGATGCAAGGACTCTTCAATATACACAAATCAATCAATGTGATACACCACATTAACAAACTGAAGAATAAAAACCATATGATCTTCTCAAGAGATGCATAAAAAGCTTTTGACAAAATTCAACATCCATTTATGAAAAAAAATCTCCAGAAAGTGGGCATAGAGGGAACCTACTTAACATAATAAAGGCTATATATATCAAACACACAGAAAATTTCATTCTCAATGGTGAAAAACTGAAAGCATTTCCTCTAAGATCAGGAACAAGACAAGGATGTCCACTCTCACCATTCTTATTTGACATAGCTTTGGAAGTCCTAGCCATGGCAACCAGAGAAGAAACAGAAATAAAAGGAATCCAAATTGGAAAAGAAGAAGTAATAGAGTACTGTTTGCTGATGACATGATACTATACGTAGGAAATCCTAAAGATGCTATCAGAAAACCACTAGAGCTCATCAATGAATTTGGTGAAGTTGCAGGATACAAAATTTATACACAGAAATTTCTTGCATTTCTATGCACTAACAACAAATGATCAGAAAGAGAAATTAAGGAAACAGTCCCATTTATCACCACATCCAAAAGAATAAAATACCTAGGACTAAACCTACCTAAAGAGACAAAAGACCTGTACTCAGAAAACTAGAAAACACTGGTGAAAGAAATCAAAGGTGACACAAACAGATGGAAAGATATACCATGTTCTTGGATTGGAAGAATCAATATTGTAAAAATGACTATACCACCCAAAGCAATCTACAGATTCAATGCAATCCCTATCAAACTACCAATGGCATTTCTCACAGAATTAGAACAAAAAAATTTACAATTTTTATGGAAACACAAAAGACCCTGAGTAGCCAAAGCAACCTCGAGAAAGAAAAAAGGACCTGGAAAAATCAGGCTCCATGACTTCAGACTATACTACAAAGCTACATTAATAAAAACAGTATGGTACTGGCACAAAAACAGAAATATAGATCAAGATAGAAAGGATAGAATGGAACAGGATAGAAAGTCCAGAGATAAACCCATGCACCTATGGTCACCTAATCTCTGATAAAGGAGGCAAGAATATACAGTGAAGAAAAGACAGCCTCTTCAATAAGTGGTGCTGGGAAAACTGGACAGCTACGTGTAAAAGAATGAAATGAGTACACTCACTAGCACCATACCTAAAATAAACTCAAAATTGATGAAAGACCTAAATGTAAGGCCGGATACTTCAAAACTCTTACAGGAAAAAATAGGCAGAACACTCTGACATAAATCACAGCAAGAACTTTCCTGATCCGCCTTCTAGATTAATGGAAATAAGAACAAAAATTAAAAAACGGGACTTGATTAAACTTAAAAGTGTTTGCAAACCAAAGGAAACCATAAGCAGAATGAAAAGACAGCCCTCAGATTGGGAGAAAATATTTGCAAATGAAGCAACTGACAAGGGATTAATCTCCAAAATATACAAACAGTTCATGCAGCTCAATATCAAAAAACAAACAAACAAAACCCCAAAAACCCCACAAACAACCCAATCAAAAAATGGATGGAAGATCTAAATAGACTTTTCTCCCAAGAAGACATACAGATGGCTAAAAAGCGCATGAAAAGATGGTCAAGGTCACTAATTATTAGAGAAATGCAAATCAAAACTCCAATGAGGTGTCACCTTACACCAGTCAGAATGGCCATCACCAAAAAATCTACAAATAATAAATGCTGGAGATGGTGTGGAGAAAAGGGAGCCCTTCTACTATATATATATATATATATATATATATATATATATATATATATATATATATATATATATATATCTTTTTTCAGTTTACTGTATACCTGCAACTAACACAACATTGTAAGTCAACTATACGCAAATACAAATTTTAAAAAATGTTTGTTTGTTATCTATTACTGCACAACAAATTTCCCCCAAATCAGTGATTTGAAACACCAATTATAACTTCAGAGTTTCTATAGGCCAGGAATCTGAGTGTGGCTTAGCTGGGTCTTCTGCTTCAAGGAAAATTGGTTTTCCCCCCGAATATAGAAGTGTTCCCAATCTTCCAGATACATTCGCTTAAGTAGTTGTTCAAGGGGCCAAAATTATATCAAATTGTAAACTACTGATGGTGGGAGAACTACCTACTGACTCTAGAGTTATGGTGTTTTGGGTAAGTGTCTAATTTTATTTGCCTGGCTTTCAAGACCCTTCTTGTTTTGCCCTGAGTCTTGTTTCTAGTCTCATCTTCCCATCCTGCACACCTACCTGCTGCTTTGGTCAAGTGGAATAATTCTATAATACCTGTAGTGGACTTGCACTTTCTAACATTTCTGACTTGGCCTGTGCTGGTCTTTCCACTGGCATGACCCCTTCATCTTTACAAGTCCACATGTCATAAATTTTATAAAGACCAGGTATTTTCAACCTACTGCTACTTTTCCCAGTCAGACTTACTCTCTTCTAGTTCTGATCTCAAAGAGTACTTGTACCCATTTATTGAACTGACCACATCTTCCTTTACATTATAGTTTTTGATTCTGCACCTAGCAGAGATTATCATCTTAGTTGCATTTTATTTAACATGTTTATTGCTTCTCTAGAAAGTCATCTTCTTGAGGGCAGGTGAACTGTGATATTGAACTTTGCGTTAACAAACAAAATACAGTGCTGTTATTTAGTAGATGCCCCCAAAGTACTTGTTGGATTTAATTTATAACATTAGTGTTCCAAATATAGTCCATGATTGATAAAAATTTACTAAAAAAATTGCTCCCGTATCACAGTGCACCTACTCTCTTCTTAGCACTCTATTAAATATTTTACACACATTGACACCAACATTAACCACGTTTTTCAATTTTTAAATTGAAGTAAAGTTGATTTACTACATTATATTAGTTTCAGGTGTACAACATAGTGATTCGATATTTTTATAGATTATACTCCATTCAAAGTTATCACAAAATAATGGCTTTATTTCCCTGTGCTGTGAAATTTATCCTTGTTGCTTATTTATATTACACAGAATAGTTTGTATCTCTTAATCTTCTAGCCCTAACTTGCCCCTTCCCTCTTTCCTCTCCCCTTTGATACCCAATAGTTTCTTCTCTATATATGTTAGTCAATGTCTGTTTTGTTATATTTACTACTTTTTTGATTCCACGTATGTGATATCAGATAGTATTTGTCTTTCTCTGTCTGGCTTTTTCACTAAGCATAATACCCTCTAGGTCCATCCATGTTGTCACAAATGGCAAAACTTCACTCTTTTTCATGGCTGAGTAATATTCCATTGTATATTAAATCACTACCAGTTTAAAACAAGTATATATATAAGGCCAATATATAGGAAACTCATGCTAGACACAAATAAAAAACCTACAATTGATACACAAAACTAGAGAAAAAGGAACATAAGCATACACTAAAAAAAAAATCATCAAACCACACAAGGGATGAAACAAAAGGAAGAAGACAAGAGAAGTGATGAACTACAAAACAATCAGAAAACAAGTAACAAAATGGCATTAAGTGCATGCCTATCAATAATGCCTTTATATGTCAATGGTCTAAATGCTCCAATCAGAAGACAGGGTGGATGATTGGATAAAAAAACAAGACCTATCTACAAGTTGCTTACAAGGGACTCACTTCAGAGCTAGACATACACAGACCGAAAGTGAGGGGATGGGTCTTTAATCCAGTTTGAGTTTATATTTGTATATGATGTTAGAGAATGTTCTAATCTCATTCTCTTACATGTAGCTTTCCAGTTTTCCAAGCACAACTTACTGATAAGATTTACATTTCTCCATTTATTCCAAGAGGGAAGTTTATAGCAGTAGAGGCCTACCTCAAGAAACAAGAAAAATCTCAAATAAACATCATAACCTACAAAGGAGTTAGAAAAATAAGAATGTATAAAGCCCCAAGTCAGCAGAAGAAAGGAAATAATAAAGATACAATAAGAAATAAATAAAATAGAGACTAACCACCCCCACCAAAAAAAAAAAAACAATATGAAAAGGTCAATGAAAACATAGGATGTTTTTTTGAAAAGATAAACAAAATTGATAAACCTTTAGCCAGGCTTATCAAGAAAAAAACAGAGAGGACTCATGCAAAATAAGAAATGAAAAAGGAGAAATAACAACTGGTATTACAGAGATACAAATAAATATGAGAAAATACTATGAACAGTTATATGCCAAAAAATTGGACAATCTAGAAGAAGTGCACAAATTTCTAGAAACGTTCAACCTTTCAAGACCGAACCAGGAAGAAATAGACAATCTGGACAGACCAGTCACTAGTAGTGAAATTGAATTAATAGTAAAAAAAGCTCCCAGCAAATAAAATTTCAGGACTGGATGGCTTCCCAGGGGAATTCTGCCAGACACATACAGAAGAGCTAGTATCTATCCTTCTCAAATTATTCCAAAAGATGTAAGATGAGGGAACACTTCCAAATTCATTCTAAGAGGGCACCGTTACCCTGCTACCAAAACCAAAGACACTACCAAACAAGAAAATACAGGTCAATATCTCTGATTAATACAGATGCAAAAAATCCTCAACATCATTCACTTCTTTTAACAGTTAAAGAATGTCCTGAGGGGCTTCCCTGGTGGCACAGTGGTTGAGAGTCCGCCTGCCGATGCAGGGGAAACGGATTCGTGCCCCGGTCTGTGAGGATCCCACATGCCGTGGAGTGGCTGGGCCCATGAGCCATGGCCGCTGAGCCTGTGCATCCAGAGCCTGTGCTCCGCAACGGGAGAGGCCACAACAGTGAGAGGCCCACATACCACAAAAAAAAAAAAAAAAAAAAAAAAAGAATGTCCTGAGAGTGGTTACTATAAACACCAAAGTTGAGGTTTGAACTTCAGATTGTCTTCAAAATTTATGATTTTTGCCCTACTATTTAGTTTATATATAGTTCAGCTGCAATAGTGAATGAGCAATTGAATGAAGGAGAAGTGGATGCCTAAATCCCACTCTGCAACATGCTTCTTAGGCTGACAGTAAAAATGACTCATGGATCTTTGCCTTGGCTGTGCTTCTGAGCAGAACCAATGCCCACTACAGCATGAGAACCATCAAACACCAGGCTCTGAAGCAGCTACATTATCCTTCCAGGGACTGAATGACCATGTTTTATTTAGCTAAAGGAAATGATAACTAAGACTATTTCTCTTTCCTGTGATTCAGAATCATGGTTGAAGATAAGAGGATGCCAAATGGAATTTTCATAAAATTTGTTTCTAAGTGACATCTTGAAATTGTCTCCTAGAGTGCTTCTCTTTCCTTAGATAATATCCCATCTGTATGGCTGGACTGAAAGAGCTAATCAAGGTAAATCCTCCCCTAAACCCCCAAAAGCAGATGATTCCAGTGAGTTTGTGTTTCTCTCTAGGTTTGTTTGGACTCTATGGGATTTCATAATGAAACTGAAGATAAATCAACACCCCAACACCAAAAAAGAAAACCTGGAGGATGCCTTGAAACAGATTCCAGGTATCAGGGTGTAGCCTGGGTGGTAGATATTTCAGTAAGATGTGGGATTCAGCATTGACGTCAAGTTTTATTTGAGACTGGATGGGGACCCATGCTAATGGTGATTACTGATTTTTGAAAAAAGATTGGGAATACTTTTTTGAATTAATTTTTATTGAAGTATAGTTGCTTTACAATGTTGTGTTAGTTTCTACTGTACAACAAAATGAATCAGCTATACATATATCTCCTCTTTTTTCTATTTCTTTCTCATTTGGGTCACTACAGTGCCTTAAGTAAAGTTCCCTGTGCTACACAGTATGTTCTCATTTGTTATCTATTTTATACATAGTAACAATAGTGTATATGTGTCAATCACAGTCTCCCAATTCCTCCTACCCCCCCATCCCCCTTGGTATCCATACATGTGTTCTCTACATCTGTGTCTCTATTTCTGCTTTGCAAATAGATCATCTATACCATTTTACTAGATTCTACATATATGCCTTAATATGTGATATTTGTTTTTCTGTTTCTGACTTCTGTATGACAGTATCTAGGTCCATCCACGTCTCTACAAATGACCCAGTATCATTCCTTATAATGGCTGAGTAATATTCCATTGTATATATGACCACATCTTCTATATCCATTCCTCTGTTGATGGACATTTAGGTTGCTTCCATGTCCTGGCTATTGTAAATAGTGCTGCAATGAACATTGGGGTGCATGTATCTTTTTGAATTATGGTTTTCTCTGGGTGTATGCCCAGTAGTGGGATTCCTGGGACATATGGTAGTTCTATTTTTAGTTTTAAAGGACCCTCCATACTGTTCTCCATAGTGGCTGTACCAATTTACATTCCCACCAACAGTGTAGGAGGGTTCCCTTTTCTCCACACCCTCTCCAGCATTTATTGTTTGTAGATTTTTTGATGATGTTCATTGTGACTGGTGATACCTCATTGTAGTTTTGATTTGTATTTCTATAATAATTAGTGATGTTGAGCATCTTTTCATGTGTTTGTTGGCCATCTGTATGTCTTCTTTGGAGAAATGTCTGTTTAGGACTTCTGCCCATTTTTTGATTGAGTTTTTTGTTTTTTTGATATGGAGCTGCATCAGCTGTTTGTATTTATATTTTGGAGATTAACCCTTTGTCAGTCTCTTCATTTGCAAATATTTTCTCCCATTCTGAGGGTTGTCTTTTCATCTTATTTATGGTTTCCTTTGTTGTGCAAAATCTTTTATGTGTAATTAGGTCTCATTTGTTTATTTTTGTTTTTATTTTCATTACTCTAGGAGGTGGGCCAAAAAAAATCTTGCTCCAATTTACGTCAAAGAGTGTTCTGACTATGATTTCCTCTAAGAGTTTTATACTGTCTGGCCTTACATTTAGGTCTTTAATCCATTTTAAGCTTATTTTTCTGTATGGTGTTCGAGAGTGTTCTAATTTCATTCTTTTACTTGTAGCTGTCCAGTTTTCCCAGCACCACTTATTGAAGAGGCTGCCTTTTCTTGCCTCCTTTGCCTTAGATTAGGTGACTATAGGTGCGTGGGTTTATCTCTGGGCTTTCTATCCTGTTCCATTGGTTTATATTTCTGTTTTTGTGCCAGTACCATACTGTGTTGATGACTGTAGCTTTGTAGTATAGTCTGAAGTCAGGAAGCCTGATTCCTCCAGCTCCGTTTTTCTTTCTCAAGATTGTTTTTGCTATTCGGGGTCTTTTGTGTTGCCATACAAATTGTAAAATTTTTTGCTCTAGTTCTATGAAAAATGCCATTGGTAATTTGATAGGGATTGCATTGAATCTGTAGATTGCTTTGGGTACTATAGTCATTTTCAAAATGTTGATTCTTCCAGTCCAAGAACATGGTATATCCCTCCAGCTTTGTGACGTCTTTGATTTCTTTCACCAGTATCTTATATTTTTCTGTGTGCAGGTCTTTTGCCTCCTTAGGTAGGTTTATTCCTAGGTATTTTATTCACTTTGTTGCAATGGTAAATGGGATTGTTTCCTTAATTTTTCTTTCTGATCTTTTGTTGTTAGTGCATAGGAATGCAAGAGATTTCTGTGTTAATTTTGTATCCTGTGACTTTACTAAATTCATTGATTAGCTCCAGTAGTTTTCTGGTGGTATCTTTAGGATTTTCTATGTATAGTATCTTGTCATCTGCAAACAGTGACAGTTTTACTTCTTCTTTTTAAATTTAGATTCTTTTTATTTCTTTTCCTCCTCTGATTGCTGTGGCTAGGACTTCCAAAACTATCTTGAATAATAGTGGTGAGAGTGGACATCCTTTTCTTATTCCCGATCTTAGAGGAAATGTTTTCAGGTTTTCACCATTGAGAATGATGTTTGCTGTGGGTTTGTCATATATGGTCTTTATTATATTGAGATAGGTTCCATCTATGCCCACTTTCTGGGGAGTTTTGATCATAAATAGGTGTTGAATTTTGTTGAAAGCTTTTTCTGCCTCTATTGAGATGATCATATGGTTTTTATTCTTCAGTTTGTTAATATGACATATCACATTGATTGATTTTTGTATATTGAAGAATCTTTGCATCCCTGGGATAAATCCCACTTGATCGTGCTGTATGATCTCTCTAATGTGCCATTGGAATTGGTTTGCTAGTATATTGTTGAGGATTTTTGTGTCTGTGTTCATCAATGATATTGGTCTGTAATTTTCTTTTTCTTTTTTTCAAACATTACATTTATTTTATTTTATTTTTTAACACCTTTATTGGAGTATGATTGCTTTACAGTGTTGTGTTAGTTTATGCTGCATAACAAAGTGAATCAGTTATATATATACATATATCCCCATATCTCCTCCCTTTTGCGCCTCCCTCCCACCTTGCCTTGCATTCCTGGGTAAACTCCACTTGATCATGGTGTATGATCCTTTTAGTGTGCTGTTGGATTCTGTTTGCCAGTATTTTGTTGAGGATTTTTGTATCTATGTTCATCAGTGATATTGGTCTGTAATTTTCTTTCTTTTTTTTTTCTTTTTTTTGTGATGTCTTTGTCTGGTTTTGGTATTAGGGTGATGATGGCCTCGTAGAATGAGTTTGGGAGTGTTCCTCCCTCTGCAGTTTTTTGGAAGAGTTTGAGAAGGATAGGTGTCAGCTCTTCTCTAAATGTTTGATAGAATTCACCTGTGAAGCCATCTGGTTCTGGACTTTTGTTTGCTGGAAGATTTTTAACCACAGTTTCGATTTCATCACTTTTGATTGATCTGTTCATACTTTCTCTTTCTTCCTGGTTCAGTCTTGGAAGTTTGTACTTTTCTAAGAATTGGTCCAGTTCTTCTAGGTTGTCCATTTTATTGGTATATAGTTGCTTGTAGTAGTTTGTTATGATCCTTTGTATTTCTGTGGTGTCATTTGTAACTTCTTCTTTTTCATTTCTAATTTTATTGAGTCCACTACTTTTTTTCCTTGATGAGTCTGGCTGAAGGTTTATCCGTTTTCTTTATCTTCTCAAAGAATCAACTTTTAGTTTTATTGATCTTTGCTACTGTTTTCTTCATTCATATTTCATTTATTTCTGCTCTGATATTTATGATTTATTTCCTTCTACTAACTCTGTGTTTCACTTGTTCTTCTTTCTTTAGTTGCTTTAGGTGTAATATTAGGTTGTTTACTTGAGTTTTTCTTGTTTCTTGAGGTAGGATTGTATTGCTATAAACTTCCCTCTTAGAAATCTTTTTGCTGCATCCAATAGGTTTTGGGTTGTCTTGTTTTTGTTGTCATTTATTTCTAGGTATTTTTTTGATTTCCTCTTTGATTTCTTCAGTGATCTCTTGGTTATTTAGTACCATATTGTTTAGCCTATATGACTTTATGTTTTTTACAGGGTTTTTTTTCCTTGTAATTGGTTTATATCCTCAAAGTGTTGTGGTTGGAAAAAATGCTTGATACAATTTCAATTTTCTTATATTTACTGCAGCTTCATTTGTGACCCAAGATGTGATCTATCCTGGAGAATGTTCCATGTGCACTTGAGAAGAAGGTGTATTTTGTTGCTTTCAGATGGAATGTCCTATAAATATCAGTTAAGTCTACCTGTTCTAATGTGTCATTTAAGGCTTGTGTTTCCTTATTAATTTTCTGTATGGATGATCTGTCCATTGATGTAATTGGAGTGTTAACATTCCCCACTATTATTGTGTTACTGTTGATTTCCTCTTTTATAGCTGTTAGCATTTCCCTTATGTATTGAGGGGTCCCTATGTTATGTGTATAAATATTTATAATTGTTATATCTTCTTCTTGGATTGATCCCTTCATCATTATATGGTGTCCTTACTTGTCTCTTGTAATAGTCTTTATTTTAATGTCTATTTTATCTGATATGAGTATTGCTACTCCAGCTTTCTTTTGATTTCCATTTGCATGGAATATCTTTTTCCATCCTCTCACTTTCAGTCTGTATGTGTCCCTAGGTCTGAAGTAGGTCTCTTATAGACAGCATATATACAGGTCTTGTTTTTGTACCCTTTCAGCTAGTCCATGTCTTTTCGTTGGAGCGTTTAATCCATTTACATTTAAGGCAAATGTAAATGTAAATCTATATGTATGTTCCTATTACCATTTCCATAATTGTTTTCAGTTTGTCTTTTTCTTCTCTTGTGTTTCCTGCTTAGAGAAATTCCTTTAGCATTTGTTGTCAATCTGGGTCAGTGGTGCTGAATTCTCTCAGCTTTTGCTTGTCTGTAAAGCTTCTGATTTCTCTTTCAAATCTGAATGAGATCATTGTTGGGTACTGTATTCTTGGTTGTAGGTTTTTCCCTTTCATCACTTTAAATATGTCCTGCCACTCTCTTCTGGCCTGCAGAGTTTCTGCTGAAAAGTCAGCTGTTAACTTTATGGGGATTTCTGTTGTATGATATTTGTTGCTTTTCCCTTGCTGTTTTTAATATTTTTCTTTGAATTTAATTTTTGTTTGTTTGATTAATATGTGTGTCATCATGTTTCTCCTTGGGTTTATCCTGTATGGGACTCTCTTTGCTTCCTGGACTTGATTGATGATTTCCTTTTCCATGTTTGGTAAGTTTTTGATGATAATCTGTTGCAATATTTTCTCAGGCCTTTTTCCTTTTTCTTCTGGGACCCCTATAATTTGAATTTTTGTACAGTAAATATTGTATCAGTGGTCTCTGAGACTGTCCTCATTTCGTTTCATTCTTCTTTCTTTATTCTGTCCCATGGCAGTTATTTCCACCATTCTATTTTCCAGCTCACTTATCTGTTCTTCTCCCTCAGTTATTGTGCTGTTGATTCTGTCTAGTGTATTTTTCATTTCAGTTATTATGTTGTTCATCACTGATTATTTGTTCTTTAGTTCTTCTAGGTCTTGTTAAACATTTCTTGTATCTTCTTGGTCTGTGCCTCCATTCTATTTCTGAGATCTATGATCATCTTTACTATTATTACTCTGAATTCTTTTTCAGGCAGCTCGCCTATTTCCTCTTCATTTATTTTATTTTATTTTATTATTATTATTTTTTTGCAGTATGCAGGCCTCTCACTGTTGTGGCCTCTCCCGTTGTGGAGCACAGGCTCCAGACGTGCAGGCTCAGTGGCCATGGCTCACGGGCCCAGCCACTCCACAGCATGTGGGATCTTCCCGGACCAGGGCATGAACCCATGTCCCCTGCATCGGCAGGTGGGCTCTCAACCACTGCACTGCCAGGGAAGCCCATCTTCATTTATTTGGTCTTGTGGGATTTTACCTTGCTCCTTCGTCTGCAACATATTTCTCTGTCATCTCATTTTGTCTAACCTACTGTGTTTATGATCTCCTTTTTACAGTCTGCAGGGTTGTAGTTCCTCTTGCTTCTGTTGTCTGCTCCCTGGTGAGTGGTCCAGGTGCTTGTGTAGGCTTCCTGGTGGGAGTGACTGGTGCCTGCACTTTGGTGGATGGAGCTGAGTCTTTTCCTTCTGATGGGCAGGGCCACATCAGCTGGTATGTTTTGGGGTGTCTATGAGCTTAATATGACTTTAGGCGACTGTCTGCAGATGGGCATGGCTGTGTTTCTGTCTTGCTGGTTGTTTGTTGTGAGGTGTCTAGCACTGGAGCCTGCAGGCAGTTGCGTGGAGCTGGGTTTTTGTGTTAATATGGAAACTTCTGTGAGAGCACATGCCAATTAATATTCCCTGGGCCCAGGACTTATCTTGTGGTCCAGCATTATGAACTCAGTGCTCCAAGCCCAGAGGTCCAGGCCCGACCCCTGGCTGGGGACAAAGAGAGTGCAAGCTGCACAGTGTGGCCA
The DNA here is from genome assembly GCF_949752795.1 of Hyperoodon ampullatus. NCBI lineage: Eukaryota > Metazoa > Chordata > Mammalia > Artiodactyla > Ziphiidae > Hyperoodon > Hyperoodon ampullatus. The sequence goes on along the minus strand of NC_136915.1, from coordinate 79,818,097 downwards.
AATAAAAGAGAAAGAAAAGAAAAGAAAAAATAAACAAGAAAAGAAAAGAAACAGACAAATAAAACCCAAGACAAATAGCAAAAACAAACAGCAGCAACAAGAACACAACACTCATACACACATACAGATAAAGAAAAAACAGAAAGAAAACAAAACAAAAAAAAAAACAAGAGAAGAAACAAACCAAAGAATTAAAAACTGAGAACAGTCAATAAGGACTAAACTAACAAAAACAAAAAATGAAATATTAAACAAAAATAGAGAGCAAAGAAACAAAAAAAGGGAAGAAAAAGTAAACTATACACATAAAAACAATCGAAAAGAAAAAAATAAACTAAAAAAGAGCAAAACAACAAAAAAAGTGAAACAACAAAAAAGTAAAGTAAAAATAGAAAAATATATATATTAAAATAATTTAAAAATACATAAATAAAAGATAAACAATAACAAAAGCAAAAACACCAGCAAGTGAACAAAATAAAAGAAACAAAAAAGAATAATAGTAATAAGAATATTTTCCTGGGGCCTCCTCTGCCAGTGTCCTTGCTTCCACAGTGAGCCACAGCCAATCCCCGCCTCTCCAGGAGGCCTTCCAGTACCTCTAGGTAGGTCTCTGGACCTGCTGTGGGCACTGTGGGGCCAGCTCAGACTCTGACCTGGTCCGTCTCCCACGTGTATTTGCCCCCAGTGTCCACTGCTGCAAAGGCTAGATCAGTATCTGTTGTGGGAACACTCATTGTCTCTTCAGTTATTCCACACATGCAGGATTTACCTAGCCTATCTTGGGGATTTAATCCATGGTTTGTGCAGCTGCATGGAAAGATTTCCACTCCTGTTCCTTAGTTGCACTACCCCTGGGTCTCAGCTTTGGTTTTGACTCTGCTTCTTTGTGTGCATCGCCATCAGGCATCTGTTCCCTGCCCAAGCAAGAGGGAGCAAAAGTAGTGGCTGATTGGGGCACACTCAGGCCAGGGAGGGGTATGGCTATCACAATTAGGTTGTTCATGAGTTGTCAGTGGCAGGGACCAGCAGGCAGTTGCAACAGACTGTGGTGCGCTTGCTCTGGTGGGAGTCCCCACCAATGCCCACAGAAGCAGGAGCTGGTGTCTTGGGGTGGTGTTGGCCCCACCCTCCACATGCACTCAACAATGGCGCCTCACTTTCCAGGCAGACCTCGCTTCCTCTAGAGACATTCCTGGCCGTGCATCCCCTCACTCCCATCCCTCTGCTGTATCCATGCAACCAATACTGCTCCTCTCCCCAGATCCTCTTCCAACCCCATGCTTTAGCACTCAGCTCCCACCAGCATTGGTGGACTCTCATCCCAGGCAGGGGCTCCCAGGGTTGATTCCCAAGGAGGCTTTGGGATGGTCGGCGCTCAGGCCCTTGGAGCCCACACGGGTGGAGGAGACCCCCGCCAGAGGGGTGGGTGAGCTTGCTCAGATGGGAGTCCCTCCCAGCGCCCAAGGAGGCTGAAGAAGCTGCCGGCTGGGGAAAGGGGTTGTAATGTGGCCCCACCCCTTGAGCACCACTCAACAATGATGCTCTGCTTTTATGGCATCCTGGACATTTTCTGCAAACTTTCCCGGTGGTGGAGCTCCTTACTCCTGTCCATTTAGGCTGCCTTTTCACAGCCAACAGCTGTCCCCTCCCTGGGTCCACACTCCAAATCCCACTTTCCAGCACCCAGCACCCCTCCACAACAGGCAACTCATGACTCAGGCTGGAATGCGCAGTGCTGCAGTGTAGACCATTCGATAAGTTCTTACTTTTTTCTGCCTTTCACATACTGTCTGCTGCATTCTCCTTTGGTCCCCTGAAGGTCCTTTTTTGTCCCAGCTGATTTTCCCACTATGAGGAAGTTTTTCTGAGTGCTGGGACCTCCCCTCCCTCACCTTCAGCTTCCTGCCAGGGTTGCTGGTTCCTTTTTTGATTCCTCTTTTTCTTCCTTCTTTCATCTTACCCAGTTGTGAGGGGATTTTTCTTGTCCTTTTAAGTGTCTGAAGTCTTCTGCTAATGTTCAGCAGGTGCTCTATGAGAAGAGTTCCATTTGTAGATGTATTCTTCAGGTATTTGTGAAGAGTGACAAATTCCGCATCCTCCTATTCTGCCATCTTGACTCAGGAATACTTTTTAATGGGTTACTATTACCTGAAAAACTTCAGCAACCAGAGTTTAATCTCACTAAGGAAATTTAAACTCAACATTAGACCAAATGATCTTAGACAAATTTGTACCATATAAAGAGTTCCAGGTTACTATCAGTGCTATAACTTCACAAGACTCACATGCTTGTCTTCCTTACCAAATGTTCCTTTAGTTCTATATAGAGAAAAGAAGCTAAGCAGATTGGAAGTTGCCATGCAAAAAATCACATTGAAAGAAAAGGACTTAAAAATTAAAAACATATATCACAAAATATATTTTACTAGTGTCTGGGTAGTTACATATTTCAGAGAAGGATATTTATACTTTAAAAAGTCAAGAATAGGGAATTCCCTGTGGTCCAGTGGTTAGGACTCTGTGCTGTCACTGCCAGGGGCTTGGGTTCAATCTCTGGTTGGGGAACTAAGATCCCACAAGCCTCGTGGTGCAACCAAAAAAAAAAAAAAACAAATCAAGAATAAAACACTGACATACCCACCAGTCAGGTGACAAAATCCTTCATTTTACCTTTCTCACGACATCACCTTTTCCCTTCTTACAGCTTGTCCAATAAAGGCCAACTCAATAGATTTGGGGCTTCTTCAAATTCCAAAGAAATGTCTGGCCCTTGACAGGCTCCTGGAAGAAAACCTCTAAGTCCTTGAAATCCCTGCCTCCTAAGAATATTTTGTATATCTATGTAGAGCTTAGAGCCATACCAGGTAGTTTATGCTGACAATGTGATGTATGGTGAGGGTCTTGGGGTAGACTGTATCAGTTTGACATCTGAAGGGTCTGGAGTCTGAGTAACTAAGATCAGTCTGAGTAATTAAGAGGATTCCCACATGACTGCTTCCAGTTATACTACTGGACGTCAAGGCTTGGATCAGCTGCCCTGGTTGGCAATATCCCATACATCTTGTCACACATTGTTTCTGGGAGACTTAGATGTTGCCTGTACAACTCCACTGGGAGAGGACAATTAGAAGTCTTGCCTGGTCTCTCCTGGAATCCATTCTATGCACCTTTTGCTTTTGCTGATTTTGACTTGTAGCCTTTCATTGTAATGGACTGTAACTTTGAGCATGGAACTTTTTTGAGATTTTTGTGTATTTCTATTGAATTATTGAACCCATAGGGTGGCTTTGGAGACTCTTGAGTCCAGCTGGCCCTCAAAATGGGATTTTGTAGAATGACTCTGACTCAGTGAAACAAGGCGAAATCATGGTTTTGGGAAAGGAAGTAGGAGTGGTGGTGATGAGTATGGTCTTATTGTGCCCTAACTGAATAGGGCCTTAGTCTTCTCGAGCCACAATCTTTAAATAGACTTTTAACAGGGTTCTTGCTACAGCCATCAGTGAGATCTTAAATAGAGCCTTTCGATTAGAAAATATCGGATTTGACCTTATACTTAATATGGGCTCCTGAACGATGTAAAATTTGCTTTGTTTGTTTCTAGATCTGCATGTGTCACCCTATAAAGTAGAGAAGAAAATTCTTTGACTCAGCATGGAGCTTGATGAACAATTTTTCACACAGGGTCAGCATTGAATTATTTTTTAAATGTGGGTGGCCATGATACCTCATTTGGAATTGAGAATTAATTAGCATCAAACCTACATTACCTCTCAGAAGGCATCATTTGGACTAGAACACATTATAGGGATAATTCTCAGGTCTGGCCTATCATTAACCTCTCCTTACCCCAGTGAGATGGTGCTGAGGGAGTCTTAGGAAGATTCAAATGATGGATACTCTCAGTACCTAGGTCCAAAAGTCTGAAAATATTGGATGACCCCCTCACAGAGTACTCTAAGGTGGTAGAGAAGCAGACATGCACCCTTAGCTGCTGAAGTTGTTAAATGCAATATTTCACCTCTTGATAATTGGGAGTTTTCAAAAGTAGACTCTCTCTTTTGTAAGTTCAAGAAGAACTGCTTAATGAAGGATTTAAAAAGAAATCTGAGGAATAAATCAAGAGATAAATCTACTGAAAAAAAGAGATTGAAACAGCTAAAAACAATGAAAACTCAGGATTTTCACAGTTTCTTGATGAAGTTGGCAATGGGATCATTATGGGACTACATGGTGATGCTAACTAAGCTTTTTGAAAGAAGAAAAACTTATTTTAAACTAGTCATGAACAAATTAAAGCAAGAATATCCCATGCAATTCTGAAATAACAATTATACATGAGGGGGATCCCTCTGTAATCATATGATAAAACAATCCAACAATTAGCACACTGGTACTGACACCTGACTATTTAAGCAGCAATCAAACAGAAGAGAAAGTTTAGAAAAAGACTCAAATTCATATTGAAATTTCAATACTAGATGGACTGGTGTTTGACATTACTGAAAGAATATGGAGAATTCAGTAAATCTAATATCATTTTTCTCTTTTTTGTTGAAGTACATTTGATTTACAATATTTTGTTAGTTTCAGGTGTACAGCATACACCAAGTGATTCAGATATATATATATATATTTCAGATCCTTTTCCATTGTAGGCTATTACATAATATCGAATTCATTTCCTGTGCTATATGGTAAATCCTTGTTATCTATTTTACATATAGTGATGTGTATCTGTTAATCCCATACTACTAATTAAGCCCTCCTGCCCCTCTTTCCCCTTTGTTTTCTGTTTTGTAAATAAGCTCACTTGTATTATTTCTTTTATTTCTTTGAATCGTCTTCAGTTTCCTTTATCAATACTTTATTGTTCTCAGCTTATAGGTCTTTGACCCCGTTGGTTAGGTTTATAAGTATATATTTTATTTTTTTGACCCAGTTTTAAATGGGATTGTTCTTTTACTTCTCTTTTAGATATTTCATTGTTAGTGTAAAGAAATTCAATAGATTTATGTATATTAATCTTGTATTCTGCTATGTTGCTAAACTTATTTATTAGTTCTAATAGTTTTTTTTTTTTTTTTTTTTTTTTTTTTTTTTTTTTTTTTTTTGCGGTATGTGGGTTTCTCCCATTGTGGAGCACAGGCTCCAGACGTGCAGACTCAGCGGCCATGGCTCACCAGCCTAGCTGCTCCGCGGCATGTGGGATCTTCCCGGACTGGGGCACAAACCCGTGTCCCCTGCATCGGCAGGCGGACTCTCAACCACTGCACCACCAGGGAAGGCCCAGTTCTAATAGTTTTTGTGTGGCATCTTTAGGGTTTTCTACATAGAGTATCATGTCATCTGCATATAATGCCAATTTTACCTCTTCCCTTCCAGTTTGTTTTTCTTTTTCTTTTCTGATTGCTGTGCCTAGGACTTCTAATTCTATGTTGAATAGAAGTTGTGAGAGTGGGCATCCTTGTCTTGTTCCAGAATTCAGCAGGAAGGTTTTCAGCTTTTTACCATTCAGTGTTATATCAACTGTATGTTTGTCATAAATGGCTTTTATTATGTTGAGATATGTTCCCTTTATACCCTCTTTGGTGAGAGGTAGCCATATGAAAAAAATACAAAATTGGAGACTCCCTTATTCCTTTTACCAAAATAAATTTCAGATGGATCAAGTTGAAACATGAAAAACTGATCTAAAAAGTTAGACAAAGGGCAAGATGAAGAAAACATTTGCAACTTGTATCAGACAAGGAGGTAATTTCTTCATGCCATTAGGAGTCTTGCATATATCAGTGAGAAAAAGAGCAATGGCTTCACAAAAAGAACGAGCAAAAATCGTAGAAGAAAATACGGATGTTATTTACTGATAACAAGCACATGTGCAAATCAAAACTATGAGTTACATGTTTCCACTTCTAAAATTATCAAGAAATAACACATTTGTTGTGACAGTTGGCAAAGGGTTTGGGGAGAGGGGAATCTCTCATATTTGCTAGTTACAGTACAGATGGTAAAATTATTTATCAAAATTCTGAATGCATGAAAACCTCTGACCCAGCAAGTCTGCATTAGGAATCTATCTTACAGATATACTTGCTGTGGTGGAAAATGACTTATGTCCCAGGATATTTGTTGCAGCATTGTTGTGATGGCAAAAGATTGAAAAAACTCCAAAATCCACCTGTCAGGTACTAGAAATGTAAGTCATGGGACATATGTATAAAGGAATACAGTCACTAAAATAAAGAGGGAAATACTATTTTAAGTAATGTGAGAAAATCTGCAGGATTCAATGTAAAGTGAAAAAAAGATGCCTAAACTGTATAATTTAAATCATCACATGGATAAAATAATAATTTGTCCCACTCCTAATCTTCTGTCATCATGAAGTTTTGCCTTCTTATTTACTCACCAGGATAAAATACCTTTTTTGGTCTACGCAACTACATCAAATGCCCAGGTTCTGTCCAAACCATGGGGGCCAGGACAATCTTTCAGCGCAAGCAGCATTTCCTATGACCTCTCTTAGTATAAACAACATCAATATGGCCAGTTGGGCCCTAATGTCTGATAGAGTTTTGGATGTAGTTAGTGCATTTAAAATACTTTAGCAAATAAATAACTAGTTGAATTGCAATACCTGTTACATAGAAAATACTCAGAAAATATTACTTGAAATAGGTTTCTTTTTCAAATTGGAAAATATCATCATATATGTGTACTTTTATAATGAAAAATATTGATAATTCACATTCATTGAAAATAAATTTCCAAAACACACAAAAATATAAAAATACACTTCAATCCTTGCAATGACCTAGAAATGCTGTTAATTTTAGTGTGCTTATTCTTCTAGGATTTTATCCTTGCCTTACTGATTTATGCTTCTTTTAATTAGATCCATACTGTACATACCACAAATTAAATGATTCTTATCAATATTTCCAAGTTTATCTGCATGCAATAAATCACTTTGGGTTATCTGGGAAAGGGTTAGATCGGTAGACAGGAAATTCAGATCACAAAATTCACATAAACTTTCTATCGTCTCTGAAATGATTTTTGTTTCTCTGTCACAAACAAAGAGTTTATTGGCCAGAAGAAAAACATGTGACTTCCGAGCATTAGTCGGATTTCAATGTAGCCCTGCTCCACTTTCACTTTCATTCTCCGTTATATTAATAGAAAATGGAGTATCAAATTTTGTCCTGAAGTTGACTCAGAAATTTCACCCCCACAGAAGGTGAGGATAAACTTTAAACCTTATCATTTGCAAACTATTAATTAGACAGAAGAAGTTAGAGAAGGCAAGAGGAGATACAGGTAAATTGTTGAGTTCTTCCCCAGTTTCTCTCAGATAAACACTGCATATAGCCACAAATCTGTTGACTTACTGGTCATTTCCTCGTCTGAGTCTATATTCCTGATAGCTTGGATAAGAATCTGAATTTTAGGTCAGGTTTTAAATTGTCCAGATTTTCCACAAAAAGCGTCCAAATTCTATTTGCTAACTGTGACATAAAAGAAGCAAGAGCTTTTATTTTCTGTGGGTTTTTTTGCTGCTGTTGTTATTGTTGTTGTTGTTTTAACTTTGTTTTGCGGTACAGCATTTATAAGTAAATGTCCTAAGTGGCCCTTTTATTAGTAGAAGAACCTTTGCAGTAATTTTTAAAGCTTTAAATGAAAGCATAACATAGAAACAGAAAAGTGCTCAGCTCAAAAGTGTTCAGTACGTGAAACACACAAAATGAACCCATTCCTGTAATTGTTACTTAGGCAAAAAAATAAAAAAGGGAGCAGTCTCAATACCCCAGAAACTTTCTTATGCCCCTTTCACTCAATAACCCCTCCATCCTGCTCAAAGATGCCCACTCTCCTTACTTTTCTCACCAGAAGCTAAGTCTGCCTCTTTGTGAGCTTTACGTAAATGGAATTAAACAACATGTATTCTATTGTGTCCAGTTTGTTTTCCTCAATATTATAACTGTGAGGTTAATCCATGTTGTTGGGTTTAACTATAGTTTCACTATTTTCTTTACTATAAGACATTCCATTGAACAAATACATCGCAGATTATTTAGCTATTTTACTGTGGATGGACATTTGGGTTACATTCACTTCAGAGCTTTTATATATACTGCTGCTAAGATCATTCTGTCCCTATTTTTTAATGCACATGTAATCACATTTCTGTTGGATGTGTACTTAGGAGTAAAATGGCCAGGTCATAGGGAACTTAAGTTCAACTTAAGCAGATGATTCCAAACAGTTTTCTTGAGTGTACGTTGAGTCATCTTGAAATAAACATATGTTTCCTGAAAGAAAAATAACTTTTCAGAAGCATTACTAGTCTGAAATAATGTGTGTATATTTAATGATTCTACCTCTTCATAGTGGCAGACAGTTTATATTTATTTGGATATGGTGTATCCATGGCAGTTAACAAAATAATGTGTGGAATGAACTTTGCTGTAAGTAGATATCTCTGATTCAACAGGCTGTGTATAATATCCCAGGAAGTGGGAGGAGCAAAATGGATGAAAAGGAGAGAAGAGGAAGAGGACAAGACAGAAGAAGGAAAAGAGAAAGGAAAAAAGGCATCAAGGGTGCTGATTCTGTCAAACTTTGGTGAAATATACTGGGCATCCAATCTTAGCAAAAGTTAGCTACAGCTTTCCTCAGTTATAAGGACTTGATCTCTTTCTTCAGGTGTGATCATTTCTCCTAAACTTTGGGAAGAATATTTGCTGGGTAGCTCTGCCACTGTGACCTAACTCTGGTGGTCAGGTTTGGGGTGGAGTACCCCAAGATACACAGAAGTAGCCCATCTGACAACCGGAACCTACTACGACCTGGGGCCCTGGACCCTTCGGAGAGCACTCATACACCTGAAACGAATACAACACTGTTAATCAACTATACTCCAATATAAAATAAAAAATTAAAAAATAATAGGTAACCAACAAGGACCTGCTGTATTACACAGGGAACTCTATGCAATATTCTGTAATAACTTATATAGAAAAAGAATCTGAAAAAGAATGGATGTATGTATAACTGAATCACTTTGCTGTACACCTGAAACTAACACGTTATAAATCAACTATACTTCAGTATAAAATAAAAATTAAATTAAAAAAAAATAATGAGAGAGAGAAAGAGGGAGGGCAGGCAACATTCCTTGATTCAGTTGGTTAGGAAGGACTCTTTCTCTGGGCTTGGATCAGTGCCCAGCCCTCATCCCCTCCTTTTCAGTTGCTGTGTCTCAGTAAGTACAGGGTCACTATCCTTATCCCAGTTAAGTTTCAACTCTAGAAATTGCCAAGTTTAATTTAAGGCATTTTTAAAAAGCTGTCTCTGATATTGTTGCATATACTTTTAGAGATATGACAGAATTTTAAGCTGTAAATATGATTCTGTTTTATGAGATGAGCTCAGGATAACCCAGGTAAAGATTATAGTTTTCTAGCTGCTCTTGCATCTAGGTGTGGCCATGTGCACATGGAGGATGAGCAGCAGTATATGTCCCTTACTTGTGGGTCTGGGCCAGAGAATTTTGAGCCTGTTCTCCACCAGTCACTCCTGTTCAACTTACTGTCTGGATACCAGATGATGTGGCAGTAGTTAACCTTTGAACTTGCAGATGTGTACCTTGTCTTAGTGGGTACCGAACAACAAATGGAAGGAAGCTGAAACTCTGAATGACTCTGTGGAACCTAGAGTAGTGGAACCATAAAGTAATATGTCTTCTGAGCTGTAGCACCAGCCTCCTAAGCCATCTCTATCTCTAGTGTTCTCACCTTATTCTCTCTTCCTGCCATTAGAGAGAGGAAGCTCAGACATGACTCTGAGCATGCCTAGTAACCTTCAAAGTCTCTATCTGCCTGTGGATTATAGTCCATGAGCCAGGTCTTTCAACTTTATTCTCAGTGAGCCTATTACACTGGCTACATGGACCTGGCTGTTCCCCAGCACCTAGCCCCTACATGTGTATATTTGGTCATTGCCTTCCTTTGCTTTAAAATATGTTTCCTCCAATTCCCCTTTCTGAAATCTGAATCACTCTTTAAAATCCAACAGAAATGATACCTCCTCATTGAAGCTATCTATAACCTTCCAAACATAATTAACTGTTGCTTTTATAGAAAATAAGCACTTTATTTATGACATCATATTTTACACTCAATCACATCTTGCTTTATTTTATAATATTTGCCTCCTTCAAGGTGTAGGTTGGATGTAGGTGAGAACCTTGCTCTGTTCATCTTTAAATATGCAATAGCGATGGACCTCACAATTGTATTACATGTACCAGTAAGTTGTACCACCAAGTGTTGCAGGAAAAAAATCAAGTATTAAAAAATACCAAGTAAGAGAATTATTAAAAATTGCTCAGGGACTTCCCTGGTGGCACAGTGGTTAAGAATCTGACTGCCAATGCAGGTGACATGGGTTTGATCCCTGGTCCGGGAAGATCCCACATGTGGAGGAGCAACTAAGCCTGTGCACCACCATTACCGAGCCTGCGCTCTAGAGCCCTCAAGCCACAACTACTGAGCCCGCACACCACAACTACTGAAGGCTGAGTGCCTAGAGCCCATGCTCTGTAACAAGAGAAGCCACCGCAATGAGAAGCACACACATCACAAGGAAGAGTAGCCCCCTCTCGCCGCAAGTAGAGAAAGCCCTAGCGCAGCAACGAAGACCCAATGCAGCCAAAAATAATAAATTAATTAATTTTAAAAAATTGTTCACACTAAAATTCAAATATGAGGGGAAGAACCTTAATAAACAATAAAACCAGAAAACTGAGTGAAAATATTTGAAGCATTTGCCAGCTTTAAAAAATTTGTTGGGCTTCCCTGGTGGCGCAGTGGTTGAGAGTCCGCCTGCCGATGCAGGGGACGCGGGTTCGTGCCCCGGTCCTGGAGGATCCCGCGTGCCGCGGAGCGGCTGGGCCTGTGAGCCATGGCCGCTGGGCCTGCGCGTCCGGAGCCTGTGCTCCGCGGCGGGAGAGGCCGCAGCAGTGAGAGGCCCGCGTACGGAAAAAAAAAAAAAAAAAAAAAAATTTGTTGATGATTATGATTTCTTTACTCATTTTGAGTAAATATACACTTTTGAATTTGTACCTTTATATTATTTTATTTGAAATAAACACTCAAAACATAAAACCTCCAGACGGCCATTCCCATAGATCCACTACAAAAAAAAAAAAAGGAAAAGTATGCTACAAAATAGTAGTGATTATTTCTGGAATGTAAAATTAGGAGTTTCATAAACTCACTTATTGTTAATGAAAAAGTACTTACGTTAATAACAAGAGTACTTTAAAGAGAGAGAGAGAGAGAAACAAAAAGAGATTCAAAGCAAAAAATTGAAACCAAAAAAATCCTGATTGCCTCCCCCCAGGAGTACCCCTGAGAGACGGGCTGCTGAATCATCTCAGCTCACTGCTACTTTGCTCACATTCATACCTTCTGCTCTGTCCCCACTGTGGTGTCAAGGACACCTAAGCCAGTGGAGGAGGGGCTGGCCTGGATTTCGCCCTCACTCTGGTGTCTCCAGCCTCGGTTAAAAAAGATAAAAGCCTGTAAGAGTTAAACCCAGGAGAAGTGCGTGTCCTTTCGATTTCGTTTCTTATAAACCTCACCCATAACAGGATGGCTATAATAACTTGCTTGCTTTTCAGCTTCTAAAGAGAAGAGTTGTTTTCCGGAGGAGCCAGACGCAAGAGGAACCCCAGGGTAGAGCCAGAGCAGCTGAGAACTTGTCCCCCGGCTGCAGCGCCTGCGCCAAGTAAGCTTGCTTCTAAAGTTTACCTTCCAAGCACATTTCCGTTAAATAACAAAAATAAATCCCCCAGCCCAGACCCCACGCTGCAAGAGGGGAGGCTGCCAGCGGCCGGGGCGGGACTGTGTGAGACCAGAGGGGTGCTTTGCTGGGGTAGCTCAGCGTCTTGTTTGGATCTGGGGCGGCTGCGAAACATGTCCCCAGATGAGCTGCTCTCCCTCGGGCCTCAGTCCAGGGCTGCAGCAAAGAGACCTGCTTGGGAGGAGGAGTGCATCCTACCTTATCTGAGGAAAGGGAGCTGACTTCCTTTTTAGGACTGAGGGACCGAATCCCACCTCCTAGAAGGGGAGCTGGGTGGGGAGCTCCCTCCTGCCCCCTCCTTCCCTCCTCAGACACTTCCTGACCGCACTCCGCTGGGCACTGTAAAAACAGAAAAGAAGGTCCTCGACATACAATTTAAACATTTCAAAAAAATTCTTGTATTGACCATATGTAATATTCCAAAGATTCTGCAAAGCCGTATTTATATGAAATAATTCATTCTCTCTCTTTCTAAACAACCCTTAAAAATAACAATAAGGTCTAAGGCTGTTTCTGTATGCGTCTTTGTTTCCAAATGTGTAGTCCCTACCAAACAAACAAGCAAAAACAATCCATAAATTACTGTTATTTTCAGTTTCAATTTTTTGCTCTGTTTCCTTTGTGAGAATGAAAAAAATTCCTCAGTTTGCTATCAACTTCCTTAAGATAGCAGCAGAAAAGTGGAAGGAGGAAAGAGAGCAAGGGTGAGTGAGAAACAACTGGGATCTTTTTCTGGAACTCACTGATCTGAAGAGCTGTGGAGCAGAAATGCTGATTTATCAACTTTCTTTTGCATGCAAATTAGTCTTGAGCTCAAAACTCTCAATTTCTGATTCAAATGGTATGTGAGGAATGGAGAGGTCCTGGGAATGTAGCCTGATAGTCTGGACTGCAGGGTTCAGATGCTGGCTTTAGTACTGAGAAAGCTCAGCTTTTCCATTTAGACCAGTGGTAGGTACAACGTGACAGCCTCACATAGTGTCACATAATCAGGACAGTGCAGGTGGAGTGGAAAGAACCCTGCCTGGAGAGATGAGAGATTAGGGTCTCCTCCTGGCTCTTTGGAGGGGGGAGCAGGGGAGGGAAGCATTTTTTCCATCCATGACCTCAAGTTTCCTCAGTATATATGCATTAAGAGAGACTTATCGCTGGTTCTCAACTGGGGCTTCACACTAGATTCACCTCCTACACTTTTTTTTTTTTTTGAATGAAGACCATACTTGGCGCAGACAGTTCTGCCTGCCTTTATTTATTGAATAAGGAAAGAAATGAGACCCCCAAAACAAATGGACTACCTAAGGTCTGCAGCCTCACTCTCACCCCCGGTTGCATCCTTAAAAGTTGGGAAACAAGCATGTTGTCTCCTGGTCTTGGCTGTAAGTCATTGCTCAGGCCCAAGCTTGCCTCTGACACTTCCCAGGGCAGCTTCTTTCTGGGTACAGTTTGAAAATTGGGAAGGACCAACTCAACACTCCTGGGAAATAAGTAGTTCCTTCTTCTTCCTTAATGAAGTCCTGTGGTAGACATATCCAGGAGTTATGCAGACTCACTTGAGGGCAGAGTTTGGTTCTGAGCCTTTTCACATGGATATTTTTGAACAGTTATATGTAGGGTGCAGAAATCGGTCTCTTGTTATTCTTCATTGACTTTTTAATTAAGATACATTTTTTGTTGGCTTATTACATACGTCTTCTTCTTGATGTTGATGCACATCTGTATTTCCAAAAACAAAATCAACTTCCCAATGACTCAATTTCCCTGCACAGAGGGTGATTCTTAAACTGTGTGGCCAAAAGTATTTTGATGACTTCTAAAAAAGAAGAAAGAAAAGCTGTTTCCCTTTTGGAATCCGAAACTCCTTCAGTTCCTTGAATAGTATAAATGGTTCTATAGATATTGCATTTCATTGATCTGTCATATGTCAAACTGGAATTGTCAATTTAAAAGCTCAGATTCTGATGAATACTTGCTATCCTCATCACTAGTTCTATAGCTGTTCTCAACAACTAAGATCAAGAGACAGAAGAGATGCATGAAATCCATGTTTCAACATTTCATGGCTTGTGTTCTCAAGGTCATAGTAGTCCCAGGTCTTCCCTCAGCATTGGCTTCACTGATCAGTTTTCTCTTAGCATCTGCTTAAGCCTTAGGTTTGGGGAGAGGACGGTCAGGTGAGGCAATGACTGCTTCTCAGTAATGATGCTTGCCCTCCACCCCCGCCCCCCCACCTCCCTGGCTTTGGGTAGAGACAGTGCACTGCATCATAAGATGTGACTGCCTTGTGCCAGCAATAACATCCAACCTGAGATCCTCACAGTATTAGGAGCACTTTCACCCTTGTGGAGTCATTATAAGGGCAGAATTAAAAATAGATGAATTTATTTATTTATTTATGGCTGTGTTGGGTCTTCGTTGTTGCGCGCGGGCTTTCTCTAGTTGCAGCGAGTGGGGGCTACTCTTTGTTGCGGTGCACAGGCTTCTCATTGTGGTGGCTTCTCTTGTTGCAGAGCACAGGCTCTAGGCACATGGGCTTCAGTAGCTGTGGCACATGGGCTCAGTAGTTGTGCCTCATGGGTTCTCGAGCGCAGGCTCAGTAGTTGTGGTGCACAGGCTTAGTTGCTCTGCAGCATGTGGAATCCTCCCGAACCAGGGCTCGAACCCGTGTCCTCTGCATTGGCAGGCGGATTCTTAACCACTGCGCCACCAGGGAAGCCCAGAAAAATAGATGAGTTTTTAATTGTAGGCCTTAGCCTATGCATACTGTGTCAGGGATGCAGGAAGAAAGACTGACTGAACTCAGAGACTGCTGAAGTGCAGCCTAGATATGAAGACCTTCTTCCCAGAGAGGCACAGGGTGGTGATTATCCCTGTTAGTGTTGGAATGGTGGTTTAGGAACCCCAGAAAGAGCTGTTGTTTTTCAGCTTTTCTTTTTGGTTACTCATTTTGTGTCTCTTTCCTCCAAGTTTCCCTGAAATATAATTAAGGAATAGAGTTTGCATTAGGACCACAATGTAGGTTGGCCTCAGAAACCATCAGGGCATTGATGGATATTTGAAGGGAAAGGGCCAAGCATTTACAGTTACCAAACTTGTTTTAATGAAGACTCTTATTTTATCAGCCTGTGGCTTGGACAGCGAGCTTATCTTTGGTCCTATGGTTCCCTGCACTGTGCACATGAATGTGGTCATGGAAAAAGTCGGTATTAAGAGCTTGGAATGACTGAGATTTTTTTCAGGGCCCTTCTATGCACATTTTCTTCATGGCAGAAGCACCAGTGAAATAAATAAAGATCTCATTAAAGGTAAATATGTGACCAAGTATAAAAGCTAGTATTACTGTAACAACATTTTGTAACTCTATTTTTTGTTCTCAACTATATTTAAGAGATCAATTTCTTAAAGAAAATTAGCCGGGCTTCCCTGGTGGCGCAGTGGTTGAGAGTCCGCCTGCCGATGCAGGGGACACGGGTTCATGCCCCAGTCTGGGAACATCCCACATGCCGCAGAGCAGCTAGGCCCGTGAGCCATGGCCGCTGAGCCTGCGCGTCTGGAGCCTGTGCTCTGCAACGAGAGAGGCCACAACAGTGAGAGGCCTGCGTACCGCCAAAAAAAAAAAAAAAAAAGAAAATTAGCTTAAAATCTAGTATCATTTTATCTTTGATTTGTAAATGCACATTTTTTCTACATAATTTAAGAGACTAATGCTTTAATAAAAACACTGATTAGTTCATGTTTTTGGGCACACAATATAAAAGTGTCATTTGTGACATCAACAACTGAAAAAGATGGGAACAGAACTGTAAAGGAGCAGAGATTTTGTATATTATTCAGGTTAAGCTGGTAAACTTAAAGTACAATGTTACAGCTTTAGTATATTAAATGTAACCCCCATGGTAACCACAGAGAAAATAGCTGTAGAGTATACACAAAAGGAAATAATTGGGGAATTAAAATATTTTAGTACAAAAAGTCAGCTAAACAGATAATGATGCAGGAAATGAGGGACAAAAGAGTCATAAGGTATATAGAAAACAAATAGCTAAATGATAGAAATAATCGCTCTTTAACAGGAATTACTCTAAATATAGATAGATTAAACTGTGCAATCAAAGGACTGAGATTGGCAGAATTGATTTTTTAAAAATGATCCAACTATATGCTGTCTGTAGGAGGCTTACATTGGAGCCAAAGACACAAATAGGTTGATAGTGAAAGGATGGAAGAAGATACTCATGAAAACAGTAACCAAAGGAGAGCATAGGTAGCTATATGAACATCAGAAAAAATAGACTTTAAAATAAAAAATCTGTTACAAGACATAAAGAAGGACATTATATATCAATAAAAATTTCAATATAGAAAGAAGATCTAAGAATCATAAGCATTTGTATACCTAATAACAGAACCTTCAAAATATACAGAGCAAAAATTGACAGAATTGAAATGAAAATAAAGAGTTCTATGATAATATTTGGAGACTTCAGTATCCAACTCTTAATAATGGATAGAATAACCAGACAGAAGAAAATTAAGGAGATCTGAGAGTTTCACTGGTGAATTCTGCCAGACCAAACTGAACTTCATCAACAACGCTATCAACAGAGTAAAACTGCAAATCAGATAGTGGGAGAAAATGTTTGTAAGTCATATATCTAATTAGGGATTAATATCCACGATATATAGAGAACCCCTAAAACTCACGAATGCAGAAACAGACAACCATATCCAAAAATGGGCAAAGGACTTGAACAGACATTTCGCCAAAGACGATATACAGACGACCAGAAAGCACATGAAAAGTTGCTTTACAACACTAGTCATTAGGGAAATACAAATATACACTAAAATGAGAAACTACCTCACACCCACTAAAATGACTACTATCAAAAAATAGAAAATAACTAGTGTCAGAGAGGATGTGGAGAAATTGCAACCCTTGTGTGCCGTTGATCGGAATGTGAAATGATACAGCCATTGTGGGAAACAGTATGATAGTTCCCCTCAAAAATGCAAAGTTGAATTTCCATTTGATCTAGCAATTCTACTTACGAATATATATTCAAAAGTATTTAAAGCAGCATCTCAAAAAGATATTTGTATATGCATTTTCATAGCATCATTACACACAATAGGTAAAATGTGGAAGTCACACAAATGTCCATCAGTGGATGAATGGAAAAGCAAAATGTGATATATGCATATGATGGAATATTTTTAGCCTTACTTAGAAATGAAGGAAATTCTGACATATAGCACAACATGAATGACTCTAGAGGACATTATGCTGAGTGAAATAAGCCAGTCACAGAAAGACAGATGCCATGTTATTCCACTTACATGAGGTACTTTGAGTAGTAAAAATCATAGATACAGAAAACAGAATGGTGTTTACCAAGGGCTGGGAAAATGGGGATTGGGGAGTTATTGTTTAATGAATATAGAGTTTCGGTTTTATAAGATGAAAACTGTTCCGGAGGTGGATGGTGGTGATGATTGCACACAGTATGAATGTATTTAATACCACAGGGCTATATACTTAAAAATGGTTAAGATGGTAAATATTACATTATGTATATTTTACTACAATTAAAGAAATGGAAAAAAAACACTTCTATAACAATTTTCCAACTGATTTTTGAAAGGGGAGGTTTAATTCTCTTTATGAACCTCCTTGATCAAATACCATCCCCTTACAGAAATGGTGGTTTGTAGATCCAGAGAACAAAAACAGTCTTCATCCAGGAGGCTACAAACAATTATCATTGGAAGAGATTGTTTCACATTTATAGAGCACTGTTGTAAGAGCTTTGAAAATCATCAGGTAGGAATGAATTTAGTCCTACATCACAGAACTTTATCAGGTAAAAATAACTAGTCAAAACTGAGTTTTTTTGTAGACGTTTCCCTTAGAAACTTCACTGGTGGCTTTTGTTACATATATAGACTCAGGTTTGGGAATCTGGGTTTTACAACCACTCCAGGTGATTCTTGTGTACATCAAATTTGAAAACTACTTCTCTTTTTAAAATTTATTTTTATTTATTTATTTTAATCTTTTTACTTTTAATGTAATTTTTAAATGTTATACTCCATTTACAGTTATTACAAAATATTGACTATATTCCCCATGTTGTACAATACATCCTTGTAGCCTATCTTCTGAGCAGGAGTGAACAACACTACTTTGTTAATGTGAAGCTAAAATTTGTGATTCTTTCATAGCTGAGACAACACAGATTAATTTTATAAAAAAGGCTTTGCAGTAAAATCCACATTTTTTTGCAGGTTCCCTTAATCTTGTCTCTGAAAAGGGGAATGCAAATCTAGTGATTATAATGCGGTGATGAGGGGTTATATTTTACCTCCATATGACTTATTCCTCAGAGCCTGAAGAATCTAATAAAGGAAGGGTGAACAGAAACTGTGTGTTTTCAGCAGATTATTGTTTTGTTCTAATGAATAATTTATTCTCACAACTCATATCTCTGGAATTTACACTTCATAGAATGCATTAAAATACATTAATGGACTAATTTGTCATTGTAGTTTTTGCAGATTAATTTTCATCTAATATCAAGGAATAAAAACATGAAAAAATGTCTTTCATAAATCTGAGGTGAACTAGAGCCCCTGGTGAGCACTACCTGTGCCAGGAAAGAGCCAGGTCTGGAAACTGTGGAGTGGTGTGTGGTGTGAGGGCTGACTCTGCAGAAGTAAGAGGAGCCCGTCAGGTCACAAGAAGACACTAGTGAGAATCTTTTTGGTACAGGAGAGTCTACAGAAAGCCCCAGGAAGTTACTGATAAAGGAGTATGGAGGAACCAATGTTTTTGAGGAGGGTTATTTTGTCAGATATTTGGGTGCAAAGCGCAGAATATGCAAACAGACCTTCCAGGTTTCAAATCCTGGTTCTACCACTTATTCACTATGTGCTTTGGGCAAATACCTTAGATTTTCTGCGCCCCACTAATCTCATTTGCAAAGTGGGTATAATAAGGGATGTAAGTAAGGCATGTATGGGGAATGTAAGCAAATATTAGACTGTCAATAAATGCTTAAATATTATTATTTTACAGAAACAAAACACTAGAGACAATACCCTGTATTTCATCATTGACTTCAGCAGAGACTTGGGAAATAATGAGGCAGCACTCTGCAGAGGTCTAGCACTAGCCTACATTTTGTGCCATAGAAAAGTACAGAAGTGCTGACATACCCATGCTTTGGATGACTCTGAAGCAAGAGAATAACTTTGTGATTATATTGCTCTGTGAGAGTCTCTTGGGTTTTCAAGTTATCATAGCCTCCAAGGAGACATCTTATATAATAAGTGCTAATTTCAGAGAGAACACAAAAAACATATATATTTTTTAATCCAGAGAAATCTAAATTTCAAACAATTGGTTCCTTAAGGTTAGGTGGAATTTCAATAGGGAAAAATGTAATCTCATATAACTGCCCTAATTATTTACCTCTTATCTATTTAATTTTTTAAAGATTATTTTTACTGAGATAAAATTGATATAAAACATGGTGTAAGTTTAAGGTGTACAAGGTGTTGATTTGATACATTTATATATTGAAGTATGATTATCATTGTAGCCGTAGCTAACATCTCTATCACGTTGCCTAATTATTAAGGTATCTTTTTGTAGTGGGAAGGATTAAGATCTAGTCTCTTAGCAACTTTGAAATTTATAATGCAGTATTGTTGTCTATAATCTCTATGCTGTGCATTAGATCTCCAGGACTTATTTATTTACTAGTTGAAATTTTGTACCCTTACACCATATATCCCCAGCTCTTCCACCCTATCGCCATCCTCTTGTAGCCACCATTCTACTCTGTTTTTTACAAGTTCAGCTATTTAAGACTCCACACATAAGTGATATCATACAGTATTTTTCTTTCTCTGTTTGACTTATTTAGTATGATGCCCTCAAGGTCCACACATGTTTTCATAAATAACAGCATTTCCTTCTTTCTCAGGGAGAAATTATATTTCCTTGTATAGATGTACTACAACTTTTAATCCATTCATCCATTGATGGACACTTAGGTTGTTTCCATATCTTGGCTATTGTCACTAATATCACAGTAACCATGGGAGTGTATATATCTTTTCAATATCTTGTTTCCATTTCCTGTGGGTATATACCCAGAAGTAGAAGTACTGGATCATACAGTAATACTACTTTTAATTATTTGAGGAATATTCATACTGTTTTCCATAGTGGCTGAACCAATTTCTGTTCCTCCCAGCAGGGCACAAGCGTTCCTTTACCTTCACATCCTCACCAATACTTGTCTCTTGTCTTCCTGATAATAACCATTCTAGCAGATGTGAAGTGATCATTCATTGTGGCTTTGATTTGCACTTCCCTGATGATTAGTGACATTGAGCATCTTTTCATATACCTGTGAGCCATTGGGATGTCTAATATGAAACGCTTATTTCATTCCTATGGCCATTTTATAATTGAATTATTTATTTAATTTTTTTGTTCTAGAGTTGTATGATTGTGCAGTAACCTGGAGAACTGTAAAGATTAATAGAAAAAAACACTAATTTAGTAGAAGGAGATGTGGTTTATGAAGATTTTCATACTACATAGGATTAAAAAATCATTTTAGATTTGTAGTTTCAGATTTATTGATCATTGATCATTGCTTCCCTAAATTTCCTGCCTTATTCAGGACTGTGGATTCTTGTGGTGACCTTCTGGATGCCTTCAACAATGGGAGGTTCCTTGTTTGGAGAACCTCTGTCCTAGTGTGGAAATTAAGTGGCTATGCAGAAGGAGGTTCCCATCAAAACTGTCCTGGCACTGTCAAAGGCGGCCTATAGACAAGACGTAATGGACTACTCCATCAAATACGACAAACCAGAGTCGCTAAAACAGTACATGGTAATTTGTCTCAATAGTTGATTCTTCATGTTACTTCCGCTACCTTGAGGCCACCTTATTGTCCACAGGTTTATTACCATTCGTAGTAGAAGGATCCTGATTCTTTTAAGTAAGAGAGTTCTAATAGACTCTATTACTCCAATTTATCTCCTCCTCTCCCAAGCTCAGGCACTTTTTCTGGAAATCTGTCTGACCTCTGAAACAAAGTCAGTAAAGAGACTCAGATGTCCTCCTTGACTGAATACTTGAAAACACACAAGTTATGTTGAGCTTGTTGCTTTTACTGTGTACTCTCTCCCATTCATAGTAAGCCAAGTTCCTCTGGGAAGATTCTCTTACCAGATCTTTCTTTATCTTTGCTTTTAGTTGTCTTACTGTTAATCATGCCCTGTAGATAGAACCTCAGGATGCTACAGCTGCGAGGAACCATAGAGTTATGTAATACAAACCGAACATTTCACACGGAAGGCTCAGGGAACTTAGAAACTTCCTAGTAGTCTTAAAGAGAGTATAGTAGTCTTAAAGACAGTATTTCAGTTTTTTTTTTTTCTGAGAGATGAGTAATTCAAGTTTCTTTAACTAGTTTTATTGAGCTATAAAACAAGCACCATAAATTTAATGCATTTAAAATGTATAGTTGATACACATGTACCAAGGTCAATGTCCAGTGATTTCATGTGGGGATGGTGTATTTGGAAATATTCCGGGAAGAGGTGTGGCATGTAAATTGTGAAATATTTTTACATATTATCCAGGGTGGGATGTCTCCAGAAGAACTGTAAGTGGAAGAAAAATTATGAAAAATATGAAAGCGTTCAAGGTTACCTATGTGTAAAACTGCACATTCTTCTGACTGGTGGAAGCTAGCATGTGGCAGGGATGGGGTGGGAGGGGTGGGGGGCAGGGTGGAGGAGGCAGCACTGGCAAGGAGGCTGCATGGGGAGTGAGGTAGGCAGAATCTTGGAAATTTTACTTGTAGGCAGTGGGAAGCAACCAGCTTATGTTATTTGAAACAGTTGATTTCTCAGAATATTTCAATGGAATTCCAGGTTTGACCTGCCTGACATGTTTTTACCCCTTTCTGTCTCCAGAGCTCAGGGAAGATAAAAGAGGAACTAGAGGAATGCTTCATGAATAAAGGTGAGCTCCTTCAGGACACAGAAAATCCTTAGCAGGTACAGGGGAGAACTCAGCTCACACAGGGGTGGGTAGGTTCCTGCAATGCTCTCTGAGACTCTGACAGGAGGAACTTACAGAAGCAGGGACCTCCTTCTATGAACACACTCTGTTTCATCTCAAAATAACACGGAGAGTTGTGGTTATAGGTCCAGGCAGCCAGTCAGGGCCTTTCCTAGCAAAGGAACTGCCCTTGATGTGTGGTCACAGGTGAATTCAGACATGTCCATCTCAAAACTGCCTTTGATGCATGGTCACAGGTGAATTCAGACATGTCCATTTTCTTGTTCAAGACAGTTTGGTCACTGAGAAAGTGGAGATTTGGGGGATGAAGGGTTGTAGCTCTCAGGGCTGACTTTTGTTTTCTTCCCTCTCTAATATCTTCCTGGACCTACAGAGCAGGCCAACAGAGAGGCAGCTGAGAAGGAAAAGGATCCTCTTGAGCAAAAGTTTAAAGAGCTGCTGCAAATGTTAGAGGACCAAGAAAGAGCCTTCAAGGGATTTAGAGTCAAAATCACAGACGAGATGAGAGAAAGAGACAACCTTCTGAGAAAGTTGAACGAGAGGATTCAGATGCTGGAGGTAATCTGGTCTGGATCTGGGCAGTGACCATGGAAATAGTCCTCGAACCTCAGGAAGGGGTGGGTGAAAATTAAAACAAAGTCCTAGAGAGAAGCACCATTGCCCTTCACTGCTTTTGATTCATTAGAAGCTCTGAGATTTTAATGGCTTATATCCAGGCATTTGAGTTCTGATCACAGCAAGTTTTCTGAAGATCTCAGGAGGACCTTGGTACCTCCAAGCATTTATAGAATATAAATAACTTTTCCAGGGCCTTTGCTGCTCTTTTGAGGGATTCCTGGATGACCTCATGGATTCAATATTTTATGGGTTCTCAGGATTATCAAGTAGACATTCTGAGAGTATCTAA
Source organism: Hyperoodon ampullatus (assembly GCF_949752795.1). Taxonomy (NCBI): domain Eukaryota; kingdom Metazoa; phylum Chordata; class Mammalia; order Artiodactyla; family Ziphiidae; genus Hyperoodon; species Hyperoodon ampullatus. The sequence continues at coordinate 79,795,211 of NC_136915.1, read as the reverse complement.
TATCAACAGGAGAAGTTACTGAAGCAGTACATGTAATTTGTCTTAATAGTTGATTCTTCATGTTACCCCCTCTACCTCAAGGCCACCTTATTGCCCACAGATTTACTACTATTCATAGTAGTAGGATCCTGATTCCTGTGGGTAAGAGTCTAAATCACTATATTACTCCAAGTTATCTCCTCCTCTTCCAAACTCAGGCACTTTTTCTGGACATCTGTCTAACCTCTGAAGCAAAGCAAAAGCACTCAGATGTCCTCCTTGACAGAACATGTCCAAAGTTTCCTGATGTGCTTGGAGCACACTTAGGTTATGTTGAGCTTGTTGCTTTTTCTGTACTTCTTTCCATTCACAGTAAGCTAAGTTCCTCTGAGAAGATGCTCTTACCAGATCATTCTTTATCTTTATTTTGCTTTTAGTTGTAGTACTGTTCATCATACCCTATAGATAGAATCTCAGGTTGTTACAGCTGCGGTGAACCATAGAGATTCTATAATGTAAATCCAACATCTCATAAGCATGGCTCAGGGAGTTGACACTTACTAGTAGCCGAAAAGAGAGTATTGCAATATTTTTTCTGAGATGGAGTGATTCAGTTTTCTTTAAGCAGTTTTATTGAGATATAATTTAAAAACTATCAATATAAATCTTGTTTATTAAAAATATACAATTGATGCAAATGTACCCATGTAAATGTACAGTGATTTCACATGGGGAAGGTGTTTTCTGAAATCTTCCTGGAAGGGGTATGTAAAGTAAGTTTTGAAAAACTTGTACATCTTATTCAAAGTGGGATGTATCAGAAGAGCCACAAGCAGAAAAAACAGCATGTGAAAAATATAAACCCCCCCCAAATTACCTATTTGTAAAACTGCACATTCTTCTGACTGGTGGAAGCTAGCATTTGGGGGGAAGCAACACTGGCAGAGAGGTAGGCAAGATCTGGAAACTTTACTTGTAGGCAGTGGGAAGCAACCAGGGAATGTTACTTGAAACAGTTGATTTCTCAGAATATTTCAGTGGACGTTCAGGTTTGACCTGCCTGACACGTCTTTGCCCCTTTGTGTCTCCAGATCATAAGAAAAATAACAGAAGAACAAGAGGAATACTACATGAAGAAAGGTGAACTCCTTCATGTTTCAGAAAAGACCTCAGCAGGTACAAGGGAGGGCTCAGCTCACAGTGGGGTGGGTAGGTTCCTGCAATGCCCTCTCAGACTCTCACATGAGGAACTCCCAGAAGCAGGGATCTTCCTCTCCTCCTGTGGACTCACCCTGCTTCATCTGAAAATAACAAGGAGAGTTGTGGTTATAGGTCCAGGCAGCCAGTAGTGGCCTTCCCTAGCACACTCCCACATGTGCCCTGATATGTGGTCACAGGTGGATTCACACCTGTCCATCTGCTTTTTCCAGTCAGTTTTGTCACTGAGAATGTCGAGGTTTGGGGGATGAGGGGTTGTAGCTCTCAGGATTGACTGTTGTTTCCTTCCCTCTCTAAATCTTCCTGGAACAGAAGAGTGTGCCAAAAGAGAGGCAGCTGAGAGGGAAAAAGACCCTTCTGAGCAAAAGGTTAAAGAGCTGTGGCAAAAGTTGGAGGACCAAAGGAGACTCTTGGAAGGATTAAGAGCCAAAATTACAGAGGAGATAAGAGAAAGAGAGAAGACCTCAGCAGGTACAGGGGAGGGTTCTGCGCACAGTGGTGTGGGTAGCTGCCTGCAGTGCCCTGTGAGACTTGGACAGGAGGAACTTCCTGAAACAGGGACCTTCTTCTCCTTCCCGGAACACACTCTACTACATGTGAAAACAACAAGGCAAGCTGGTGTAGGTCCAGCCAGGCAGCCAGGGCCATTCCTAGCACATTTCCAAAGCTGCCCTTGATGTGTGGTCACAGGTGAATTTAGATGTGTCCACCTGCTTTATCTACAGTTTGGTCACTGAGAAAGTGGGGGGTTGGATACAGGGGGGTGTAGCTCTCAGATCTGACTCTTGTTTTCTTCCTACTTTAAATTCTTCCTGGGCTCTCGGGGAAGATGGCGGAAGAGTAAGACGCGGAGATCACTTTCCTCCCCACAGATACATCAGAAATTCATCTACACGTGGAACAACTCCTACAGAACACCTACTGAACGCTGACAGAAGACCCCAGACCCCCCAAAAGGCAAGAAACTCCCCACATACCTGGGTAGGGCAAAAGAAAAAAGAATAAACAGAGACAAAAGGATAGGGACGGGACCTGCACCAGTGGGAGGGAGCCGTGAAGGAGGAAAGGTTTCTACACACTACAAGCCCCTTCGAGGGCGGAGACTGCAGGTGGCGGAGGGGGAAAGCTTCGGAGTAGCGGAGGAGAGCACAGCAACAGGGGTGCGGAGGGCAAAGCGGAGAGATTCCCGCACAGAGGATCGGTGCCTTCAGGCACACACCAGCCCGAGAGGCTTGTCTGCTCGGCCGCCGGGGCGGGCGGGGCTGGGAGCTGAGGCTCGGGTATCGGCTTTCAGTCGGAGCGCAGGGAGAGGACTGGGGCTGGCGGCAGGAAGAGAGCCTGAGGGGGTTAGTGCACCACGGCTAGCCCGGAGGGAGTCCGGGAAAAGGGTCTGGAGCTGCCGAAGAGGCTAGAGGCTTTTTCTTCCCTTTTGTTTCCTGGTGCGCGAGGAGAGGGCATTAAGAGGGCTGCTTTGGGAAGCGCCGGAGATGGGCGCGAGCCGCGGCTAAAGGGGCGGACCCCGGAGACGGGCGTGGGACGCTGGGGCTGCTGCTGCCGCCGCCGCGGGGCCTGTGTGCGAGCGCGGGTCACTGTCCGCCCCACCTTCCGGGGGGCCTGTGCACCCCGCCACTGCCGGGGTCCCGGAAGCCGGGGACGGCTTTCCCGGGAAAGCGCACGGAGCGCCTCGGTCTGGTGCGACGTCACGCCGGCCTCTGCCGCCGCAGGCCCGCCCCACTCTGCGCGCCCCTCCCTCCCCTCTGCCTGAGTGAGCCAGAGCCCCCGCATCAGCGGCTCCTTTAAACCCGTCCTGTCTGAGCGAAGAACGGACGCCCTCCGGCGACCTACGCGCAGAGGCGGGGCCCGGTCCAAGGCTGAGACCCGGGAGCTGTGAGAGCAGAGAAGAGACAGGGAAATCTCTCTGTGCAGCCTCGGAGGCAGTGGATTAAAGCTCCACCGTCCACTTGATGTGCCCTGCGTCTGTGGAGTGCATGAATGGAGAGCGAATCATCCCAAATTGAGGAAGTGGACTTTGAGGACAAGATTTAAGACTTTCCCCCCTTTTCCTCTTTTTACAATGAATTATCCCAAATTAAGGAGGTGGACTTAGCAAGATTTCAGACTTCTCGCCCTTTTCCTCTTTTTACAACGAAGTATCCCAAATTGAGGAGGTGGACTTGGAGAGCAAGATTTTTGATTTTTCTCCCTGCTCTCTTTTTGTGAATGTGTATGTGTATTCTCTGTGTAAGATTCTCTCTGTATAGCTTTGCTTCCACCATATGTCCCAGGGTTCTATCGGTCCGTGTTTTTTTTCAATAATTACTTTTTAATTTTAATAACGCTACAATATTTCATACTTTATTCTATTTTACTTTACCTGCTCTTTCTTTTTTTCCTACCTTCCCTTCCTCCCTCCCTCCCTCCATCCCTCCTTTCCTTCTTTCTCTCTTTCTTTCCTTCCTCCCTCACTCCCTTCTTCCTTTCACTCTTTCTTTTTCTTTCCTTCCTCCCTCCCTCCCTCCTGCCTTTCTTTCCTTCCTCCCTCCCTCCCACCCCTCTTCCTTTCACTTTCTTTTTCTTTCCTTCCTCCCTCCCTCCCTCCTGTCTTTCTTTCTTTCTTTCCTTCCTCCCTCCCTCCCTCCCTTCTTCCATTCACTCTTCCTTTTTCTTTCATTCCTCCCTCTCTCCCTCCTTTCTTTCTTTCTTTCCATCCTCCCTCCCTCCCTCCTTTCTTTCTACATTCCTTCCTTCCTTTCTTTCCTTCTTCCTTTCTTTCTCTCTCTCATTCTTTCTTCTACTAATTCTTTCTTTCTACTTTTTCTCCCTTTTATTCTGAGCCGGGTAGATGAAAGGCTCTTGGTGCTGCAGCCAGGAGTCAGTGCTGTGCCTCTGAAGTGGGAGAGCCAACTTCAGGACACGGGTCCACAAGAGACCTCCCAGCTCCACATAATATCAAGCAGCGAAAATCTCCCAGGGATCTCCATCTCAACACCAGCACCCAGCTTCAGTCAACGACCAGCAAACTACAGTGCTGGTCACCCTATGCCAAGCAACTAGCAAGGCAGGAACACAACCCCACCCATTAACAGAGAGGCTGCCTAAAAACATAATAAGGCCACAGGCACCCCAAAACACACCACCAGACGTGGACCTGTCCACTAGAAAGACAAGATCGAGCCTCAACCACCAGAACACAGGCTCTAGTCCCCCCCACCAGGAAGCCTACACAACCTACTGAAACAACCTTAGCCACTGGGGACAGACACCAAAAACAACAGGAACTACGAATCTGCAGCCTGCAAAAAGGAGGCCCCAAAGACAGTAACATAAGCAAAATGAGAAGATAGAAAAACACACAGCAGGTGAAGGCGCAAGATAAAAACCTACCAGACCTAACAAATGAAGAGGTAATAGGCAGTCTACCTGAAAAAGAATTCAGAATAATGATAGTAAAGATGATCCAAGATTCTATTTCCAAGATCCAAAATCTTGGAAATAGGATAGACAAAATGCAAGAAACAGTTAACAAGGACCTAGAAGAACTAAAGATGAATCAAGCATCGATTAAAAACACAATAAATGAAATGAAAAATACTCTAGATGGGATCAATAGCAGAATAACTGAGGCAGAAGAACGGATAAGTGAGGTGGAAGATAAAATAGTGGAAATAACTGCTGCAGAGCAAAATAAAGAAAAAAGAATGAAAAGAACAGAGGACAGTCTCAGAGACCTCTGGGACAACATTAAACACACCAACATTCGAATTATAGGGGTTCCAGAAGAAGAAGAGAAAAAGAAAGGGACTGAGAAAATATTTGAAGAGATTATAATTGAAAACTTCCCTAATATGGGAAAGGAAATAGTTAATCAAGTCCAGGAGGCACAGAGAGTCCCATACAGAATAAATCCAAGGAGAAATACGCCAAGACACATATTAATCAAACTGTCAAAAATTAAACACAAAGAAATCATATTAAAAGCAGCAAGGCAAAAAAAACAAATAACACACAAGGGAATCCCCATCAGGTTAACAGCTGATCTCTCAGCAGAAACTCTACAAGCCAGAAGGGAGTGGCAGGACATAATTAAAGTGATGAAGGAGAGAAACCTGCAACCAAGATTACTCTACCCAGCAAGGATCTCATTCAGATTTGATGGAGAAATTAAAACCTTTACAGACAAGCAAAAGCTGAGAGAGTTCAGCACCACCAAACCAACTTTACAACAAATGCTAAAGGAACTTCTCTAGGCAAGAAACACAGCAGAAGGAATATACCTACAATAACGAACCCAAAGCAATTAAGGAAATGGGAATAGGAACATACATATCAATAATTACCGTAAATGTAAATGGACTAAATGCTCCCACCAAAAGACACAGATTGGCTGAATGGATACAAAAACAAGACCCATATATATGCTGTCTACAAGAGACCCACTTCAGACCTAGAGACACATACAGATTGAAAGTAAGGGGATAGAAAAAGATATTCCATGCAACTGGAAACCAAAAGAAAGCTGGAGTAGCAATTCTTATATCAAACAAAATAGACTTTAAAATAAAGACTATTAGAAGAGACAAAGAAGGACACTACATAATGATAAAGGGATCAATCCAAGAAGAAGATATAACAATTGTAAATATTTATGCACCCAACATAGGAACACCTCAATACATAAGGCAAATACTAACAGCCATAAAAGGGGAAATCGACAGTAACACAATCATAGTAGGGGACTTTAACACCCCACTTTCACCAATGGACAGATCATCCAAACTGAAAATAAATAAGGAAACACAAGCTTTAAATGATACATTAAACAAGATGGACTTAATTGACATTTATAGGACATTCCATCCAAAAACAACAGAATACACATTTTTCTCAAGTGCTCATGGAACATTCTCCAGGACAGATCATATCTTGGGTCACAAATCAAGCCTTGGTAAATTTAAGAAAATTGACATTGTATCAAGTATCTTTTCCGACCACAATGCTATGAGACTAGACATCAATTACCGGAAAAGATCTGTAAAAAATACAAACACATGAAGGTTAAACAATACACTACTCAATAACGAAGTGATCACTGAAGAAATCAAAGAGGAAATTAAAAAATACCTAGAAACAAATGACAATGGAGACACGACGACCCAAAACCTATGGGACGCAGCAAAAGCAGTTCTAAGGGGGAAGTTTATAGCAATACAATCCCACCTTAAGAAACAGGAAACATCTCGAGCAAACAACCTGACCCTGCACCTAAAGCAATTAGAGAAAGACGAACAAAAAAACCCCCAAAGTTCGCAGAAGGAAAGAAATCATAAAGATCAGATCAGAAATAAATGAAAAAGAAATGAAGGAAACGATAGCAAAGATCAATAAAACTAAAATCTGGTTCTTTGAGAAGATAAACAAAATAGACAAACCATTAGCCAGACTCATCAAGAAAAAAAGGGAGAAGACTCAAATCAATAGAATTAGAAATGAAAAAGGAGAAGTAACAACTCACACTGCAGAAATACAAAAGATCACGAGAGATTACTACAAGCAACTCTATGCCAATAAAATGGACAACCTGGAAGAAATGGACACATTCTTAGAAATGCACAACATGCCAAGACTGAATCAGGAAGAAATAGAAAATATGAACAGACCAATCACAAGCACTGAAATTGAAACTGTGATTAAAAATCTTCCAACAAACAAAAGCCCAGGACCAGATGGCTTCACAGGCGAATTCTATCAAACATTTAGAGAAGAGCTAACACCCATCCTTCTCAAACTCTTCCAAACAATCTCAGAGGAAGGAACACTCCCAAACTCATTCTATGAGGCCACCATCACCTTGATACCAAAACCAGGCAAGGATGTCACAAAGAAAGAAAACTACAGGCCAATATCACTGATGAACATAGATGCAAAACTCCTCAACAAAATACTAGCAAACAGAATCCAACAGCACATTAAAAGGATCATACACCATGATCAAGTGGGGTTTATTCCAGGAATGCAAGGATTCTTCAATATACGCAAATCAATCAATGTGATACACCATATTAACAAGTTGAAGGAGAAAAACCATATGATCATCTCAATAGATGCAGAGAAAGCTTTCGACAAAATTCAACACCCATTTATGATAAAAACCCTGCAGAAAGTAGGCATAGAGGGAACTTTCCTCAACATAATAAAGACCATATATGACAAACCCACAGCCAGCATCATCCTTAGTGGTGAAAAACTGAAACCATTTCCACTAAGATCAGGAGCAAGACAAGGTTGCCCACTCTCACCACTATTATTCAACATAGTTTTGGAAGTTTTAGCCAGAGCAATCAGAGAAGAAAAGGAAATAAAAGGAATCCAAATCGGAAAAGAAGAAGTAAAGCTGTCACTGTTTGCAGATGACATGATACTATACATAGAGAATCCTAAAGATGCTACCAGAAAACTACTAGAGCTAATCAATGAATTTGGTAAAGTAGCAGGATACAAAATTAATGCACAGCAATCTCTGGCATTCCTGTACACTAATGATGAAAAATCTGAAAATGAAATCAAGAAAACACTCCCATTTACCATTGCAACAAAAAGAATAAAACGTCTAGGAATAAACCTACCTAAGGAGACAAAAGACCTGTATGCAGAAAATTATAAGACACTGATGAAAGAAATTAAAGATGATACAAATAGATGGAGAGATATACCATGTTCTTGGCTTGCAAGAATCAACACTGTGAAAATGACTCTACTACACAAAGCAATCTACAGATTCAATGCAATCCCTATCAAACTACCAGTGGCATCTTTCACAGAACTAGAACAAAAAATTTCAAACGTTGTTTGGAGAAACAAAAGACCCCGAATAGCCAAAGCAATCTTTAGAACGAAAAACGGAGCAAGAGGAATCAGGCTCCCTGACTTCAGACTATACTACAAAGCTACAGTAATCAAGACAGTGTGGTACTGGCACAAAAACAGAAAGATAGATCAATGGAACAGGATAGAAAGCCCAGAGATAAACCCATGCACATATGGTCAACTTATCTTTGATAAAGGAGGCAGCGATGTACAGTGGAGAAAGGACAGCCTCTTCAATAAGTGGTACTGGGCAGACTGGACAAGGACATGTGAAAGTATGAGATTAGATCATTCCCTAACACAATACACAAAAATAAGCTCAAAATGGATTAAAGACCTAAATGTAAGGCCAGAAACTATGAAGCTCTAAGAGGAAAACATAGGCAGAACACTCTATGACATAAATCACAGCAAGATCCTTTTGTACCCACCTCCTAGAGAAATGGAAATAAAAACAAAGATAAACACATGGGACCTAATGAAACTTAAAAGCTTTTGCACAGCAAAGGAAACCATAAACAAGACCAAAAGACAACTCTCAGAATGGGAGAAAATATTTGCAAATGAAGCAACTGACAAAGGATTAATCTCCAAAATTTATAAACAGCTCATGCAGCTCAATAGCAAAAAAACAAACAACCCAATCCAAAAATGGCCAGAAGACTTAAATAGGCATTTCTCCAAAGAAGATATACAGACTCCCAACAAACACATGAAAGAATGCTCAACATCATTAATCATTAGAGAAATGCAAATCAAAACTACAATGAGATATCATCTCACACCAGTCAGAATGGCCATCATCAAAATATCTAGAAACAATAAATGCTGGAGAGGGTGTGGAGAAAAGGGAACACTCTTGCACTGCTGGTGGGAATGTGAATTGGTACAGCCACTATGGAGGACAGTATGGAGATTCCTTAAAAAACTAAAAATAGAACTACCATATGATCCAGCAACCCCACTACTAGGCATATACCCTGAGAAAACCATAATTCAAAAAGAGACATGTACCAAAATGTTCATTGCAGTTCTATTCACAATAGCCCAGAGCTGGAAACAACCTAAGTGTCCATCATCGGATGCATCGCTAAAGAAGATGTGGCACATATATACAATGGAATATTACTCAGCCATAAAAAGAAATGAAACTGAGCTATTTGTAATGAGGTGGATAGACCTAGAGTCTGTCATACAGAGTGAAGTAAGTCAGAAAGAGAAAGACAAATACCGTATGCTAACACATATATATGGAATTTTAAAAAAATGTCATGAAGAACCTAGGGGTAAGACGGGAATGAAGACACAGACCTACTAGAGAATGGACTTGAGGATATGGGGAGGGGGAAGGGTGAGCTGTGACAAAGCGAAAGAGAGGCATGGACATACATACACTACCAAACGTAAGGTAGATAGATAGTGGGAAGCAGCCGCAGAGCACAGGGAGATCAGCTCGGTGCTTTGTGACCGCCTGGAGGGGTGGGATGGGGAGGGTGGGAGGGAGGGAGAAGCATGAGGGAAGGGATGTGGGAACAGATGTATATGTATGACTGATTCACTTTGTTATAAAGCAGAAACTAATAAAAAATAAATAAAAAATAAAAAAAATAAATAAATTCTTCCTGGAGCTGAAGAGTGGGCCAGAGGAGAGGCAGCTGAGAGGGAAAAGGAGCCTCTTAAACAAAAGTTTAATGAATTGCAGCCAAAGATGGGGGACCAAGAAAGAGCCTTCAAGGGATTTAGAGTCAAAATGACAGAGGAGATGAGAGAAAGAGACAACCTTCTGAGAAAGATGAACGAAAGGATTCAGATGCTGGAGGTAACCTGGTCTGGTCAGGGCAGTGACTGTGGAACAAAGCCCTGGAACCTCAGGACGGGGTGGGTGAAAATTAAAGCAAAGTCATAGAGAGAAGAACCATTGTCTTTTATTGCTTTTGATTCACTAGAAGCCCTGAGATTTTAATGGCTTCTATCCAAGAACTTGAATTCAGTTCACAGTTTTTGAAGAGCCCAGGAGGACCTTGGACGTCTAAGCATTTATAGAACATAAATAACTTTCCCAGGGCTTGTGCTGCTGTTCTGAGAGATTCATGAATGGTCTCATGGAATCAATATTAATTGAGGTTCTCAGTCTAACAAGTAGATATTCTGAGTATATTTAATATAAGCAGGAGAAGTTACTGAAGCAGTACATGGTAATTTGTCTTAATAGTTGATTCTTCATGTTTCCCTCACTACATAAAATCCATCTTATTGGCCACAGATTTACTGCTATTCATAGTAGAAAGATCCTGATTTCTCTGAGTAAAAGAGTTCTAATAGACTATATTACTCAATTCCAAACTGAAGCACTTTTCTGGATATATTCTGACCTCTGAAGCAACGTCAGTACAGACACTCAAATGTCCTCCTTGACTGAACACTTGCAAAATTTCCTTATGTGCTTGGAACAGACTTTAAGTTATTTTGAGATGGTTATTTTTCCTGTGTGCTCTCTCCCATTCATAGCAGCTCAAGTTCCTCTGTGGAGCTTCTCTTACCAGATCTTTCATTATCTTTATTATTCTTTTAGTTGTATTACTGTTAATCATACACTTTAGATAGAATATGAGGAAGCTCCAGCTGTGAGGAACTATAGACATTATAAAAAGCAAACCCTACATTTCACCTGGAAGGCTCAGGGGATAAAGACACTTACTATTAGTCTTTTTTTTTTTTTTCTTTTTTGCGGTATGCGGGTCTCTCACTGTTGTGGCCTCTCCCATTGCGGAGCACAGGCTCCGGACGTGCAGGCTCAGCAGCCATGGCTCATGGGCCCCGCCACTCCGCGGCATGTGGGATCTTCCTGGACCGGGGCACGAACCCGTGTCCCCTGCATCGGCAGGCGGACTCTCAACCACTGCGCCACCAGGGAAGCCCTACTAGTAGCCTTAAAGAGAGTATTTCAGCACTTTTCTCTGAGATGTAGTAATTCAAGTTTATTTAAAGAGTTTTATTGAGATGTAATTCACAAGCCATAAATTTCATACATTTAAGTGTACAACTGATACAAATTTATGAATGTAAATGTACAGTGATTTCACATGGGGAAGGTGGTTTAGCAAATCTTCCTGGAAGAGGTGTGATGTAAATTTTGAAAATTTTGTACATATTATCCATGGTGGGATGTTACCTGAAGAGCCAGAAGCAGAAAAAACAACATATGAAAAATATGAAATTGCCCAAGGTTACATATTTGTAAAACTGCACATTATTCTGACTGGTGGAACCTCCATGGCTGGTGGAAGCAACACTGGAAGAGGAGGCTGGAGGGGTAGCAATGTAGGCAGGATCTTGGAAACTTTATTGTAGGCAGTTGGACACAACCAAGGAGTGTTATTCTGAATAGTTCTTTTCTCAGAATATATCAATGGAAGTTCAGGTTTGACCTGCCTGACATGTCTTTGCCACTTTGTGTCTCCAGAGAATAGGGTTGATAAAGGAGGAACTAGAGGAATGCTGCATGAAGACAGATGGGCTCCTTCGTGATGCAGCAAAGACCTTAGCAGGTACAGGGGAGGGGTCAGCTCACAGTGGGGTGGGTAGGTTCCTGCAATGCCCTCTGAGAACTCTGACAGGAGGAACTTCCAGAAGCAGGGACTTCTCCTCCTATGAACACACTCTGCTTCATCTGAAAATAACAAGGCCAGTTGTGGTTTTAGGTCCAGCCAGCCAGTCAGTGTCTTTCCTAGCACATTCCCAAACCTGCCCTTGATATGTGATCACAGGTGAATACAGCCTCAGCCATCTCCTTTTTCACAACAGTTTGGTCACTGAGAAAGTAGAGGTTTAGTGGATGCAGGAGGTTGTACCTCTCAGGGCTGACTGTGTTTTCTTCCCTTTCTAAAATCTTCTTGGACAAGCAGAATGGACTGAAAGAGAGCCATCAGAGAGGGAAAAGGAGCTTCTAAAGCAAAAGTATAAAGAGATGTGGCAGAAGGTGGAGGACCAAGAAAAAGACTTTGAAGGATTCATAGGCAAAATGACAGAGAAAATAAGAAAAAGAGAAAAGACCTCAGCAGGTACATGGACGGGCTCAGCACACAAGGCGCTGGGTAGTTTCCTGCAATGCCCTTTGAGAAGTCTGATGGGAGAAACTTCCAGAAGCAGGGAGCTTCCTCTCATCTGTGAACACATTCTATTTCATTGGGAAAGAACACTGCAAGGTGTGGTTGTAGGTCCAGCCTGCTAGTCAGGGATCTTCCCAGGAGACTCTCCACCCTGCCCTTGGTGTGTGGACACTGGTGAATTCAGACATTTCCATCTGTTTTTTCACAACAGTATGGTCACAAAGAAGTTAGAGGATGGGGAGCGGTGAAGGGTTACAGCCCTCAGATCTGACTATTGTTTCCTTCCTTCTCTAACATCTTCCTCAAACAGAAGAGCGTGCCAAGAGGGAGGCAGCTGAGAGGGCAAATGAGCTTCTCGAGCAAAAGGTTAAAGAGCTGCAGGAAAAGCTGGAGGACCAAGAAAGAGTCTCTGAAGAATTAAGAGTCAAAATGACAGAGGAGATAAGAGAAAGAAAAGACTTCACCAGGTACAGGTGAGGGCTCAGCTCACAGTGGGGTATGTAGGTTCCTGCAGTGCCCTCTGAGACTCTGACAGGAGGAACTTCCTGAAAGAGGGACCTTCTCCTCCCTCTGTGAACACACTCTGCTACACCTGAAAATAACAAGGAGAGTTGTGGTTGTACCTCCAGGTAGCTAGTCATACCCTTTCTTGGCACATTCTCACACCTGTCCCTGTGTGTGGTCACAGGTGAATTTAGACCTGTCCATCTGTTTTTCTCAGATGGTTAGGTGACTCAGAAAGCAAGGGTTGTTGGTTGGGGAGTTGTAGCTCTCAGTGTTGACTGTTGTTTTCTTTTCTCTCTAAAATATTCTGGGAGCAGAAGATCTGGCCAAAAGAGATGTCACTAAATGGGAAAAGGAGCTTCTTGAGCAAAAAGTTAAAGAATTGCAGCAAAAGTTGGAGGACCATGAAAGAGCCTTCGAGAGATTTAGAGTCAAAATCACAGATGAGATGAGAGAAAGAGACAACCGTTTGAGAAAGGTGAATGAAAGGATTCAGATGCTGGAGGTAACCTGGTCTGGGTCAGGGCAGTGACTGTGGCACAAAACCTGGAACCACAGGAAGGGATGGGTGAAAATTAGATCAAAGTCATAGAGAGAAGCACTATTGTCCTTTGCTGCTTTTGATTCACTAGAAGCCCTGAGTTTTTAGTGGCTTATATCCAGGCACTTTAGTTTGGTAAACAGTGAGCTTATGAACAGTCCATAAGGACCTTGGTATCTCCAAGCATTTACAGAATATAAATAATTTTCCCAGGGCTTGTGCTGCTGTGTTTTTTTTTTTTTAACATCTTTATTGGAGTATAATTGCTTTACAATGGTGTGTTAGTTTCTGCTTTATAACAAAGTGAATCAGTTATATATATACATATGTTCCCATATCTCTTCCCTCTTGCATCTAGCTCCCTCCCACCCTCCCTATCCCACCCCTGTAGGTGGTCACAAAGCACCGAGCTGATCTCCCTGTGCTATGTGGCTGCTTCCCACTAGCTATCTATTTTACGTTTGGTAGTGTATATATGTCCATGCCACTCTCTCACTTTGTCACAGCTTCCCCTTCCCCCTCCCCATATCCTCAAGTCGCTTCTCTAGTAGGTCTGTGTCTTTATTCCCATCTTGGCCCTAGGTTCTTCAGGACCTTTTCTTTTTTTTTTTTTTTCCTTCTTAGATTCCATATATATGTGTTAGCATACAGTATTTGTTTTTCTCTTTCTGACTTACTTCATTCTGTATGACAGACTGTAGGTCTATCCACCTCACCACAAATAACTCAGTTTCGTTTCTTTTTATGGTTGAGTAATATTCCATTGTATATATGTGCCACATCTTCTTTATCCATTCATCTGTTGTTGGACACTTAGGTTGCTTCTATGTCCTGCCTATTGTAAATAGAGCTGCAATGAATATTTTGGTACATGTCTCTTTTTGAATTATGGTTTTCTCAGGGTATATGCCCAGTAGGGGGATTGCTGGGTTGTATGGTAGTTCTATTTTTAGTTTTTTAAGGAACCTCCATACTGTTCTCCATAGTGGCTGTATCAATTTACATTCCCACCAACAGTGCAAGAGGGTTCCCTTTTCTCCACACCCTCTCCAGCATTTATTGTTTGTAGATTTTTTGATGATGGCCATTCTGACTGGTGTGAGATGATATCTCACTGTAGTTTTGATTTGCATTTCTCTAATGATTAATGATGTTGAGCATTCTATCATGTGTTTGTTGGCAGTCTGTATATCTTCTTTGGGACATGTCTATTTAGGTCTTCTTCCAATTTTTGGATTGGGTTGTTTGTTTTTTTGATATTGAGCTGCATGAGCTGCTTGCAAATATTTTCTCCCATTCTGAGGGTTGTCTTTTGGTCTTATCTATGGTTTCCTTTGCTGTGCAAAAGCTTTTAAGTTTCATTAGGTCCCATTTGTTTATTTTTGTTTTTATTTCCATTTCTCTAGGAGGTGGGTCTAAAAGGATCTTGCTGTGATATGTGTCATAGAGTGTTCTGCCTATGTTTTCCTCTAAGAGTTTGATAGTGTCTGGCCTTACATTTAGGTCTTTAATCCATTTTGAGTTTATTTTTGTGTATGGTGTTAGGGAGTGTTCCAGTTTCATACTTTTACATGTACCTGTCTAGTTTTCCCAGCACCACTTATTGAAGAGGCTGTCTTTTCTCCACTGTATATTCTTGCCTCCTTTATCAAAGATAAGGGAACCATATGTGCATGGGTTTATCTCTGGGCTTTCTATCCTCTTCCATTGATCTATATTTCTGTTTTTGTGCCAGTACCATACTCTCTTGATTACTGTAGCTTTGTAGTATAGTCTGAAGTCTGGGAGCCTGATTCCTCCAGCTCCGTTTTTCTTTCTCAAGATTGCTTTGGCTATTCGGGGTCTTTTGCGTTTCCATACAAATTTTGAAATTTTTTGTTCTAGTTCTGTGAAAAATGCCATTGGTAGTTTGATAGGGATTGCATTGAATCTGTAGATTGCTTTGTGTAGTAGAGTCATTTTCACAGTGTTGATTCTTGCAAGCCAAGAACATGGTATATCTCTCCATCTATTTGTATCATCTTTAATTTCTTTCATCAGTGTCTTATAATTTTCTGCATAGAGGTCTTTTGTCTCCTTAGGTAGGTTTATTCCTAGATATTTTATTCTTTTTGTTGCAATAGTAAATGGGAGTGTTTCCTTAATTTCACTTTCAGATTTTTCATCATTAGTGTATAGGAATGCTAGAGATTTCTGTGCATTAATTTTGTATCCTACTACTTTACCAAATTCATTGATTAGCTCTCGTAGTTTTCTGGTAGCATCTTTAGGATACTCTATGTATAGTATCATGTCATCTGCAAACAGTGACAGCTTTACTTCTTCTTTTCCGATTTGGATTCCTTTTATTTCTTTTTCTTCTCTGATTGCTGTGGCTAATACCTCCAAAAGTGTGTTGAATAATAGTGGTGAGAGTGGGCAACCTTGTCTTGTTCCTGATCTTAGTGGACGATTTTTCACCATTGAGGACGATGTTGGCTGTGGGTTTGTCATATATGGCCTTTATTATGTTGAGGAAAGTTCCCTCTATGCCTACATTCTGGAGGTTTTTTTATCATAAGTGGGTGTTGAATTTTGTCGAAAGCTTTCTCTGCATCGATTGAGATGATCATACAGTTTTTCTCCTTCAATTTGTTAATATGGTGTTTCATGTTGATTGATTTGCGTACAGTGAAGAATCCTTGCATTCCTGGGATAAACTCCACTTGATCATGGTGTATGATCCTTTTAATGTGCTGTTGGATTCTGTTTGCTAGTATTTTGTTGGGGATTTTTGCATCTATGTTCATCAGTGATATTGGCCTGTAGTTTTCTTTCTTTGTGACATCTTTGTCTGGTTTTGGGATCAGGGTGATGGTGGCCTCGTAGAATGAGTTTGGGAGTGTTCCTCCCTCTGCTATATTTTGGAAGAGTTTGAGAAGGATAGGTGTTAGCTCTTCTCTAAATGTTTGATAGAATTCGCCTGTGAAGCCATCTGGTCCTGGGCTTTTGTTTGTTGGATGATTTTTAATCACAGTTTCAATTTCATCACTTGTGATCGGTCTGTTCATGTTTTCTATTTCTTCCTGGTTCAGGCTTGGAAGGTTATGCATTTCTAAGAATT
Organism: Hyperoodon ampullatus; assembly: GCF_949752795.1. Classification (NCBI taxonomy): domain Eukaryota; kingdom Metazoa; phylum Chordata; class Mammalia; order Artiodactyla; family Ziphiidae; genus Hyperoodon; species Hyperoodon ampullatus. The sequence continues at coordinate 79,778,893 of NC_136915.1, read as the reverse complement.
TGTCCATTTCTTCCAGGCTGTCCATTTTATTGGCATAGAGTTCCTTGTAGTTATCTCTCATATCCTTTGTATTTCTGCAGTGTCAGTTGTTACTTCTCCTTTTTCATTTCTAATTCTATTGATTTGAGTCTTCTCCCTTTTTTTCTTGATGAGTCTGGCTAATGGTTTATGTGCTGCTGTTTTGAGGGATCGTTGAATGATCTCATGGAGCCAACATTAAATGGGGTTCCCAGGGTTATCAGGTGGATATTCTAATGGAGTGTATCAAATAGAAGCAGGAGAAGTTACTGAAGCACTACATGTAATTTGTCTTAATAGTTAATTCTTCATGTTACCCTCTCTCCCTCAAGGCCACTTTATTGGCCACAGATTTATTGCCATTCATGGTAGAAAGATCCTGATTCCTCTGAGTAAGAGAGTTCTAATAGATGATATTACTCTATTTTATCTCCTTCTTTTCCAAACTCAGGCACTTCTTCTGGAAATCTCTCTGACCTCTGAAGCAAAGTCAGTATAGTACAGGCACTCAGATGTCCTCCTTGACTGAACACTTGCAAAGTTCCCATATGTCCTTGGAACACACTTAAGTTATTTTGAGCTTGTTGTTTTTCTGTGCGCTCTGTCTCATTCATAGCAATCCAAGTTCCTCTTGGAAGATTCTCTTACCAGGTCTTTCTTTATACTTACTTTGCTTTTAGTTGTATTACTGTTAATCATACCCTGTAGATAGAAACTCAGGATGCTAGAGCTGAGGAGGCACAAAGATTATATAATGTAAACCCAATATTTAACAAGGAAAGCTGAGGGACTTAAGCCACTTACTAGTAGCCATAATAGAGTATTTCGGGCTTCCCTGGTGTGCAGTGGTTGAGAGTCCACCTGCCGATGCAGGGGACACGGGTTCATGCCCCAGTCCGGGAAGATCCCTCATGCCACGGAGCGGCTAGGCCCATGAGCCACAACTACTGAGCCTGTGAGTCTGGAGCTTGTGCTCCGCGAGAAGAGAGGCTGCGACACTGAGAGGCCTGCGCACCACAATGAAGAGTGGCCCCTGCTCGCCGCAACTAGAGAAAGCCCTCGCACAGAAACGAAGACCCAACACAGCCAAAAATAAATAAATTAATTAAAAGACAAAAAATTTTTTAAATTAATAATTCACAAACCATAAATTTCATACATTTAAAATGTATAATTGATACAAATTTACCAAAGTATATACAATGATTTCACTTGGGGAAGGTGCTTTAGGGAATCTTCCTGGAGGAAGAGTGTCGTGTAAAATTTTGCTTTTTTTAACAAGGTCCTACTGTATAGTGCGGGGAACTATATTCAATATCCTGGGATAAACCATAATGGAATAGAACATTTGAAATTTTGACTCTTGTCTTAACTATCTCTCTGATCCAGAGTTTCTTTTTTTTAACTTTTTATTTTATATTGGAGTTTAGCCAATTAACAATGTTGTGGTAGTTTCAGGTGCACAGCTAAGCGACTCAGCCTTACATATACATGTATCCATTCTCCCCCAGACTCCCCTCCCATCCAGGCTGCCACAAAAGACTGAGCAGAGTTCCCTGTGCTATACAGTAGGTCCTTGTTGGTTATCCTCTTTAAATATAGAGTGTGTACATGTCAATCCTAAACTCCTTAACTATCCTTTCCCTCCACCCTTCCCCACCTGGTAACCATAAGTTCATTTTCTAAGTCTGTGAGTCCATTTCTGTTTTGTAAATACATTCATTTGTATAATTTATTTTTAGATTCCCTATATAAGCAGTATCATATGATATTTCTCTTTCTCTGTCTGACTTACTTCACTCAGTATGACAATCTCTAGGTCCATCCATGTTGCTGCAAATGGCATTATTTCATTCTTTTTTATGGCTGAGTAATATTCCATTGTATATATGTACCACATCTTCTTTATCCATTCCTCTGTCAATGGACATTTAGGTTGCTTCCATGTCTTGGCTATTGTAAACAATGCTGCAATGAACATTGGGGTGCATGTATCCTTTAAGACCATGTTTTTCTCTGGATATATGCCCAGGAGTGGGATTTCAGGGTCATATGGTAGCTCTATTTTTAGATTTTAAGGAACCTCCATGCTGTTCTCCATAGTGTCTGTACCAATTTACATTCCCACCAACAGTGTAGGGGGGTTGCCTTCTTACCACACCCTCTCCAGCATTTATTGTTTGTGGATTTTTTGATGATAGCCATTTTGACTGGTGTGAGGTGATATCTCATTGTATTTTTGATCTGCATTTCTCTAATCATTAGTATTGTTGAATATCTCTTCATGTGCCTCTTGGCCATCTGTATGTCTTCCTTGGAAAAATGTTTATTTAGGTCTTCTGCCCATTTATTTATTGGGTTGTTTGTTTTGATGATATTAAGCCACATGAGCTGTTTGTAGATTTTGGAGACTAATCCATTGCTGGTCACATCATTTGCAAATATTTTCTCCCAATCTGTGGGTTGTCTTTTCATTTTGTTTATGGTTTCCTTTGCTTTTGAGTTTAATTAGGTCCCATTTGTTTATTTTTGTTTTTATTTCCATTACTCTGGGAGCCAGATTGGAAAAGATATTGCTGCAATTTGTGTCAGAGAGTGTTCTGCCTATGTTTTCCTCTAGGAGTTTTATAGTGTCTGGTCTCATATTTAGGTCTTTAATCCATTTTGAGCTTATTTTTGTGTATGGTGTTAAAGAATGATCTAATTTCATTTTTTTACATGTAGCTATCCAGTTTTCCCAGCACCATTTATTGAAGAGACTGTCTTTCTACCATTGTACAGTCTTGCCTCCTTTGTCTTAGATTAATTGACCATAGGTGTGTGGGATTATTCCTGGGCTTTCTATCCTGTTCCTTTGATCTATAGTTTTATTTTTGTGCCAGTACCATACTGGTTTGATGACTATAGCTTTGTAGTATAGTCTGAAGTCAGGGAGCCTGGTTCCTCCAGCTCTTTTTTTCTTTCTCAATATTGCTTTGGCTATTTGGAGTCTTTTTTGTCTCCATACAAATTTTAAGATTTTTTGTTCTAGTTCTGTGAAAAATGCCATTGGTAATTTGATAGGAATTTCATTGAATCTATAGATTGCCTTGGGTAGTATAGTTATTTTGGCAATATTTATTCTTCCAATCCAAGAACATGGTATATCTTTCCATCTGTTTGTGTCTTTGATTTCTTTCATAAGTGTCTTATAGTTTTTGGAGTACAGGTCTTTTGTCTCCTTAGGTAAGTTTATTCCTAGGTATTTTATTCTTTTTGATGCAATGGTAAATGGGATTGTTTCTTGAGTTTCTCTTTCTGATCTTTCATTGTTAATGTATAGAAATGCAAGAGATTTCTGTGTATTAATTTTGCAGCCTGCAACTTTACCAAATTCATTGATGAATGCTAGTAGTTTTCTGGCAGTGTCTTTAGGACTTCCTATGTATAGTATCATGTCATCTGCAAACAGTGACAGTTTTACTTCTTCTTTTCCAATTTGGATTCCTTTTTCTTCTCTGATTGCCATAGATAGGACTTCCAAATCTATGTTGAATAAAAGTGGTGAGAGTGGGCATCCTTGTATTTTTCCTGATCTTAGAGGGAATGCTTTCAGCTCTTCAATGTTGAGTATGATGCTAGCTGTAGGTTTGTCGTATATGGTTGTTATTATGTTGAGGTAGGTTCCCTCTATGCCCACTTTCTGGAGAGTTTTTATCATAAATGGGTGTTGGATTTTGTCAAAAGCTTTTTCTACATCTATTGAGATAATCATATGATTTTTATTCTTCAATTAGTTAATGTGGTGCAGAGTGTGATGTAAATTTTGAAAATTTGTACATATTATCCAAGGTGGGATGTTACCAGAAGAGTCACAAGCAGTAAAATACAGCATATGAAAAAAATATGAAAGCACCCAAGGTTACCTATTTGTAAAACTGCACATTCTTCTGACTGGTGGAACTTAGCATGGGTGGTAGAAGCAAAACTGGCAAGGAGGCTAGAGAGGTAGGTAGTGAGGCAGGCAGGATCTAGTAAATTTACTTGAAAAGTGGGAAGCAACCAGGGAATGTTATTCAGAACAGTTCATTTCTCAGAACATTTCAGTGGAAGTTCAGGTCAGACCTACCTGACATGTCTTTGCCTCTTTCTTGTCTCCAGTGCCTACTGAGGATACCAGAAATACTAGAGGAACACTACATGAAGAAAGGTGAGCTCCTTTATGATGCAGAAATGAACGTAGCATGTACAGGGGAGACCTCAGATCACAGTGGGGTGGGTAGATTCCTGCAATGCCCTCTGAGACTCTGACAGAAGGAACTTCCAGAAGCAGGCACCTTCTCTTTCTGTGAACACACTCTGCTACATCTGCAAAAACAAGGCTAATTGCGGTTGTAGGTCCAGCCAGTCAGTCAGGGCCTTTCCTAGAAGGTTCCCAAACCTGCCCTTGTGTGTGGTCACAGGTGTATTTAGACATGTCCATCTCCTTTTTCACAACAGCGTGGTCACTGACAGAGTGGAAGTTTGGGGTATGGTGGGCTCTACCTCTCAGGGCTAACTGTTGTTTTCTTCCCTATCTAAAATCTTCCAGAAGCAGAAAAGCAGGCCAAAAGAGAGGCAGCTGAGAGGGAAAAGGAGCCTCTTGGACAAAAGATTGAAGAACTGCAGCAGAAGTTGGAGGACCAAGAAAGAGTCTTCGAGATACTAAGAGTTAAAATGACAGAGGAGTTGAATGAAAGGAAAAAGGCCTCAGCAGGTACTCGGGAGTGCTCAGCTCACAGTGGGGTGGGTAGGTTCCTGCAATGCCCTCTGAGAACTCTGACAGGAGGAGCTTCCAGAAGCTCCTCTCCTCCTGTGAACTCACTCTGCTTCATCTGAAAATAAGAAGGAAAGTTGTGGTTGTAACTCCATCTAGCCAGTCAGGGCCTTTCCTAGCACATTCCCAAACCTGCCCTTGATATGTTTTCACAGGTAAATTTAGACGTGTCCACATGCTTCTTCACAACAGTTTGGTCACGGAGAACGTGGAGGGCTGGGAATTGGGAGAGCTGTAACTCTTAGATCTGACTGTTGGTTCCTTCTCTTTCAAACATCACTCTTGAGCAGAAGAGCAGGCCAAAGGGGAGGCAGGTGAGAGGGAAAAGAAGCCTCTTGGACAAAAGATTGAAGAACTGCAGCAGAAGTTGGAGGACCAAGAAAGAGTCTTCGAGATGCTAAGAGTTAAAATGACAGAGGAGTTGAATGAAAGGAAAAAGGCCTCAGCAGGTACTCGGGAGTGCTCAGCTCACAGTGGGGTGGGTAGGTTCCTGCAATGCCCTCTGAGAACTCTGACAGGAGGAGCTTCCAGAAGCTCCTCTCCTCCTGTGAACTCACTCTGCTTCATCTGAAAATAAGAAGGAAAGTTGTGGTTGTAACTCCATCTAGCCAGTCAGGGCCTTTCCTAGCACATTCCCAAACCTGCCCTTGATATGTTTTCACAGGTAAATTTAGACGTGTCCACATGCTTCTTCACAACAGTTTGGTCACGGAGAACGTGGAGGGCTGGGAATTGGGAGAGCTGTAACTCTTAGATCTGACTGTTGGTTCCTTCTCTTTCAAACATCACTCTTGAGCAGAAGAGCAGGCCAAAGGGGAGGCAGGTGAGAGGGAAAAGAAGCCTCTTGGACAAAAGATTGAAGAACTGCAGCAGAAGTTGGAGGACCAAGAAAGAGTCTTCGAGATGCTAAGAGTTAAAATGACAGAGGAGTTGAATGAAAGGAAAAAGGCCTCAGCAGGTACTCGGGAGTGCTCAGCTCACAGTGGGGTGGGTAGGTTCCTGCAATGCCCTCTGAGAACTCTGACAGGAGGAGCTTCCAGAAGCTCCTCTCCTCCTGTGAACTCACTCTGCTTCATCTGAAAATAAGAAGGAAAGTTGTGGTTGTAACTCCATCTAGCCAGTCAGGGCCTTTCCTAGCACATTCCCAAACCTGCCCTTGATATGTGGTCACAGGTAAATTTACACGTGTCCACATGCTTCTTCACGACAGTTTGGTCACGGAGGACGTGGAAGGTTGGGAATTGGGAGAGCTGTAACTCTTAGATCTGACTGTTGGTTCCTTCCCTTTCAAACATCACCGTTGAGCAGAAGAGCAGGCCAAAAGGGAGGCAGGTGAGAGGGAAAAGGAGCCTCTTGGACAAAAGATTGAAGAATTGCAGCAGAAGTTGGAGGACCAAGAAAGAGTCTTCGAGATACTAAGAGTTAAAATGACAGAGGAGTTGAATGAAAGGAAAAAGGCCTCAGCAGGTACAGGGGAGGGGTCAGCTCACAGTGGGGTGGGTAGGTTCCTGCAATGCCCTCTGAGAACTCTGACAGGAGGAGCTTCCAGAAGCTCCACTCCTCCTGTGAACTCACTCTGCTTCATCTGAAAATAAGAAGGAAAGTTGTGGTTGTAACTCCATCTAGCCAGTCAGGGCCTTTCCTAGCACATTCCCAAACCTGCCCTTGATATGTGGTCACAGGTAAATTTACACGTGTCCACATGCTTCTTCACGACAGTTTGGTCACGGAGAACGTGGAGGGTTGGGAATTGGGAGAGCTGTAACTCTCAGATCTGACTGTTGGTTCCTTCCCTTTCAAACATCACCCTTGAGCAGAAGAGCAGGCCAAAGGGGAGGCAGCTGAAAGGGAAAAGAAGTCTCTTGAACAAAAGGTTAAAGAGCTGCAGAAAAATCTGGAAGACCAAGAAAGAGCCTTCAAGGGATTAAGAGCCAAAATGACAGAGGAGATAAGAGAAAGTGAAAAGACCTCAGCAGGTACTGGGAGAGCCCAGCTCAAGTGGGGTAGGAAGTTTCCTGCAATGCCTTCTGAGAACTATGACAGGAGGAACTTCCAGAAGCAGAGACCTTCTTCTCCTTCCCTGAACACGCTCTGCTACATGTGAAAACAAGCCCAGTTATGGCTGTACATCTATCCGGCTAGTCAGTGCCTTTCCTAGCACACTCTCACACCTGCCCTTGATATGTGATCACAGGTGAATTCAGACATGTCCATTTGCATTTTTCAAGACAGTTTGGTCACTGAGAAAGTGGAGGGGTGGGGGATGAGGGTTGTAGCTCTCAGGGCTGACTATTGTTTTCTTCCCTGTGTATAATCTTCCTGGAGCAGAAGAACAAGCCAAAAGAGAGGCCACTGAGAGGGGAAAGGAGCTTTTTGAGCAAAAGTTTAATGAATTGCAGCAAAAGTTTGAGGACCAAGGAAGAGCCTTTGAGGCATTTAGAGTCAAAATGACAGAGGAGATGAGAGAAAGAGACAATCTTCTGAGAAGGATGAATGAATGGATTCAGATGCTGGAGGTAACCTGGTCTGGGTCTGGGCAGTGACTGTGGAACAAAGCCCTGGATCCTCAGGAAGGGATGAGTGAAAATTAAAGCAGTCATAAAGCAAAGCATCACGGTCTTTTACTGCTTTAGATTCACTAGAAACCCTGAGATTTTAATGGCTTGTATCCAGGCACTTGAGTTCTCTTCACCATGAGTTTCTGAAGAGTCCGTGAGTATCTTGGTACCTCCAAGCATTTACAGAATATAAATAACTTTCCCAGGGCTTGTGCTGCTGTTTTGAGGTATTCCTGCATGATCTCATGGGGCCAGTATTAAATGGGGTTCCCAGGGTTTTCAAGTGGATTTCTGACCAATTGTATCTAATATCAATAAAAGCAGGAATTGGTTCACTTTACCAAGCTTCCTGCCAATTTTCAGGAATCCTACTACCCGCAAAGACCCTAAGACAGATCCTTGCTAACCTAAAACTGTCAAATATGCACAGACTTAGAAATGTTGGCAACTGACAGCTCCTAATCTGGCTGCAGTTGTCTGCAAGTGAGGATAACCTGCAGAACAGCCTGCAGTAAAGGGGCAGTTCTCTCTTCTTCCATCTGGAACTTAGCTTAGGAGTTCTGGGTATTTTTAATATGTGGGTGAGAATTCGTATGATTCACAGGGAGGGCTCCCACCCCAATAGCATAAATTTGGCTGGAATATCTTATAACAATTGTCCTTATGCCTGGTTAGCACTCTAGGAAAACCCTAGTGATGAGTGAGTATGAGTAAGGTTGTGCTATGCTTCGTCTCACCTTCCAAGCCTAAACCAGGAGATATTATTGATGAAAATAATATCTTCTCATGATCTATTAAGAAAGAGCTCTTTAAAAGAAATCACAGATGATTTTATAAATTGTTAATGGAAAACCTTGTTTTTGAAATATTGAAACTTTGAAAAGTTTTCAGTTTACTAACACATCATACATTTTTAGGTCACAGTGAGCAATGATAATGACAAGGATTATGAGCAAAATACTGAAAATGACTGCACTTCATAGACACAGGAAGACAGTGACAAAGAAAATACTTCGCGGCTTTTTGTTTTGGTCTCAGATTTGGGAGAAGATAAAACATGTGTGGTCACTAATTACCGGTTATTTTTCTTGTTTAAATTCTGGTAATATTAAAAGTTTTTATAACAGCTTTGTGATCTGGATTATTTTCATTTATGTATGCAATTTTTCTTTTTTCATTAAAATTTTAATATAAAAATAGAAAAATTATCTACTCTAGGACATCAATGCCTGGCACACAAACTGTAGAATTAATGTTGCTGGGTAATTAATTTAAATGGAAATGGAAACAACTGAGTAGAAGACAAAGAGAAGGTCAAATTTGTAATATCTTGAAAAAAAGCAACATTCTAATGTTAAATAATGCTTCTGAAAGTCACATATAAATAATTATACAAATGAATATGTATACTGATTTCTTTAGAGGAAAGGACTAATTTCTTATATAAAACAATTATCTTTTACTTCACCTGTAAATTTTATGTGTTTTGAGTTAAAATTTCACAAAGGCTGATTGTAAATTTTAAATGGAGCTGATCAAACAAATTAAAAAGCCATGACAATTCAGAAGGGGTGCAATGAAGTTTATAGAACTGCAATAAATAGAACAATGTATCATTGAGGCAGAAATATGAAAACAAAGAGTAAGAACATCCTACATAGTCTAAAAATAGAACCAAAAATATACCTGATCAACTGTATGTGTACAGTGTTATTTCAGATCAGTTGGAAAATATAAACTGTATATAAAGTGTTGTCAGCCAACTGGACAGTCATATAGAATAAGAGGGTGACTAGATCACTTACAAATCTTGCACAAAGAAAATTCCAGCTTGATTTTAGACTTAAATGTTTAAAAATCTTGATAAAAACAGTAAATGTCAGATAATTGTAAAATAAACTTGGAACATCAAATTTATTTTTAAGTGACATAAAACTCAGACACACATTTTATGATTTTGATGTCCTCTTTTACATCCTCATGTTTATCATTTTGCTGTTCATTGTGTTTATCACTGTTTTCACAGAAATTTTTTTATTTTTAAAAAATCTGTGTACTGACTTATTTAAGGGATTTACTTTCCAATTGTGATGTTCTTTTCCCTATAGATACTTCTTTTCTATTTAGAGGAGACCTTTCAATTTCTTTTAGGATAGGTTTAGTATTTCTGTATTCTTTTAGTTTTCACTTGTCTGAGAAATTATCCTTCCTTCTGTTCTAAATGATAATCTTTCTGGGTAGAGTATCCTAGGTTGCTGGTTTTTCCCCTTCAGGACTTTGAATATATCTTTCAACTCCCTTCTGGCCTGCAAGGTTTCTGTAGAGAAATCAGCTAATAGACTTACTGGAGTTCCCTTGCAATTATCTCTTTGTTTTTCCCTTGCTGCCTTTAGAATCCTCTCTTTAACTTTTTGCCATTTTAATTACAACATGTCTTTGTGTAGGTCTGTTTGGGTTCATCTTGTCTGGGACCCTCTGTGGTTCCTGTACCTGGATATCTGTTTCCTTCTTTAGGTTTGGGAAGTTTTCAGCTATAATTTCTTCACATACATTTTTGATGCCCTTCTCTCTTCTCCTCTGAGATCTCTATTATGTGTAGTTTGGGACCCTTTATATTATCTTATAATTGCTTTCATTTTTCCTCATTTGTCTTTCTGTCTGCTGTTCTGATCTGGGTAATTTCCATTATTCTGTCTTCCAGATCACTTATTCATTCTTCCGCATTACTCAGTTTGCTATTTATTTTCTTTAGCTCAGGTTTTGTCTCTGCAAATGAGTCTTCTAATTTCAGTTGGCTCCTCTTTATAGTTCCTAGTTCCTTTTTACAGTAATCTGCATTTCTATGTAAAGCCTTTCTTCATTCCTTCAGTATTTTCATTACCTCCTTTTTGAACTTGTGATCTGGTAGACTGAATGAGACTCTCCTTCATTTTACTTATATTTCTCTGACTCTATGAGTTTAGGAGAAATGGTTACCTACTGTGGTCTTGAAGTGCTGTTTCTATGTGGGAGTGTCCCTGTGTAGTCTGTGTGAGTCTAATATTTTAGGTGTGAGGACTATTTTTTTGTATGGATGCCTGCCACATATTTCCTCCGTGTGTGCTGGCTACTATCCCCTTGATAGGGGCTATGATTGTTGTTGTGATGACCAGAGCCTGCACTGGTTGTTGAGTGGGGACTCCTCTTTGCTCTGTGGTTGTCACAGCCCTGTTGGGGGCAGGTTCAGCTCCACAGTTGTTGGAATAGATGCCTCCAGATCCATTTCTGAACTATAGTGTGAGGTAGGTGGGACTGGAGTGCTCCTGCTGGGAGAGGAGACACTGAGTATTATACTGCAGGAACTGCCCATCGAGAAGTGTGCTTCTGTGTGGTGTTGCCTGTCACCCATTGCTCGGATTCACAAAGCACACTGTTTTGGCCACCATCCTTGCCTGCACCTCAACTGTGGATATTCAAACAATCAGCCTGGGTGTTCCTCAGGTGCTATGCTCACAAAGCCAGTAGAGCAGATCTGTTGGTGCAGAACTGCTGAGGTCAGGCATGGGACTGCTGTAGTCTTGCACCTGGACCTGCCATGAGTCAGCCCAGGTCCTGGCCCAACCTCCATGTGCACACATCCTCAGAGCCTTCAGCCAGAACCGCTACAGCCAGGGAAGTACCAGCAACAACTTGGATGTCCCAAAGGCACTTATTTTACAAAGCTGCAGGTGGTACACAAATTCATGGATTGCACAGCCCCGGGGAGAGTGCTCAGATTTTAGCCCTGCCTCCTGTGTATGGTGAGAATGAGGTAGCTGCTGTGGCAGGAAACACCCTCCCTTCAAGCACACATGTTAACAATGGGGTTTCAGAGGTGGACCCAGGCTCCTCACGTTGCCCCCTGGAACACACTCCAGCCCCTTTAGGCTGTCTCCGAAAAGTCAACTGTAGTCCTCTCTTGGGTTTGTCCTCTGAAGCTCAAGTTTCAGCACCCAGCTCCAGCAAGTACCCACAGATGCACATCTGGGCTGAGGAACGCAGTGAGGTGGCATGGACACTCTGTGCTGGTCTCTATATATTCTGCCTGCCACAAACTGGCTGCTACACTCTCTTCTGAGTCTCTGAAACTCCCTTTCTGTCCCGGTTGATCTCCGTGTTGGTGAGGAGGCTTCCAAAGGTGAGGGAATCTTTCTTCTTTCACAGCTCCCTCTCAGGGGTACATGTCCTGTCTCCATTCCTTTTTTCCTTTTTGTCCCACCTGGTTACATGGTGATCTTTTTTGCAATTTTGGTTTTATGAGATATTCTGCCAGCATTCAGCAGGTATTCTGTGAGAATTGTTCCACATGTAGATATGTTTATGATGTAAATATTTGTGGGAGGAGATAATCTCTTGTCCTTCTGTTCCATTGTTTTGATTCAGCCCCGCATATATCCGTTGTTTTTTTTTTAATTTTATTGGAGTACAGTTGATTTACAATGCTGTGTTAGTTTCAGGTGTACAGTAAAATGATTCAGTTATACATATACATATATTCATTTTTTTTCAGATTCTTTTCGCTTATGGGTTATTATAGAATATTGAGTAGAGTTCCCTGTAAAATACAGTAGGTCCTTGTTGGTTATCTACCTTAGGTATTGTAGTGTGTGTATGTTAATCACAAACTCCTGACTTATCCCTCTCCCCCACGTTTCCCCTTTGGTAAACATAAGTTTGTTTTTTGATATCTGTAAGCCTGTTTCTGTTTTGTAACTAAGTTCATTTGTATCATTTTTTAAAATTAGATTCCCCGTATGAGTGATATTTGTCTTTCTCTGCCTGATTTACTTCACTTTGTGTGATAATCTCAAGATCCACCCATGTTGCTGAAAATGACATTATTTAGATCTTTGTTATGGCTGAGTAATATTTGATTGTATACATGTATTACATCTTCTTTATCCATTCCTCTGTAGATGGACATTTAGGTTGCTTCCATGTCTTGGCTATTGTAAATAGTGCTGTAATGAACATTGGGATGCATGTATCTATTTGAATTATGGTTTTCTGTGGATATATGCCCAGGAGTGGAATTGCTGGATCATGTGGTAGTTCTATTTTTAGTTTGTTAAAGAACCTCCATACTGTTCTCCACAATGGTTGTACAAATTTACATTCCCACCAACAGTGTAGGAGGGTTCCCTTTTCTCCACACCCTCTCCAGCATTTACTGTTTGTTTTTGATGATGGCCATTCTGACTGGTGTGAGGTGATACCTCATTGTAGTTTTGATTTGCATTTCTCTAATAATTAGTGATGTTGAGCATCTTTTTCATGTGATTTTTGGCCACTTGTATGTCTTCTTTGGAGAACTGTCTGTTTAGGTCTCCTGCCCATTTTTTTTTTTTTTTTGATTTGGTTGTTTGTTTTTTTGACATAGAGCTGCATGAGCTATTTTGGAAATTAATCTCGGAATATTTTGCAAATTAATTCCTTATGGGTCACTTCATTAGCAAATATTTTCTCCCATTCTATGGGTTGTCTTTTCATTTTGTTTTTGGTTTCCTTTGCTGTGTAAAAGCTTTTAAGTTTAATTAGGTCTCATTTGTTTATTTTTGTTTTTATTTTTATTACTCTTGGAGGTGCATCCAAAAAGATATTGCTGTGATTTATGTCAAAGAGTGTTCTGCCTATGTTTTCCTCTAAGAGCTTTATAGTGTCCAGCTTTACATTTAGGTCTTTGATACATTTTGAGTTTATTTTTGTGGATGGTGTTAGAAAATGTTCTAATTTCATTCTTTTACATGTAGCTGTTCAGTTTTCCCAGCACCACTTATTGAAGAGACTGTCTTTCTCTATTGTATGTTCTGTCCTCTCTTGTCATAGATTAATTAACCATGGGTGTGTGAGTTTATTTCTGGGCTTTCTATCCTGTTCCATTGGTCTATGTTTCTGTTTTTGCACCAGTACCATACTGTTTTGATTATTGTAGCTTCGTAGTATAGTCTGAAGTCAGGGAGCCCAATTCTTCCAGCTCTGTTCTTCTTTCTCAAGATTGCTCTGGCTATTCGGTGTCTTTTGTATCTCCATACCAATCAAAAATTTTTTTTTTCTAGTTCTGTGAAAAATGCAATTGGTAATTTGATAGGGATTGCACTGAATCTGTAGACTGCCTTGGGAAGTATACTCATTTTGACAATATTGATTCTTCCAATCCAAGGACATGTTATATCTTTCCATCTGCTTATGTCATCTTTAATTTCTTTTATTAGCATCTTATAGTTTTCAGAGTACAGGTCTTTTGTCACCTTAGGTAGGTTTATCCCTGGGTATTTTATTCTGTTTGATACATTGGTAAATGGGATTGTTTCTGTAATTTCTCTTTCTGATTTTTCATTGTTAGTGTACAGGAATGCAAGAGATTTCTGTGTATTAATTTTGTAGCCTGCAACTTTACCAAATTCATTGATGAACTCTAGTAGTCTTCTGGTAGCCTCTTTAGGATTTTCTATGTATAGTATCATGTCATTTACAAACAGTGACAATTTTACTTCTTTTTTTCCAATTTGAATTCCTTTTGTTTCTTTTTCTTCTCTGATTGCCATGGCTAGGACTTCCAAAACCATGTCAAATAAAAATGGCAAGAGTGGACATCTTTGCCTTGTTTCTGATCTTAGAGGGAACGCTTTCACCTTTTCATCCTTGAGAATGTTAGCTATGTGTTTGTCATATATGGTCTTTGTTATGATGAGGTAATTTCCCTCTATGCCTGCTTTCTGGAGAGATTTTTATCATAAGTTGGTGTTGAATTTTCTCAAAAGTATTTCTTCATTTATTGAGATGGTCATGTAGTTTTTATTCTCCAGTTTGTTAATGTGATGTATCACACTGATTGATTTGTGGATATTGAAGAACACTTGCAACCCTGGGATAAATCCCACTTGGTGAGTGATCATGGTGGATCATGGTGGATGATCCTTTTAATGTACTGTTGGATTCAGTTGCTAATATTTTGTTGAGGATTCGTACATCTATGTTCATCAGTGATATTGGCTTGTAGTTTTCTTTTTTTGTGATATGTTTGGTTTTGGTATCAGAGTGATGGTGACCTCAGAGAACAAGTTTGGGAGTGTTTCTTCTTCTGCAATTTTTTGGAAGAACTTCAGAAGAATAGGTGTTAACTCTTTTCTAAATGTTTGATAGAATTCTCCCATGAAGCCATCTGGTCCTGGACTTTTGTTTCTTGGAAGTGTTTTTTTTTTTTAATTACACTTTTTTTTTCCTGTATAACAAATTTAATCAGTTATACATACACATATGTTCCCATATCCCCTCCCTTTTGCGTCTCCCTCCCACCCTCCCAATCCCACCCCTCCAGGAGGTCACAGAGCACCGAGCTGATCTCCCTGTGCTATGTGGCTGCTTCCCACTAGCTATCTACCTTACGTTTGGTAGTGTATATATGTCCATGCCGCTCTTTCACTTTGTCACAGCTTACCCTTCCCCCTCCCCATATCCTCAATTCCATTCTCTAATAGGTCTGTGTCTTTATTCCTGTCTTACCCCTATGTTCTTCATGACATTTTTTTTTCTTAAATTCCATATATATGTGTCAGCATACAGTATTTGTCTTTCTCTTTCTGACTTACTTCACTCTGTATGACAGACTCTAGGTATATCCACCTCATTACAAATAGCTCAGTTTCATTTCTTTTTATGGCTGAGTAATATTCCATTGTATATATGTGCCACATCTTCTTTACCCATTCATCAGATGATGGACACTTAGGTTGTTTCCATCTCCGGGCTATTGTAAATAGGGCTGCTATAAATATTTTGATACATGTCTCTTTTTGAATTATGGTTTTCTCAGGGTATATGCCCAGTAGTGGGATTGCTGGGCCATATGGTAGTTCTATTTGTAGTTTTTTAAGGAACCTCCATACCGTTCTCCATAGTGGCTGTACCAATTCACATTCCCACCAGCAGTGCAAGAGTGTTCCCTTTTTTCCACACCCTCTCCAGCATTTATTGTTTCTAGATTTTTTGAGGATGGCCATTCTGACTGGTGTGAGATGATAACTCATTGTAGTTTTGATTTGCATTTCTCTAATGAGAAAAGATGTTGAGCATCCTTTCATGTGTTTGTTGGCAGTCTGTATATCTTCTGTGGAGAAATGTCTATTTAGGTCTTCTGCCCATTTTTAGATTCAGTTGTTTGTTTTTTTGTTATTGAGCTGCATGAGCTGCTTAAAAATTTTGGAGATTAATCCTTTGTCAGTTGCTTCATTTGCAAATATTTTCTCCCATTCTGAGGGTTGTCTTTTGGTCTTGTTTATGGTTTCCTTTGCTGTGCAAAAGCTTTGAAGTTTCATTAGGTCCCATGTGTTTATTTTTGTCTTTATTTCCATTTCTCTAGGAGGTGGGTCAAAAAGGATCTTGCTGTGATTTATGTCATAGAGTGTTCTGCCTATGTTTTCCTCTAAGAGTTTGATAGTGTCTGGCCTTACATTTAGGTCTTTAATCCATTTTGAGCTTATTTTTGTGTATGGTGTTAGGGAGTGATCTAATCTCATACTTTTACATGTCCCTGTCCAGTTTTCCCAGCACCACTTATTGAAGAGACTGTCCTTTCTCTACTGTACATTCCTGCCTCCTTTATCAAAGATAAGATGACTATATGTCCGTGGGTTTATCTCTGGGCTTTCTATCCTGTTCCATTGATCTTTCTGTTTTTGTGCCAGTACCATACTGTCTTGATTACTGTAGCTTTGTAGTATAGTCTGAAGTCAGGGAGCCTGATTCCTCCAGCTCCATTTTTCGTTCTCAAGATTGCTTTGGCTATTCGGGGTCTTTTGTGTTTTGATACAAATTGTGAAATTTTTTGTTCTAGTTCTGTGAAAAATGCCAGTGGTAGTTTGATAGGGATTGCATTGAATCTGTAGATTGCTTTGGGTAGTAGAGTCATTTCCACAATGTTGATTCTTCCAATCCAAGAACATGGTACATCTCTCCATCTATTTGTATCATCTTTAATTTCTTTCATCAGTGTCTTATAATTTTCTGCATACAGGTCTTTTGTCTCCTTAGGTAGGTTTATTCCTAGATATTTTATTCTTTTTGTTGCAATGGTAAATGGGAGTGTTTCCTTGATTCCACTTTCAGATTTTTCATCATTAGTATATAGGAATGCCAGAGATTTCTGTGCATTAATTTTGTATCCTGCTACTTTACCAAATTCATTGATTAGCTCTCGTAGTTTTCTGGTAGCATCTTTAGGATACTCTATGTATAGTATCATGTCATCTGCAAACAATGACAGCTTTACTTCTTCTTTTCCGATTTGGATTCCTTTTATTTCCTTTTTTTCTCTGATTGCTGTGGCTAAAACTTCCAAAACTATGTTGAATAAGAGTGGTGAGAGTGGGCAACATTGTCTTGTTCCTGATCTTAGTGGAAATGGTTTCAGTTTTTCACCATTGAGGACGATGCTGGCTGTGGGTTTGTCATATATGGCCTTTATTATGTTGAGGAAAGTTCCCTCTATGCCTACTTTCTGCAGGGTTTTTATCATAAATGGGTGTTGAATTTTGTCAAAAGCTTTCTCTGCATCTATTGAGATGATCATATGATTTTTCTCCTTCAATTTGTTAATATGGTGTATCACATTGATTGATTTGCGTATATTGAAGAATCCTTGCATTCCTGGAATAAACCCCACTTGATCATGGTGTATGATCCTTTTAATGTGCTGTTGGATTCTGTTTGCTAGTATTTTGTTGAGGATTTTTGCATCTATGTTCATCAGTGATATTGGCCTGTAGTTTTCTTTCTTTGTGACATCCTTGTCTGGTTTTGGGATCAAGGTGATGGTGGCCTCGTAGAATGAGTTTGGGAGTGTTCCTTCCTCTGAGATTGTTTGGAAGAGTTTGAGAAGGATGGGTGTTAGCTCTTCTCTAACTGTTTGATAGAATTCGCCTGTGAAGCCATCTGGTCCTGGGCTTTTGTTTGTTGGAAGATTTTTAATCACAGTTTCAATTTCAGTGCTTGTGATTGGTCTGTTCATATTTTCTATTTCTTCCTGATTCAGTCTTGGCAGGTTGTGCATTTCTAAGAATTTGTCCATTTCTTCCAGGTTGTCCATTTTATTGGCATAGAGTTGCTTATAGTAATCTCTCATGATCTTTTGTATTTCTGCAGTGTCAGTTGTTACTTCTCCTTTTTCATTTCTAATTCTATTGATTTGAGTCTTCTCCCTTGTTTTCTTGATGAGTCTGGCTAATGGTTTATCAATTTTGTTTATCTTCTCAAAGAACCAGCTTTTAGTTTTATTGATCTTTGCTACCATTTCCTTCATTTCTTTTTCATTTATTTCTGATCTGATTTTTATGATTTCTTCCTTCTGCTAACTTTGGGATGTTTTTGTTCTTCTTTCTCTAATTGCTTTAGGTGCAAGGTTAGGTTGTTTATTCGATGTGTTTCCTGTTTCTTAAGGTGGGATTGTATTGCTATAAACTTCCCCCTTAGAACTGCTTTTGCTGCATCCCATAGGTTTTGGGTCGTCGTGTCTCCATTGTCATTTGTTTCTAGGTATTTTTTAATTTCCTCTTTGATTTCTTCAGTGATCACTTCGTTATTAAGTAGTGTATTGTTTAGCCTCCATGTGTTTGTATTTTTCACAGCTCTTTTCCTGTAATTGATATCTAGTCTCATAGCATTGTGGTTGGAAAAGATACTTGATACAATGTCAATTTTCTTAAATTTACCAAGGCTTGATTTGTGACCCAAGATATGATCTATCCTGGAGAATGCTCCATGAGCACTTGAGAAAAATGTGTATTCTGTTGTTTTTGGATGGAATGTCCTATAAATATCAATTACGTCCATCTTGTTTAATGTATCATTTAAAGCTTGTGTTTCCTTATTTATTTTCATTTTGGATGATCTGTCCATTGGTGAAAGTGGGCTGTTAAAGTCCCCTACTATGATTGTGTTACTGTCGATTTCTCCTTTTATGGCTGTTAGTATTTGCCTTATGTATTGAGGTGTTCCTATGTTGGGTGCATAAATATTTACAATTGTTATATCTTCTTCTTGGATTGATCCCTTGATCATTATGTAGTGTTCTTCTTTGTCTCTTCTAATAGTCTTTATTTTAAAGTCTATTTTGTCTCATATGAGAATTGCTACTCCAGCTTTCTTTTGGTTTCCATTTGCATGGAATATCTTTTTCCATCCCCTTACTTTCAGTCTGTATGTGTCTCTAGGTCTGAAGTGGGTCTCTTGTAGACAGCATATATATGGGTCTTGTTTTTGTAACCATTCAGCCAATCTGTGTCTTTTGGTGGGAGCATTTAGTCCATTTACATTTAATTATCGATATGTATGTTCCTATTCCCATTTTCTTAATTGTTTTGGGTTCGTTAATGTAGGTCTTTTCCTTCTGTTGTGTTTCTTGCCTAGAGAAGTTCCTTTAGCATTTGTTGTAAAGCTGGTTTGGTGGTGCTGAACTCTCTCAGCTTTTGTTTTTCTGTAAAGGTTTTAATTTCTCCATCAAATCTGAATGAGATCCTTGCTGGGTAGAGTAATCTTGGTTGCAGGTTTCTCTCCTTCATCACTTTAATTATGTCCTGCCACTCCCTTCTGGCTTGTAGAGTTTCTGCTGAGAGATCAGCTGTTATCCTGATGGGGATTCCCTTGTGTGTTATTTGTTGTTTTTCCCTTGCTGCTTTTAATATGATTTCTTTGTGTTTAATTTTTGACAGTTTGATTAATATGTGTCTTGGCGTATTTCTCCTTGGATTTATTCTGTATGGGACTCTCTGTGCCTCCTGGACTTGATTAACTATTTCCTTTCCCATATTAGGGAAGTTTTCAACTATAATCTCTTCAAATATTTTCTCAGTCCCTTTCTTTTTCTCTTCTTCTTCTGGAACCCCTATAATTCGAATGTTGGTGCGTTTAATGTTGTCCCAGAGGTCTCTGAGACTGTCCTCTGTTCTTTTCATGCTTTTTTCTTTATTTTGCTCTGCATCAGTTATTTCCACTATTTTATCTTCCACCTCACTTATCCGTTCTTCTGCCTCAGTTATTCTGCTATTGATCCCATCTAGACTATTTTTAATTTCATTTATTGTGTTTTTAATCAATGCTTGATTCATCTTTAGTTCTTCTAGGTCCTTGTTAACTGTTTCTTGCATTTTGTCTATTCTAATTCCAAGATTTTGGATCTGGGAAATAGAATCTTGGATCATCTTTACCATCATTATTCTGAATTCTTTTTCAGGTAGACTGCCTATTACCTCTTCATTTGTTAGGTCTGGTGGGTTTTTATCTTGCTCCTTCTCCTGCTGTGTGTTTTTCTGTCTTCTCATTTTGCTTATGTTACTGTGTTTGGGGTCTCCTTTTTGCAGGCTGCAGGTTCGTAGTTCCCGTTGTTTTTGGTGTCTGTCCCCAGTGGCTAAAGTTGGTTTAGTGGGTTGTGTAGGCTTCCTGGTGGAGGGGACTAGTGCCTGTGTTCTGGTGGATGAGGCTGGATCTTGTCTTTCTGGTGGGAAGGTCCACGTCTGGTGGTGTGTTTTGGGGTGTGTGCGGACTTTTTATGATTTTAGGCCACCTCTCTGCTAATGGGTGGCGTTGTGTTCCTGTCTTGCTAGTTGTTTGGCATAGGGTGTCCAGCACTGTAGCTTGCTGGTCGTTGAGTGAAGCTGGGTGCTGGTGTTGAGATGGAGATCTCTGGAAGATTTTCGCCATTTGATATTATGTGGAGCTGGGAGTTCTCTTGTGGACCAGTGTCCTGAAGTTGGCTCTCCCACCTTAGAGGCACAGCACTGACTCCTGGCTCCTCAATTTGGGATGATTTGTTGTCTATTCATGTATTCCACAGATGCAGGGTACATCAAGTTGATTGTGGAGCTTTAATCCGCTGCTTCTGAGGCTGCTGGGAGGGGTTTCCCTTTCTCTTCTTTGTTCTCACAGCTCCTGGGTCTCAGCTTTGGATTTGGCCCCGCCTCTGCGTGTAGGTCGCTGGAGGGTGTCTGTTGTTCGCTCAGACAGGACAGGGTTAAAGGAGCAGCCTCTTCGGGGACTCTGGCTCACTCAGGCCGGGCGGGAGGGAGGGGCACGGAGTGCGGGGCGAGCCTGCAGCGGCAGAGGTTGGCGTGATGTTGCACCAGCCCGAGGCGCGCCGTGCGTTCTCCCAGGGAAGCTGCCCCTGGATCCCGGGACCCCGGCAGTGGCGGGCTGCACAGGCTCCCGGAATGACGGTGTGGACAGTGACCCGCGCTCGCACACAGGCCCCTTGGTGGCAGCAGTAGCAGCCCCAGCGTCCCACACCCGTCTCTGGGCTCCGCGCCCTCAGCCGCGACTCGCGCCCGTCTGTGGAGCCCCTTCAAGCAGCGCTCCCAATCCCCTCTCCTCGCGCACCAGGAAACCAAGAGGGAATAAAAAGTCTCTTGCCTCTTCGGCAGCTCCAGAGTCTTCCCGGACTCCCTCCCGGCCAACCGTGGCACACCAGCCCCCCTCAGGCTGAGTTCTCGCCGCCAGCCCCAGTCCTCTCCCTGCGCTCTGACTGAAGCCCGAGCCTCAGCTTCCAGCACCGCCCGCCCCGGCGGGCGAGCAGACAAGCCTCTCGGGCTGGTGAGTGCCGCTCGGCACCGCTCCTCTGTGCGGGAATCTCTCCGCTTTGCCCTACCCAGGTATGTGGGGAGTTTCTTGCCTTTTGGGAGGTCTGGGGTCTTCTGCCAGCGTTCAGTAGGTGTTCTGTAGGAGTTGTTCCACGTGTAGCTGTATTTTTGGTGTATCCGTGGGGAGGAAGGTGATTCCGCGTCTTACTCTTCCGCCATCTTACCCGGAAGTCCTGTTGGAAGTTTTTAAATCACAGCTTCAATTTCAGTACTTGTGATTAGTCTCTTCATATTTTCTATGTCTTCCACAGGTTCAGTCTTGGAAGGTTGTGCCTTTCTAAGAATTTGTCCATTTCTTCCAGGTTGTCCATTTTATTGGCATATAGTTTTTTGTAGTAGTCGCTTATGATCCTTTGTATTTCTGTAGTGTCCATTGTAACTTCTCCTTTCTCATTTCTAATTTTTTTGGTTTGAGTACTCTCCTTTTTTTTCTTGATGAGTCTGGCTAAATGTTTATCAATTTTGTTTATCTTTTCAAAGAACCAGCTTTTAGTTTCATTGATCTTTTCTATTATTTTCTTCATCTCTATTTCATTTATTTCTGCTCTGATCTTTATGATTTCTTTCTACTAACTTTGGGCTTTTTTTCCCTTCTTTCTCTAATTGCATTAGGTTGTTTAGTTGAGATATTTTTGTTTCCTGAGGTAAGATTGTACAGTAAGTCCCCTACATATGAAACTTCAACTTGCAAACTTCCAAAGATGTCCAATCACATAAGTTAGTTCATGTGTCTGGTGTACACTGTCACTTGTGTGCATCCTCTACAAGTGGTTGTGCTTTTGTGTACTTTATTGTACAGTCCTGTATAGAGTACAGTAGTACAGTATCTTTATTTCAAGCCCAGGATGTCCAGAAGCAAGTGTAAAAGCAGCGGTGATGTAGCTGGTACTGCTAAGAAGTGCCAAGCAATAACAATGGAAACAAAAGTGAAAATAATAGAGTGAGTCGAAAAGATGGTAGATATTGTTTGTTCTTATAACATGAATCATTCAATCATCAGCACAATTCTAAAGAAGGAGAAGATCACAGAACATGTGAAGTCTGCTGTGCCAATGATGTCAACAATATTGAAGAAAAGTGGAAAAGTGTTGGAGGATATAGAGAAACTTCTCAGTGTGTGGATGGAGGATCAGCATCAGTGTAGAGTCCCACTCAACTTAATGCTGATTCAAGAGAAAGCTAAAAGCCTTTATGAAGACTTGAAGAGAAACACAGTGAAGAATGAGAGGGCACAAATTTTAATGCCAGCTACAGCTGGTTTCATTGGTTCAAGGCTAGAGACAACCTTCACAACTTAAAAGTTAGTGGCGAGGGGCTTCCCTGGTGGCACAATGGTTGAGAGTCCGCCTGCTGATGCAGGGGACACGGGTTTGTGCCCTGGTCCGGGAGGATCCCAAATGGCGCGGAGCGGCTGGGCCCGTGAGCCATGGCCACTGAGCCTGTGCATCCGGAGCCTGTGCTCTGCAGCAGGAGAGGCCACAGTGGTGAGAGGCCCGCGTTCTGCCAAAAATAAATAAATAAATAAAAAGTTAATGGCGAGGTAGCAAGTGCAGATATGGTAGCTACCTGGGTATTTCCTGAAACGCTTCGAGAAATTATTGATGAAGTTGTGTATTTACCTGAACAGGTTTTTAATGTGTATGAGACAGGACTGACTGCACTGGAAGAAGATGCCAGACCAAAGTTACATCAGTAAGGAGGAAAAGTTGATGCCAGGCTATAAAGCAGCAAAGGATAGGCTAACTCTGTTGTTTGGTGGCAATGCTTCTTCTGGTGATATGAAACTGAAGCCTCTTTTAGCTTATCATTCAGAGAACCAAAGAGCCCTTAAGACCAGCCAAGGTCTCTCTTTCTGTTGTGTGGACGAGTAACCCCAAAGCCTGGGTTACACAGGCCATTTTCCAGGACTGGTTTTTCCACCACTTTATCTTGGAGGTAGAGAAATATTGCTTGGAGAAGGAAGTCCCATTCAATATTCTTTTGCCACTCGGCAATGTTCTGGGTTACCCCCCATTCATGGATGACTTTCATCCCAATGTCAAAGTAGTGCATCTGCCACTGAATACCTGTACTACATTGCTCATCCAACGTATGGACCAGGGAATTATAGCGACTTTCAAGAAATATTTACATCACATTTTCGTCAGGCAGTAAAGGCAAGTGACTAATAGGGACAACATTGTGACAATTTTGGAAGGACTATAATTTCTACAAGACCATAAAAAACATTGACTTTTCTTAGCGTGAGGTTATGGCCATCACCATGAATGGGGTTTGGAAGAAACCTTGCCTGCAATTTTTTCATGATATTTGTGGATTTGAAAATGTGGATGAGGAGTCCAAAGAGGTCTTCTGTAACTCTGTAACCCTCAGAGAGAAACCAGAGCTGGATCTGCAAGAGGATGACTTCATTGAACTCCTTACTGTGCAACACGAGGAGCTTACTAACAAAGACCTGATGGATCTGGAGGCCCAGAGAAAGGATGAAGAGAGACAAGAGGAAGAAGAAATAACTGAAGAACTGAAGAGATTCACGATGCAGGAAATGGCAAGGGGATTTTCTTTATTTGAGGAGGCACTGTTAATTTTTGAGGAACAGGACCTGAAATAAAACAATACATGAAGGCTGCAGTAGCTGTTCAAAATGCAATCTAGGGATACCATGTCATCTATGATGAGAAGAAAAGAGCTACTACCCAGACATCAATGGATCATTTTTTCAAGAGGGTCTATAGAATTGAATCCAGCAAGGAACTAGAACGTGTGCCATCAATGTCAGGCATGAGTGAAATTGCAGCTTTCCCTCCTTGCATTCCTGAGATAAACCCCACTTGATCATGGTGTATGATCCTTTTAATGTGCTGTTGGATTCTGTTTGCTAGTATTTTGTTGAGGATTTTTGCATCTATGTTCATCAGTAATATTGGCCTGTAGTTTTCTTTCTTTGTGACATCCTTGTCTGGTTTTGGGATCAGGGTGATGGTGGCCTCATAGAATGAGTTTGGGATTGTTCCTCCCTCTGCTATATTTTGGAAGAGTTTGAGAAGGATAGGTGTTAGCTCTTCTCTAAATGTTTGATAGAGTTTGCCTGTGAAGCCATCTGGTCCTGGGCTTTTGTTTGTTGGAAGATTTTTAGTCACAGTTTCAATCTCAGTGCTTGTGATTGGTCTGTTCATATTTTCTATTTCTTCCTGATTCAGTCTTAGCAGGTGGTGCATTTCTAAGAATTTGTCCATTTCTTCCAGGTTGTCCATTTTATTGGCATAGAGTCACTTGTACTAATCTCTCATGATCTTTTGTATTTTTGCAGTTTCAGTTGTTACTTCACCTTTTTCATTTCTAATTCTATTGGTTTGAGTCTTCTCCCTTTTTTTCTTGATGAGTCTGGCTAATGGTCCTATCAATTTTGATAAGAGTCAATTTTGATAATGAGTCATCAATTTTGTTTATCTTCTCAAAGAACCAGCTTTTAGTTTTATTGATCTTTGTTATCGTTTCCTTCATTTCTTTTTCATTTATTTTTGATCTGATTTTTATGATTTCTTTCCTTCTGCTAACTTTGGGGTTTTTTTTTGTTCTTCTTTCTCTAATTGCTTTAGGTGCAAGATTAGGTTGTTTATTCGAGATGTTTCCTGTTTCTTAAGGTAGGATTGTATTGCTATAAACTTCCCTCTTAGAACTGCTTTTGCTGCATCCCATAGGTTTTGGGCCATTGTGTCTCCATTGTCATTTGTTTGTAGGTTTTTTTATTTCCTCTTTGAGTTCTTCAGTGATCGATTCCTTATTAAGTAGTGTATTGTTTAGCATCCATGTGTTTGTATTTTTTACAGATCTTTTCCTGTAATTGATATCTAGTCTCATAGCGTTGTGGTCAGAAAAGATACTTGATACAATTTCAATTTTCTTAAATTTACCACGGCTTGATTTGTGACCCAAGATATGATCTATCCTGGGGAATGTTCCATGAGTATTTGAGAAAAATGTGTATTCTGTTGTTTTTGGATGGAATGTAATATAAATATCAATTAAGTCCATCTTGTTTAATGTATCATTTAAAGCTTGTGTTTCCTTATTTATTTTCATTTTGGATGATCTGTCCATTGGTGAAAGTGGGCTGTTAAAGTCCCCTACTATGTATGTGTTATCATCGATTTCCCCTTTTATGGCTGTTAGTATTTGCCTTATGTATTGAGGTGCTCCTATGTTGGGTGAATAAATATTTACAATTGTTATATCTTCTTCTTGGATCGATCCCTTGATCATTATTTAGTATCCTTCTTTGTCTCTTCTAATAGTCTTTATTTTAAAGTCTATTTTGTCTGATATGAGAATTGTTACTCCAGCTATCTTTTGGTTTCCATTTGCATGGAATATCTTTTTCCATCCCCTTACTTTCAGTCTGTATGTGTCGCTAGGTCTGAAGTGGGTCTCTTGTAGACAGCATATATATGGGTCTTGTTTTTGTAACCATTCAGCCAATCTGTGTCTTTTGGTGGGAGCATTTAGTCCATTTACATTTAAGGTAATTATCGATATGTATGTTCCTATTCCCATTTTCTTCATTGTTTTGGGTTCGTTATTGTAGGCCTTTTCCTTCTGTTGTGTTTCTTGCCTAGAGAAGTTCCTTTAGCATTTGTTGTAAAGCTGGTTTGGTGGTGCTGAACTCTCTCAGCTTTTGCTTGTCTGTAAAGGTTTTAATTTCTCCATCAAATCTGAATGAGATCTTTGCTGGTAGAGTAATCTTCGTTGCAGGTTTTTCTCCTTCATCACTTTAAATATGTCCTGCCAGTCCCTTCTGGCTTGCAGAGTTTCTGCTGAAAGATCAGCTGTTAACCTTATGGGGTTTCCCTTGTGTGTTATTTGTTGTTTTTCCCTTGCTGCTTTTAATGTTTTCTTTGTATTTAATTTTTGACATTTTGATTAATATGTGCCTTGGCATATTTCTCCTTGGATTTATGCTGTATGGGACTCTCTGTGCTTCGTGGACTTGATTAACTATTTCCTTTCCCATATTAGGGAAGTTTTCAACTATATTCTCTTCAAATATTTTCTCAGTCCCTTTCTTTTTCTCTTCTTCTTCTGGAACCCCTATAATTCAAATGTTGGTGCATTTAATGTTGTCCCAGAGGTCTCTGAGACTGTCCTCAGATCTTTTCATTCTTTTCTCTTTATTCTGCTCTGAAGTAGTTATTTCCACTATTTTATCTTCCAGGTCACTTATCCGTTCTTCTGCCTCAGTTATTCTGCTATTGATCCCATATAGAATGTTTTTAGTTTCATTTTTTGTGTTGTTCACCGTTGCTTGTTTCATCTTTAGTTCTTCTAGGTCCTTGTTAAATGTTTCTTGTATTTTGCCTATTCTATTTCCAAGATTTTGGATCATCTTTACTATCATTATTCTGAATTCTTTTTCAGGTAGACTGCCTATTTCCTCTTCATTTGTTAGGTCTGGTGGGTTTTTATCTTGCTCCTTCATCTGCTGTGTGTTTTTCTGTCTTCTCATTTTGCTATGTTACTGTGTTTGGGGTCTCCTTTTTGCAGGCTGCAGGTTTGTAGTTCCCGTTGTTTTTGGTGTCTGTCCCCAGTGGCTAAGGTTGGTTCAGTGGGTTGTGTAGGCTTCCTGGTGGAGTGGACTAATGCCTGTGTTCTGGTGGTCAAGGCTGGATCTTGTCTTTCTGGTGAGCAGGTCCACGTCTGGTGGTGTGTTTTGGGTTGTCTGTGGACTTATTATGATTTTATGCAGCCTCTCTGCTAATGGGTGGGGTTGTGTTCCTGTCTTGCTAGGTGCTTGGCATAGGGTGTCCAGCACTTTAGCTTGCTGGTCGTTGAGTGAAGCTGGGTGTTGGTGTTGAGATGGAGATCTCTGGGAGATTTTCGCTGTTTGATATTATGTGGAGCTGGGAGGTCTCTTGTGGACCAGTGTCCTGAAGTTGGCTCTCCCACCTCAGAGGCACAGCACGGACTCCTGGCTGCAGCGCCAAGAGCCTTTCTTCCACACGTCTCAGAAGAAAAGGGAGAGAAAGTAGAAAGAAAGAAAGAAAGAAAGAAAGAAAGAAAGAAAGAAAGAAAGAAAGAAAAAAGGAAAGGAGGGAGGGAGGGAGGAAGGAAGGAAGGAAGGAGGGAAGGAAGGAAAGAAAGAGAAGATAAAGTAAAATAAAATAAAGTAAGATAAAATAAAATAAAGTTATTAAAATAAAAATAATTATTAAGAAAAAAATTAAAAAACGAACAAAAAATGGACAGATAGAACCTTAGGGCAAATGGTGGAAGCAAAGCTATACAGACGAAATCTCACACAGAAGCATGCACATACACACTCACAAAAAGAGGAAAAGGGAAAAAAATCATAAATCTTGCTCCCAAAGTCCACCTTCTCAATTTGGGATGATTCGTTGTCTATTCATGTATTCCACAGATGCAGGGTACATCAAGTTGATTGTGGAGCTTTAATCCGCTGCTTCTGAGGCTGTTGGGAGAGATTTCCCTTTCTCTTCTTTGTTCTCACAGCTCCCGGGGCTCAGATTTAGATTTGGCTCTTCCTCTGCGTGTAGGTCGCCGGAGGGCGTCTGTTCTTCGCTCAGACAGGACGGGGTTAAAGGAGCATCTGCTTCGGGGACTCTGGCTCACTGAGGCCGGGGGTAGGGAGGGGTAAGGAATGTGGGGCGAGACTGCGGCGGCAGAGGCCGGTGTGACGGTGCAGCAGCCTGAGGCGCGCCGTGCGTTCTCCCGGGGAAGTTGTCCCTGAATCCCGGGACCCTGGCAGTGGCGGGCTGCACAGGCTCCCCGGAAGGGGGTTGTGGACCTAGAAGAACTAAAGATGAATCAAGCATCAATTAAAAACACAATAAATGAAATGAAAAATACTCTAGATGGGATCAATAGCAGAATAACTGAGGCAGAAGAATGGATAAGTGAGGTGGAAGATAAAATAGTGGAAATAACTGCTGCAGAGCAAAATAAAGAAAAAAGAATGAAAAGAACAGAGGACAGTCTCAGAGACCTCTGGGACAACATTAAACGCACCAACATTCGAATTATAGGGGTTCCAGAAGAAGAAGAGAAAAAGAAAGGGACTGAGAAAATATTTGAAGAGATTATAGTTGAAAACTTCCCTAATATGGGAAAAGAAATAGTTAATCAAGTCCAGGAGGCACAGAGAGTCCCATACAGAATAAATCCAAGGAGAAATACGCATATTAATCAAACTGTCAAAAATTAAACACAAAGAAATCATGTTAAAAGCAGCAAGGCAAAAACAACAAGTAACACACTAGGACATGGGTTCGTGCCCCGGTCCGGGAAGATCCCACATGCCGCAGAGCAGCTTGGCCCGTGAGCCATGGCCACTGGGCCTGCACGTCCGGAGCCTGTGCAGTGAGAGGCCTGCATACCGAAAAACAAACAAGCAAACAAAAAGCATCATGTACCACAATGTTCATTGCAGCACTATTTACAATAGCCAGGACATAGAAGCAACCTAAGTGTCCATTGATAGATGAATGGATAAAGAAGATGTGGCTCATATATACAATGGAATATTACTCAGCCATAAAAATAAATGAAATTAAGTTATTTGTAGTGAGGTGGATGGACCTAGAGTCTGTCATACAGAGTGAAGTAAGTCAGAAAGAAAAAAACAAATACCATATGCTAGCACCTATATATGGAATCATAAAAAAAAAAAAGTGGTTCTGAAGAACCTAGGGGTAGGACAGGTATAAAGATGTAGACATAGAGAAGGGACTTAAAGACACATTGAGGAGGAAGTGTAAGCTGAGACGAAGTGAGAGAGTGGCATTGACATATGTACACTATCAAATGTAAAATAGATAGCTAGTGGTAAGTAGCTGCATAGCATAGGGAGATCAGCTCATGCTTTGTGACCACCTAGTTGGCTGGGATAGGGATGGTGGGAGGGAGGCACAGGAGGCAGGGTATATAGGGATATATGTATATATATAGCTGATTCACTTGTTTTTCAGCAGCAACAAACACAAGAGTATAAGGCAAGTATGCTCCAATAAAGATGTTAAAAAAATACCTGCCCCCCAAAACAAAACAAACAAAAGAAACCAAATGAAATTCTGACATATAGTACAACACGAGTGAATCTTGGAGACATTACGCTAAGTGAAATAAGCCAGTCACAGAAAGACAGATACTGTAGTACTCCAGTTATATAAAGTACTTTGAGTAGTAAAAATCCTAGAGAGAGAAAATAGAATAGTGTTTACCAGGGGCTGGGAAAATGGGGCTTGGGGAGTTGTTGTTTAATGACTATAGACTTTCAGTTTTATAAGATGACAACTATTCTGGAGATGGATGGTGGTGATGGTTGCATGCAACGTGATTGTACTTAATACCATTGGGCTATGTACTTTAAAATGGTTAAGATAGTAAATATTACATTATGCGTATTTTACCACAATTAAAGAAATTGAAAAAAAAGTGCTTCCGTACCCATTTTCAAATCAATTTTCAGAATGGGGGTTCAATTCTCTTTGTGGACCTCCTTGATCAAATACCATCCCCTTACAGAAATGGTGGTCTGTAGATGCAGAGAACAAAGATAGTTTCCATCCAGGAGCCTACAAACAATTATCATTGGAAGAGATTATTTCATATTTATAGAACCCTACAGTAAGGGCGTTAAAAATCAGCAGGTAGGAGTGAATTTAGTCCCATAGCACAGGTCTTTATCAGATAAAAATAACTATAGTCAAAACTGAGATTTTTGTGTAGACATGTTTCCCTTAGAAACATCAGAATCACTGGCAGCTTTTGGTACACTTATAGACTCGGGCTTGGGAATCTGGGTTTTGCAACCACTCCAGATGTTTCTCTTGTATGTCAAATTTTGAAGATCACTTCTGAACAAGAGTTAACAACACTACTTTGTTTATGTGAAGCTAAAATCTGTGATTCTTTCACAGCTGAGACAATGCAGACTAGTTAAAAATTTTTTTTTCAATTAAAATTCACATCTTTTTGGAGTTTCCCTTAATCTTGTCCCTGAAAAGTGGAGTGCAAATCCAGTGATTATAATGTAGCTATTAGGGGTTATGTTTTCCCACCATATGACTTATTTTTCAGAGCCTGAAGAATCCAGTAAAGGAGGAGTGAACAGAAATTGTGTGATTTCAGCAGATTATTGTTTAGTTCTGATGAAAAATTTATTTCCACACCTCATGTCTTTGTAATTTACAGTTCATAGAATCCATTGAAATATATTAATGGACTAAATTGTCATTGTGTCATTCATCTAATTACTGAAAGCATATTTTGTGCTGGGCACTCTGCTAAGATGAAAGCTAATAGCATCTCATTAAAACCTGAAAACAAGCCTTGAGGTAGGATTTATTATTTTACCTATAACACTCATACAATAACTTAAAATGTGAGTTAGCCAGGTTAAGCTCCTTGCAAAGGTCACATAGGTAGTCAATTGCAGAGCTGGAAAAATTTGAAAGTAAAGATGTGTCTTAAATGTTTAATATATAAAATATAAAAATATTTTAGACACTTTGACTAAATGCTTTTCCATATTCTTATAATAAAAAAAATTAGAGATATCATAGAGAAGCATTTTAACATAAGAATAATCAAGTATTTGCCTGGAGGCTCATGCAATAATGATACATTTAATATTTAATTATTTATTGAACTTTTATTTTGAAAAAATAATCTGAATTACAGAGAAAGTTTGATTTCAATGAAATATCATGTACCTTTCACTTAGACTTACTCCTGGTGGTATTTTGGGACATTTGCTTTCTCTTCTTATAAATAGATGTATACTTTTTTATTTACATTCTAATTCTGATTATTATTTGGTGGCGTAGGTAGCAGAGGCCATGACCTTCAGCATGAAACACATCAGCACGTATCTTGTGATCCAGACACCTTCCTACCTTTCCTTCTTGGAAGGGAGCTGCCTTCCCTAGATCTCCCTCATTCCCATGACTGCTCCTTCCTCCAGCTCTGGCTCCTGGTCCATCACTCTACTAAATCTGGGCTGGATTTACCCCAGATTTAGTAGAGATAATTGTAAGTGTGATAAACAGTGAATTGTGATCAGTATGGGTATCATCTGTTGTCTTCCTAGTTTGAGGTGGTTACTGGGAAACACTTGTAGCTTCCCCTCATATCCATTTTTCCCTTCTCCCATAGTCATAGAACCTTTGCTTTTCTGCTGTGTACATGTTTTCCCAGAATACTCATGGTAATTCCAGCTTCTCCTATGGCTGTATATGGTAATTTAATAACTTAAGAGTTATTGTTTTCTAAGTAGAAGTGATGAGTTCTTAAAGGAAAGGCCTACACTTCTTGCCCTTCTCTAATTTGCTCTTATTACAATGAATGATGGCACACCATCTTGGACCTTGGGCTGCTCCTTATATTTGGCTGAGCTTATGATGGAAGGGTTCTGAGTTACAGTTCTTTTTTTAAGGGAATACTTTATTTTATTTATTTTTGAAGTATATTCATTTACAATACTATATTAGTTTCAGGTGTACAGCACAGTGATTCCATATTTTTATAGATTATACTCCATTTAAAGTTACTATAAAAGAATGGCTATATATGCTGTACAATATATTGGGCTACAATATTTTATGAAACAAATCTCTACCCTACTAGTTGTGGACTACTAATCCTAGAATTTATGTAAGAGATTAATTTAAATTGTCTATGCATCTTTTTTCCCCTATTTCTCACAGCTAAACCTAATCCTAACTGATATAGTTAATCTAGTATTACTTTGAGAGCAGGAGCCATAGTTTATAAATAGTTTTATCCCAGGAAACAAACACAATTTCAGGTACATAATAGATGCTCATCCAATGCATTTAAATAAATAAAAGACAGTATTAATAGAAGGAAAACATGAAATCCTACCATTCAAAAAATACTAGGTTACCAGGAGCCCTTGATGGAACACTGCTTATGCAAGAAAAGAGCCTGGTATCAAAACTACTGAGTGGTTTGTGGAGTGAGAGCCTTACCCTGCAGAAATAACAGGAACCGATGTTGTCACACTAATACATTAGAGAAGGTATTGTTGGTATAGGAGAGTCAATAGAAAGCCCCTTTACATTATTGATTGAAGAATATACAGGGTAATCAATGTTGTTGAGAAAGATTATCCTGCCTGATAAGTGGTTGCAAAGCATGGCATAGTGAAACAGACTTCCCTGGTTCACATCCTGGATCTACCACTTACTCATATATGAATGTGAGCAATCCCCCAGTCTTCCTGAACTTCGCCTTCCATATGTGCAAAAAATGGGTATTATAAGCCCAAACTTGCAAGGTTCTTATGAAAAAACAGTTAGGTCAGGTATGTAATGCATGTTTCACAGTGCTCAGAATAATGTAGACTCTCAGTGTATGATAAACATTGCTTGAATTTTATTTTTATGGAAATAAAATTTTGGAGGCTGGTGATATCTGTTGTTTCTGCAGTACCATCATAAAAGATTATGGTGGAGGAAGCCCTCTGTGGTCCACTAAACCCTAGAAGCACAGAAGTCCCATCAGCCTTCTGCTAATGACATATGCTTCCATTAACCCTGAGGCAGAAAATGAATTTGTGATCTTATTTCTACAGAGAGACTCTTTCTGGTTTGCAGGTTGCCATGACATCTGGACCCATCATGTTCGTTCCCGTGTGTTTGGTGGAAAACAAGAAAGAGCAACTGTCTGTGAACCAGGAAGACTTAAAGATTCTTTACAAGATTTCTCAACCTGTAGTGGTTGTAGCTATTGTTGGGCTATATAGTACAGGGAAATCCTACTTGATGAACTGTCTTGCAAGGGAAAAGCTTGGTGAGTGAAGTCCTGTGACAGAGGCTATTTGTGTGACTCCAGCTGAATCTCAGCTTCTCACCACTCCTCTAGGGGCACATGAAGAGAGACTCCCAATTTCTTATTAAATACACCATCTAATTCTAATTCTCACCAGCAAAATTGCAACCTGAACTTTTTCAGTCACCAATCCTTACTCCCATGTTTCTGCTTCCTATAAAAGGAAAATCTCCTGTACTAGAGTTCTCAAAGCTATCTTTTCTAACCTTCCAGGCATTGAGCACTTGCAGTTATGTCTCCCACATTGTATTTTGCTTTCTCTACTGGAGTAACATGCTTGAATATCTATCACTTTAAAAAAAATTCTCCCTGGACTCCATTCTCATCATGACCACCACCCCATTTTTATCTTTTTACTTTTCTTCAAGCAAAAATATATAGTCTCAATTTGTTTTTCCCACTTCTTCTCTCATCTCTCTCTTCAACTGACTCCCTTCTGGTTTTAACCCCAACAGTTCACTGAATGTTCTTGTTATATTTACCAGTGACCACCATTTTATCTTATTAGTCCCCTGTTTGGCATCATATCTCATAGTTGACTTACCTCCTGCTCCTAGAAATTCTTTCCTTCCTTGGCTTACGAGGCACTATGCTCTTCTGGGTTTCTTCCTAGCTCTGTGTTTAGTTTTCTTCAGTCTCTTTACCAACCTCTGACTTTTCTTCTAGCTGTCTGAATTGTAGGTCCTTCCAGGACTTGGCCCTGGGATCTTTTCTCTGTTCTATTTATACTCTCAAAATGATCTCATTCAATCTCTGGACTTTAAATGTCACTTTTATTCTGACACCTCTCAAATAGATATTCCTTGCTTTAATATCTCTTCTGAAATTCGGACACATAAATAGAAAAATCACCTGATTTTTTCTTTTGGAAAGTTATCCACTTAAAGCTGCCATTTTCACCATAAAAGTCTTGATCAATCTCTCCTCCTAAACACACTTTCTGCTTTCTTACTCCTCTTCTTCTCAATAGTGTACCACCAACCTCCCAGTCTCAAGCCCAAACCTTACATCCCTCCCTTGTTTATTTCCCATATCCAATTTGTATACCAGTCCTCTTGTTACTCTTGCTAAATATATCTTGAATCTGTCTCTTTCTCTCAATTTTTATTTTACTATCGTAGACTGTCACCCTCATCTTTTGCCTGAAACTTCTTTTATCTGAAGTGTCCTCTTTGCTTCTACTTTGACCCTCTCTAACAACAATTAAAGAACAACAATCTTTAATCTGGTTGCTTTTAATACTTCCTTAAGCTTGCATTATATCTTTATGAAATCCATACTCCTCAGAAGCCCACTCTGACCCTAATCTTTCCTATATCTCCTAACTTATCTTTTTTTACATTTATTTTTTATTGAAGTATAGTTAATTTACAATGTTGTATTAGTTTCTGTTGTACAGCAAAGTGATTCAGTTTTATATATACATTCTTTTTCATATTCTTTTCCATTATGGTTTATTACAGGATATTTAATATAGTTCCCTGTGCTATACAGTAAGACCTTGTTTTTTATCCATTCTACATATAATAGTTTGCATCTGCTAACCCCAAACTCCCAATCCATCCTTCCCCACCCCTTTCCCTCTTGGTATCTATGTCTGTATCTATGTCTATGAGTCTGTTACTATTTTATAGATAAGTTCATAAGTTCATTTGTGTCATATTGTAGATTCTACATATAAGTGATATATGGTATTTGTCTTTCTTTTTCTGACTTCTTTCACTTAATATGATAATCTCTCAGGCAATTCATGTTGCTGCAAATGGCATTATTTCATTCTTTTTTA
Organism: Hyperoodon ampullatus; assembly: GCF_949752795.1. NCBI lineage: Eukaryota > Metazoa > Chordata > Mammalia > Artiodactyla > Ziphiidae > Hyperoodon > Hyperoodon ampullatus. The sequence goes on along the minus strand of NC_136915.1, from coordinate 79,744,225 downwards.
TGGCTGAGTAGTATTTCATTTTATATATGTATATACATACACACACATTATATATATACATACACTTTATGATGTATATACATTATACATCATTATATATATATACATACATATATATGTATGTATGTGTGTGTGTGTGTGTGTGTGTATATATATGACCCTAAGAATGACTCATGGATCTTTGCCCTGGCCATGCTTCTGAGCAGCACTTTAGTCTACAACAGCATGAGCACCATCAATAATGATGCATTGGAGAAACTGCAGTATCCTTACCAGTTTTACTGAGAAATTGATGAGAATGGAGACCAAACTGGATTTCCCTTCCCTGTGGCCAAGTTGCCTTTGGTGGAGCAGTGGGGACCCATGGCAAAAAATAGTATTTACAATAATTTTTATGAGGAAAATGTGGGAATTGTGGGTAGAAAGTTCCATTTCCTTAACCAAGTCCTAGTTATATGACAGAGTTCACAGAACTCATCAGGGCCAAATCCTCTCCCAAAACGGGTGGAGTAGAAGATTCCACAGAGTTTGTGAGTTTCTTTCCAGACTTTATCTGGACTGTACAGGATTTTACCCTGGAGCTGAACTTACATGGTCACCCTATCACAGAAGATGAGTACCTGGAGAATGCCTTGAAACTGATTCCAGGTATCCGAGCATGACCTTGGTAGTGGGTGGTCCAATAGAGGGTGGGATCTAGGAAACACTGTCCATCATTTCTGGGGTTGCATTTATATTTGAGACTAGATCAAGGCCCATAGAAATGGTGACTGAGACCTAGGTTGTTATTCCTTGATAAGTTCTAGTGACTACAGTTAAACTCACCCAAGAAGAATAGGGCTTAACAAAATGAAATTATTCAAAACTAATTTGTACCTTAACATTTGGATACAATGGGTACTAAAACTTTTCAAAGACCAGATGCTTGCTTTCCTTATTATGCTTCTCCCTTTTTCAGTTGAGGAAAACAATGAATTATATAATTGTTAGGCATAAAATCACAATGAAGAATATATTTCCGTTAGTTTGTACACTTCTCAAGGAGAGATATAACTTTCTAGAGTACGGATAATTGTATCTTCTACAAAAAGTGACTTTAAACCCTAAAAAAACCTGATGATCTACTTTCAATCTATACTTTTCATTATTTCTGTTAACAGCCAGATCCTTCATTTTACTTTCCTCATCATATCATTCTTTTTTTTATTCTAACATACTTATTCACTCGGTCACTATTTTAAATTAATACATTATTTTAATGAATTGTATTTAGGTGGGTGAGTACTTGACAAAAGCAGAGTGTTTATGGAGTAGTGCTAAGTTCTTCAAATTACATTTAGGTTCCTTTTAGTCTTCAGAGTTTGTACCAAAAATAGCTAGTCTTATTTGTATTATGTGAATTCAATCAATGAAGTTTTCCTTAACTGAACAAGGTATCTATTTCCTATGTTAATCATTACTCCATTATCTTTTCTTTTTTTTTTTTTTTTTTTTTGTGGTACGCGGGACTCTCACTGTTGTGGCCTCTCCCGTTGCAGAGCACAGGCTCTGGATGTGCAGGCTCAGCGGCCATGGCTCACGGACGTAGGCGCTCCGCGGCATGTGGGATCTTCCCAGACCGGGGCACGAACCTGTGTCCCCTGCATCGGCAGGTGGACTCTCAACCACTGTGCCACCAGGGAAGCCCTACTCCATTATCTTTGTTTGTAGTTCTTCTTCATTTTGTTCCTATAGTTTACTTCCAAGGTGGGCTGGAGTAGACCGGAAATTGATATTTGGTCATCATTCATTAAATCACTTATTCGATAAAAATCTAATGAACTGGGTACCATGTTTGTTTCTGTGCAAACAAGCCTTAAGTTTCTTTACTTGGAGAGGCTGTTTCCTAAAATTTCTTTCCAGTGATATGTCATTCATGTGAATCTCATTTGCAATTTATATGAATATGTTAGAGGAATTCTATGAGCATAGAAGATTCCAAACATCAAAAATCCATAGTCATAAAAATCTTTAGCTGCATTATCCCAAGACTGTGCTGTTTTCTCCCTCAGGTCAGAATCCCAAAGTTAAAAATTCCAACATATCTAAGGAGTGTATCAGGCAATTTTTTCCAAAATGGAAGTGTTTTTTCTCTGACCGGCCAATACATGAAAAGGAATTCCTAGCCCATATTGAGGAGGTTTTGGAAAACCAACTGGATCCTAAATTCAAGGAACAATTGAAAAATTTCTGTTCTTATATCTTCACCCATGCAAGGCCCAAGACCCTCAGGGAAGGGGTGAAGGTCACTGGGAATCATGAGTCTCCTTTTCTAAAATTATATTTCTGATGGCCTGATATGTGTTGACTATTTATTTATAGTATGTGTTCTTCAGTAGTTTTGTTTCATTGTGTATAGAAGTGTGTATTTATAAAAAAAATAGTAATGCCCCAGAGAGAGATGTGTATGTGTTTTAGAAATTCTCTCTCATCATCGGATTAACAAATTCCTTTCCAAAACCCCTTGTCACTGCTATCTGGGGTTCCTGAATTTAAGAAGAATCCTACTGTTGATGATAAAATCACTAACTGGGTATACAAACAGAGTATATTATCTTCTCGGGTTAGTCCTATACGTCTTTTTCTTGAGGAGACTTCTTAAGAGTTTAAACCAGTCCAAAATAACTATTAGTTTCTGAGTTCCTGAAAATCCATGAGAAGTTTAGGAATTAGGAATAAATATTATTTTAATTATCCTGCCAAATCTATCTGTGCAGTCTGTATTTTTCTTTTAATTTGTGTTAAAGTGAAATAAATTTTCTCAGACAATTATGTTAGATGAAGATAGATATTTAACATTTTTTAATGTTATGGCTTGGAGAATAATAAAGAGTAAATGTGAAAATGAAGGTGATGATAGTAGAAATAAGTAGGTCTGTGTGAGTGTGTGTGTGTGGTTTTAGAATCGTAATTTCAGAATCTTGGATCTCATTGAGTAAGAAATTGGTATTTATCAATATTTCCTGCTTTATTCAGGGCTGGGGATTCTGGTGGTAACCTATGTGGATGCCATTAATACTGGAACAGTTCCTTGTTTGGAGAATACAGTGACACCTCTGGCCCAGCTGGAGAACCAAGCAGCCGTGCAGAAGGCAGCCAACCACTACAGTGAGCAGATGACCCAGCGACTGAGCTTCCCCACAGACACGCTCCAGAAGCTGCTGGAGGTGCACACAGCTTGTGAGAGGGAAATCATTGCAGTCTTCATGGGGAGCTCCTTCAAGGATTACCGACAGAAGTTCCAGAAGAAGCTCATGGTACTTTGTCTTAGCATGAGTCCTTCTTGATTCTTGCCCTTCTGGAATGATGTCTGGAGTTTATCTGCTATTCAGGGAAAAACAGTCTGGATTCTCATGAGAGAGAGATGTTAGAGGACTATATTTCCTTCTTTTTCTTTAAAGCTAGGGAAATTTTTCAGGACCTGTCTGATCTCTCAAGCAGCAGCAACATTGATTTCTCCTTTAGTGAATTGTGGCATGGTTCCAGAACTCCCCTAAGTCATTCCTGATCTGGATATAATCACTCCTATCCCTAGATACTTGATTTCCTTGGTCAAACTCTCTTAACAAAGATCCTTCTTTATATTTACTTTCTTCTTTAGTTGTCTTATTGTTTTAATGAAGATAGAGCCACAGGATGCTACAGTTACTAAGAACGATAGAGAATAGATAATTCAACCTCAGCATTTCACACATGAAGAACCTGAGGCCCAGGGACGTTAAGAAAGTTTTCCATAGTCTTGCAGAGATTTCAGAGTTGGGAGTAAATCTCTGTATTCTGGCTACATTGCTTGTGTTTCTCCACTAGAATGCTTTTCTCACAAGGACCGCAGTTGGACCAATCTTTCTACCAGGTTCCTTGGAAATCTATCTCCTCTGTTCCTTGCTTCTGGTGACATCCCTCTACTTTTCCCTGCAGGAAATCATAAAGAACAAGAAGGAGGGTTTCCTGCCGCAGAATGAAGAGGCATCTGTCAAATACTGCCAGGCTAAACTTGATCAGTTTTCAAAGGCCCTAATGGAAAGTATTTCAGCAGGAACTTTCTCTGTTCCTGGAGGGTACAAACTCTACAGGAAAGCAAAGGAAAGGTTTGAATGGGATTATTGCCAAGTACCCAGGAAAGAAGTGAAGGTGAGGGATAAGGGGAGCATGGGGAGCCTACATAATAGAGTCAAGGGGGTTTCCTGAGAATCTGAGAGCACAGCACCAGGTGTGGGTAATGAGAGAACATGGGCATATCATGACAGCTTTAGCTCTCAAGGCCCATTACATGCTATTTATCCCTGAGGAGGAATGTCCAGTCCCCAAAAACAAGTATGGATTTCTAAAATCCACCAGAGACAGAACAGAAGTTATTCATTTTCTTTATCCAAAAACATGACATTTAATGTGCCACATGCTGAGGATTTATGATGCAAAGTCAGAATCTTTGTACTCAAGGCTAATTAAAGTGAGAGAGGAAGCCAAATAAATAGACAATTGTATACGGAGGAATAACGCTTATGAAACTGTGATCCTGGGCTGCACTGCTGGTGGTAATAAACATCATAATAACAATACAAAGAATATATATCGAACTGTTATTGCCTATAGGTATAATGTTAAGCTCTTTCTCTAGAGATTTAAATTTAATCCTCCAAAAGATGTTCTGAAGCATCTACTCTTATTACCCACATTTTATATATGTGAACTAGGAGGCACAGGATGGTTAAATAACTTGCCTAAATTTACACACTAGCAAGTGGTAGGAGAGAACGGCTGCATAGATTAGAGTCTGACTTTCACATTGGCACATAGTCTAGGAAAATTTCCTGAAAAAGAGGGGGATGTAAGTTGAAATATTTGTACATGTTGTTCAGGTTGAGATGTTATCCAAAGGGAAGAGCCCCAGGTAAACATGCAAATATATGAGACTGTGGGTTTGTACAACTGTGTTTAGTTCTGACTGCTTGATATCTGGAGCAGATGGAAGGAAGTAGCACTGGGCAGGGAACTGGAGAGAGATAGGGAGAGTCTCTGGTGACACTCGGGAGCTTGAATGCTTTGTAGGAGGATCCTGGAGCATTTTAAGAAGAAAGTAAAAATGACATGGATGGACTTGTTTGTACAGAACAAGTCTCCTCAGTAGGAATCTAAAGTGCTTTGGTCCTTCTTAATTCCTCAGGCATATGAGGTGCTCCAGAGCTTCCTGCAGTCTCAGGTGGCAACTGAGAAATCCATTCTGCAAGCAGATGAAGCCCTGACCTATAGGGAGAAGGCCATAGCAGGTATGGGGCAGGGCTTAACTCTTAGCAGGGTTGGGATGTTCCTGCAATGCCCTCTGACAGATTGAATGAAGACGTTTCCAAAATAATGAGCTTCCAATTCTTTTGTGGAATACACTCTCGCTAAATCTGAAAATAACAGAGTTGTGGTTGGACATCAGCCAGACGGTCAAGGCCCTTCCCATCATATTCTCAAACCTGCTCTTGATGGTGTGGCACCAGGTGAATTCAGAGATTTCTCACCCTCTTTTTCAAATTTGATTTGATCTCTGATCCCAAGAAGGTAGAATTTGAGCCTGATCAGCTACTTTCTTCTTTTACTGAAACCTTAATGGGGCAGAGGAGTGAGCCAGGAAGGAGGCAGCTGAGAAGGAAGAGGAATTGCTAAGACAGAAACACTGGGAGCAGCAACAGCAGATGGAGGCTCAAGAGAGAAGCCTCAGGGAAGCATAATCTGACTGAGAGAGAAGCTGGAGAGGGAAAGAGAAAACCTTCTGAGAGAGCAGAAAAGGATCCTGGAGCACAGGCTGAAGGTAAGTCTGGCATGGCCTCACTAGTTCCTGACAGTCATTGACCTGGCACATCAGGAAGGAATGGGTGAAAGTTAAAGCAAAATTAAAAAAAAAAAAAAAGCGGGCTTCCCTGGTGGCGCAGTGGTTGAGAGTCCGCCTGCCGATGCAGGGGATGCGGGTTCGTGCCCCGGTCTGGGAGGATCCCACGTGCCGTGGAGCGGCTGGGCCCGTGAGCCATGGCTGCTGGGCCTGCGCGTCCGGAGCCTGTGCTCCACAACGGGAGGGGCCACAACAGTGGGAGGCCCGTGTACCATAAAAAAAAAAAACAAAAAAAACGCACTACTGCCATTTACTGCATTTGATTCACTCAAAGTTTTGAATCCTGGCTTTTCAAAAGATCTTTGAATTCTGCTCCACACTGAGACCCTGGAGAGTCCAGGATGACCTTGGCCCCTCCAAGTCCTTGAAGAAAATAAATAACCTCGCCAAGATTGTAGATTCTCTATAGCTGAGATTCTAGGAAGATCCCATGGAGCCCAAATTATTCAGGGTTTCATGGATTATCAAGTAGCTATTCCATCTAGGTGTTTTTAATATTAGCGGCAATTGGGTGTTTTGCTAAGATCATTGTCAATGGTCAGGAACCCTACTAGCACCAAAGACCCTGATTTGGGTCTATGCTGACCTAAAACTATCTGATATGTCCAGACATAGAAGTGTGGGGAACTGACACCTTATAAACTTGCTGTAGTTTTCTCCAGGTGTGGATAGCTTGCCTGTGTTACCACATAGAATTGGGGGAATTCTCTTTCCCATCTAGAAGTGTTTATATGGGATTTCTTGATCAGCTTATAAGTTCCCATTATTTCCACGATATGGGTGACCATGCCATCCCAAATGGGACTGATAATTTGTGCAAGTGAACTAATAGCTCTCTCCCAACCCTAAGTTTTGGTTGGAACATATGATTGCATTTGTCCTCATGCCTGACTTAGAACCCTAGCAAAACCCTAATTGTGTATGAATATCAGTAAGGTTGGGAACTATCCTTCCTCTCACTGTCCAGGTCTAAACCAGAAGATATTCTTTGCTTCAAATATTGTCTTTTGATGATCTAATAAGAGAGAATAATTATATGTGTCAAACAGAGACAATTTAACACAGTTCTTAAATATAAAATCTGACTCTTGAAAAAATGGGGATTTTCAAAGGTTCGCTTTTTCCTCTGCCCACAATCCTTTGTTTTAGGTTCAAAACGATCTGCTTACTGAAGGATTTAGTAATGAATCTGAGCAGATGAAAGAAGAGATGAATCGTCTAAGAAAAATAATTGAGAATAATAAAAAGGATAAGACTCCCTGGATTGCACGGACCTTGGACACACTTTCCACTAAAGCAACTGCAATTCTGTCTGTTCCTGCTAAACTAATTGGTCAGGGTCTGAAGGGCCTGAGCTCACTGTTTAAATAGGATTAGCTTTTATTTTAAGGAAATTATAGAATGTGGATATATGCTCTGCCCTATTTTTGGCATGTATGTTTTTTAGTTTCACTCAGAAATCTTTAAACATAAAAAGTGCCTACTAGGGCTTCCCTGGTGGCACAGTGGTTGAGAGTCCACCTGCTAATGCAGGGGACACGGGTTCGTGCCCCGGTCTGGGAAGATCCCACATGCCGTGGAGCAGCTGGGCCCGTGAGCCATGGCCGCTGAGCCTGCGCGTCCGGAGCCTGTGCTCCGCAATGGGAGAGGCCACAACAGTGAGAGGCCCGCGTACCGCAAAAAAAAAAAAAAAAAAAAAAGTGCCTACTGGAGGATATCACTGCCTGACACACTTTAGATAGATTAAATGTTGGTTTTATTAGTTAGTTTAAAGGGAAAAACAAATAACTTTATAACAAAGCCAATAACTTTGGCCTATAGACCAAATCTGCCCTGCTATTTTTGTAAGTAAAATTTTATTGGCCCAATACCACACTCATTCATTTGCATATTGTCTCTGGCTGCTTTCATGGCACAACATCTGCAGAGTTGAATAGTTGCAACAAACACTGTTTGACCCATAAAATAGAAAGTATTTCCTCTTGGGTCCTTTACAGAAAAAGTTTGCCACTTGCTGTTTTAGGAGATAGAAAGAGACTAAATTTGCAATAGAGGTAAAAATTACCTTGAAAAAACATGTCAAGAATGACACTGAAAGTCACAAAAGAATTATATAATTTATACATATTAAAGTCAATTCTCCTCTAATTCACTTATAAATTTAATGTGTTCTGTGGTAAATCTATGTTTTTATAAAGAGAGGTAGGCTACTACCTTTCTACATGTTTAAATGGAAATGCTTAACATACTTTTAAAAATTGTCAGGATAATACAGAAGAAAAGTAAAGAAGAGGAGCCATATCTGCTCCATATGAAAACCTGTTCTAGAGCTGTGTTCATCAGACCAGTGCAGCTCTGGGTTCTAACAATACAGACAAAGTTATAGAACAATTTACCTAGTCTAGAGATAGAGACAAACACTTCCAGAAACTATTTATCTTAAATGTTTTATTTGATATCAGTGGGAAATAATGAACTGTTGAATAAATTGTCTAAGGCAACTTGACAGACACCTAGAGAAAACAGAGATTAGATATCATATATATATGTATATATTATGGCAACATATATATATATATATATATATATATATATATATATATATATATATATTATGGTAAAGAAATTCCAGATTTCCTATAGATTTAAACATGAAGATTGAAATCATAAAATTTGGAAATTGCAAATAATTTTTAAAAATCCTGGAATGTGGTAGTCCTTTCTAAGCAAGACACCAAGCCCAGAAGATATAAGATACATACAAAAGCACATAAAACTGAAATAAATCCTTTATGTCAAGAAAACAAAGTCAAAGGACAAACAGCTGTCTGAAAATATATTTCCAGCTTTTATCATAGGAAAAGCTAGTTTATTTAAGTAATATGAAAGAGATATGTGAGTAGAAGTTCACAGAAAATAAATAAAACATATTTCAACTTATTCATGATTAGTGAAATGAAACTGAAGCTACCAGATATAATCTTTCACTTCTCAGATTGACAAAGGTCAAAAAATCTGATAGCAAGTTATGTTAGAAAGGTATGGAAAGAAGAGCTATCTCATATGGGAGTATAAATTGTACAATTTCTATTGAGAATTTGTCTTAATATTTCTTACATTTTAATGTGTTTATGACTTGATATAGCACGTTCACTTTTAGGAAACTACATGTGCACAATTATACACATACACACACACACATACAAAAATGAGATCCATTGTGGTATTGCTTTTAATAAAAAGTGGTAATATAAATACAAAGTTAGCAATACATGTAGTTAATTCTAGGTCGCCATTAAATAATTTGACAATGGAGTTTACATATACTACTATAGAACAATCTTCAAGATATATCTTAAGGTTAAAAAATGAGGTGTCAAACCATGTGTATAGTGTAGTTTTTGTGGAAAAAGAGAGGAAGTCATGAAAACTAGTAACATTCTTTCTGGGGAAAACTGGGTGGGATCAGGAGGAGGAAGGATACATAGCTTGTATTATATATCCTATATTTGAAATTTTGTAAAGGAAGCTTAATATTCATAAATAAAAAAGAAATTATAAAATAATACTAATAATCAATACTAATCTGATGTGAAACTGACCACTAGATGATAAATTGCTCCTTGCTCCAAGAAATGACATCAGCCAGTTCAGTTAAGGGTTTAAGACAGAATCAGAGGACTGGAAAGCACAAAATTTGCACCCTAATCTTTTCATTTTGACCTTGGTTCTTTAATCCCTATATTCATTTCAAAACTAAGGTAAAAAGTTTCTGGTGATCTTTGAACTCTCACTTAGAGTGGCCTCCATTTTCTATCTCTGAAGTGGAACTTTAAAGTGTTAGAATGAAAGCTAGCCAAAAACAAGAATGTGCACTGGTGAGAGGGATCCTGTCATCCTTGAACTATTCCATGCTGACCTCTCTGCAGTATGTCAGGGCAGGTGGGATGACATGCCACTGAAGAACAGTACTCCTGGTGGTGTTGACCAAGAGAGATGAGAGATGAGAGACCATGTCACATGGAGGTCATGTGTTGGTTCCTACACATCAGAAGCCAAGTGGAAGCAGTGATATTTGAGTAGCAAGGTTGGAGTGACAGCCTGCTAGGCCTGATCATAGAGAACTCAGAAGACGATGAATAGAACATGGTCAAGTGAGACAGGGAGGAAAAAATCAATGGAGTCAAGGGTGGTTTAGGAGGAGGCTATGGATTTATATAGCCCTAGTTAAGTTTTCCAATACCTAGCCTTGATCTGAGCCAGTTTCAGACCAGGAACCCATCATCTGGAGGAGATCCGGGTCCTCGGGAAGAAGGATCCTGAGATTCCAGGACAAGAAAAATGAAAACAAGTCTTTCTGCCCTCCCTCTGGGGGACCACTGACCATTTACTCAAGTACATATGCACTCGGAAAATGGAACTACCCACACATTTAAGGACTCTTGACTCAGGATCCAATTTGGCATTGATACCCAATACCAGAAAGATTTACACACCCCCTGTTAAAGTAGGGGCATATGGATTTAGGTAATAACCAGAGTCCTTGTCCAGGCACAATTAAATTGTGTCTAGTAATTATTTTCAGGTAGATAGTAAAGTTCATCTGAGGGCAGAGACCATTTTTCTGCTCATCTTCTCAAAGTATGTTTAGGCATAGGATGTGCTAAATAAGACGAAGATGGTATTTTACATGATTTTTTTTCAATTGTAAGAATTCCATGAACCCTTCCAGTATCAGAGGAGGTAATAGTAGTTTGCAGTTTAGACACCAGATTCATGTCTCTAGAGTGATTTAAAGGCTAACAGAACAAAAGAAACTTCTGTAGAGAGGTCTCCTCCTCTGTAACCTTGACATCACAGTATCTGTGGTTCTGTGTAGAAGTTAACACATCTGTACCAGGGATTTTAATCAGGTCTATCCAGCTGAGACTTAAGTGTTCAGAAGAAAGAGTGGCTTTACATTTTAAAGAGAGAAACCATGCAATAATGAATGTGTCCATAAATTGAAGAGTTTAATAGAAAACCAAGCTACTCTATAGAAATATCTGTTCCCATCGAGAGCTCAAATTAAACAGATGTTCTGATTCCTTCAACTAAAGAGATCCTATGCGGTAGGCTGAATAATCTTCAAAGAGGTTCCCCTATAATTGCCAAAACCTATGAATATGTTCCCATACATGGTAAAAGGACTTTGCAGATGTGATTTAGTTAAGGCTCTGGAGATGGGTACATGATTCTGGTGAACCCAATGTAATCACAAGGATCCTTGTAAGAGGGTGGTAGGAAGGTAAAGGCAGAAAACAGTGAGGAGACTACAGAAAGGGCAAGAGAGTTTGGAAGATGTACCGTGTCGTCTTTGAAGATACCAGATGGGCCAAAGAATAGACTTTGCCCTCAGAAGCTAGAAAAAGTAAGGAGAAGATTCTCCCCTTTTCCAGAAGGATAGCATCCCTGCCAACCCACTTTTGACTCTGATTTCCAGAACTGTGAAAGAAAACATTTGGGTTATTTTAAACCACTAAGTTTGTGGTAATTTGTTATAGCAACAACAGGGAACTAAAACACCGTGAATTAAAGAACAAAAAGAAAAAAAATGCTTTTATCTAATTAATAATTTGTACACATCTGTATTTCATATACATTAAGTTTTAGATTCATTTATTTGACTGCTCAATTCTCATTCTGTACCTATCATTGTCTGAGCTCTATGAAGAAAGGGACAAGACAGATAAAGCTCTTCTCTTCATGGAGCTTATGCTATATAGGGATATTAAAAATAAGTAACATTTTATAGGGAATAAAAATAGAAAAATTTACCTTTCTGGCTAGAGATTGAGCTCTATTAGAATAAGAAAGGACAGTCTTTCCTTAAGTTTAGCTTCAATCTAATTTATATTTCCTGGAAATAAAATTGCATGCTTCTTTTGAATCCCTAGGATCCAATACATTAACATTAGCATAGTATAACCCAAGGAGGGTGGTGATTGAAAAACTGAATGAATAAGTGTAACATTTTAAAAAATATTTTGAGAGATAGTAAATATCTCTCCTGTAACTCATAGTCAAAAATTAAAGACTTTTACTGAGGATGTTGTGTTCTTAGATCCAGCAGAACCAAGACACAGACAAGATCTCAAATAGAAGGATTACATTAATGTACTGATACAAGGCTCTTGATAGCTAGATTTATGTTTTCTCCACTTTTCTCGACCATTTTAAGTGGTCACCAATTTTATAAATATTTTAAAATAAGAAAATTTTAAATTATTTAAATTTTGGTTTTTGCCTGCAAGTTTTCTATTTTATAACTTTTTTGGTTTGTATTCCATTTAATTTTTTTCTTATTTCTTAAGACATAAGCTAGGATCAGTATTTAAACCTTTTCTATTTTAGGAAGTTTTAAAATTATAAATTTCACTATAATTATTGCATACATTCCTAAAATATTGATACTGTATTTTTACAATGTTTACCAAATTACCCTTGTGATCTCACCTTTACTTCTGGAGTTACATAGGTGTGCATACTTAACTTACAAATATTGGGCATTTTTACAGTTTTAAAAAAATAACAATATGATTTTCTCTTTGTTGGAGAACATATTCTGGAAGATTTTAATCCTCTGAAAGTTATTGAGAGTGGTCTGATGTGCCAAATATGGTTTATCTTTATGAATACATGTCTATTCTTCAATTTGACCAATGGAATTTTAACTAATACAATTTAAATACAGATAAAGACTAATATATTTGGAGCAGGTACCATGGTGCCTCTTTCTTGCTTGACACTCAGGGAGTATCGAAGCGCTTTTCTGTGAAGGAGGTATTGGGGAATGGGTATAAGAGGGAAATTACTTCCTATTACCATGTTTATAAATTCTCTTTGTTTCTTATTCTATATCCTCCTGTCCAAGATATTCTAATCCAGACTTTAAAGAACAGAATGACTTTAGTGTTCCTCTTTCAGTAATAAGTACCAATGCAAGCCAAGATATAATATTTTTGTATCATTTGTGATTTTATTGAACACCTCCAGAAGACATGGTATACGTCTGCACACAGTTGCTTCTACTCCATGAATTTATTTCTCTTGTGTTGTAAGAATTGGGAAAGGGAGAAGAAGAGATATATGTTAAAAGTTTCTTTAATATTCTGTCTGTTGGTCTCTAAGCTCTCCCTAGAAATGAGTTGAGACCCATCAGGCCCTAAGGACAAGGGTTCCACCTCAACCCCTGGAAAACTTCACCTAGCTACATCTTATAGATTCTGCTTTTTGGTGGCCTCTTGGTGAGTCCTTTGGGGATACTGTCGTGGTTCCTGCAAAATGATGGAGAAGAAGGATAGAGAGAAGTGGTTCCAATTGTACTAAAAAGGCCATTCTCAGAGGGCTAGGAGGAGGGGGGTGGCTGATGGCAATATCTGAGCATTTCAACTAAAAATGGCAAATATTTACCCACATTTATTTTTAGCTATAGGCTTGAGAAGCCATTTCCTATAAAACAGGAAAAGATCTTTCTCTGTCCTTTATACTATTACACTAAACTAAAATGTTTTAAAACTGGAATTCAACTTCTGGAATGGCAGCGTTAGGAATTTTACAGACTTACTCCCCAGCAGAAGAACTGTTGTAAATTATTTAAACAGCAACCATTTAATGTCTCTGGAAATTGCCCTAGGACATACAGCAAATAGATAGGCACTTATTCAAGAAAATAAATTACTAAATTTTGGAAATAACAGTGCAAGTCTATCGTACTTGAGCCACTATCTGCTCCCTCTCCACACTCCCAGCTCATCATGACAGAATCTTCACTTTGGGTTGGTGTGGCCATGATAACAGAGATCTCTCTACCATCAGCTCCAGTCAAGGGACACTACTACACTAAGAGGAGCAGTCACTAGCATTTTTCATCATTCCCAGCTCTGAGTTGCAGAGGCTAAACTCCTGGTGAGTGCAGTCAAGAAGTGAGATCCTGTCTTCCTCCACCCATCCTCCATTCACCTGGTTGGGGATCTCTGGCAGGTGCCTTCAGGCTTAGAATGCTGGAGTCCTGATCACACTTGCAATGCTCACTCCTAGGGAAGATATTCTGGTTCAGGAGATGCAAACTGAGGAAAAAAAGAGGCTTCTGCCTTTGCCCAGCAACTTGCTTTTAAACAGAGGTGTTAGACAGAAATGGGCCAATGTCTCACCCCTAGCTCTGGAGCAGGAACTCAGAGATTTTGCCCAGGGTCAGGGAAATCCATAGATAAGAGACTCTGAAACTGTCTTCAAAGGAACTGACTTTATTTGTAACAAAGTGTAGGGGAGTCCAAACCTAAGGCCTCTGTCAAGACCAACTGATATTTGAGTGGTAATCAAGAAAGAAATTTGGGTGGTAAGCAGCTTAGACATTTCATTGGTAAGCAATTATATACTCTTCTTAATTAAGAACAATAAGCTAAACAGCAGGCCAGCTAGTTTATGAGAGAGAACCAGAAAAAGAAACCCTTAAGAGCCCTCCTGTGATCAGAACCCCCCAAACTGCCTGTAATATCTACCCTTCTCCAAGTTTAATTGAATTCTACTGGAGCAATTTATTCCCTAAGACATTGTCAAAAACTATAGAGCATTCAGCTGGAAGTTAGTTGACCCTACAAATGGTTGGAATTCCACTAGTGGAAGACAGTTTGACAGAGGAATTAGGGAAAGAGACCAAGAAAAAACTGATAAAAACACTGCTATCCCAGGTGATTATCTGCCTGCCCAAGGCTGTTCCCTCTGAGGAGTGACATCAGATGCTTCACACTATGGGGGAAATAAACTTTACTAGATAGTCTAGCCAAGTTAAGAAAATAATAAATTTAGTTAAACATGTTTTATTCCCAGAATGTAGTCTATCTTGGGAAATGTTCTATGTGCATTTGAAGAGTATATGCATTCTGCTAGTGTGGGGTGGAATGTTCCATAAAATCAATTAGGACAAGTAAGTTGATAAGGTTGTCCAGGTCTTCTGTATACTGGTTTCCTATCTACTTGTTCTGTCAATTATGGAGACAGAGGCATAGAAATTCCTAGCTACAATTGTGAATTTGTCTATTTCCCCTTGCAGTTATATCATAATTTGATTCATGCATTTTGAAGCTCTATAATTTGAGGTATAAACATTTATGATTATTATGTCCTCCTGATAAACAGAGGCCTTTTCATTGTGAAAGGGTTTTCTCTTTCTTAGTGATATTAATTGCTGTGAAATCTACTTTGTCATATTAATTTGGTCTCTCTGGCTTTCTTTTCCTTGGGCCAAACATGGTACATCTTTTTCCATTCTTTTACTTTTAACTTCTATTTGTCTTTACAGTTAAAGAGGGTTTTCTGCAAGCAGCATGTAGAGGTGTGGTAGACTGAATAATGGATGGGTCTCCAGAAGATGTCCACATTCTAATCCTTGGAATCAGTGAATATGTTGCATTACATGACAAAAGGGACTTTGCAAATGTGACCAAGTTAAAGATCTTGAGAGGGGGAGATTATTTAGATCCTCTGTGGGGACCCAATGTAATCACAAGAGTTTTTAAGAGAGAGGTAGATGGGTCAGAGTCAGGAAAGGTAATGTGATGATGAAAGCACAGAAAACAAGATTCATAAATGCTACTGTGCTGGCTTTGAAGATGGAGGATGGGACCATGAGCCAAGAAATGAAGGAAGTCTCAAGAAGATAGAAAAGGCAAAGAAATGGATTCTCCCTTAGAGCTTCCAGAAGGAATGCAGCTGGCCAATCCATTTTTGAGTCTGACATGCAGAACTATAAGAGAAGACACTGTGGTTGTTTTAAACCACTAACTTCGTGGCAGTTTGTTACAGTCACAATAGGAAGGTAACACAGAGAGGTCACTGTTCCATGTTTTTTCAATTGTATATGATAATATCTGTCTTTCAGTTGGGTTGTTTAACACTTTTACATGTAATGCACTTATTTGTTGTGCTTAAATTTACCTTCTTGTTATTTTTTCTATTTGTTCCACAAGTTTTTTTTCCCCTTTCCCTCTCTTTTTGACTTGTGTTGAATTTATTGAGTGCTTTTTTATGATTTATGATTTCACTTTCTCCCTTTGATTGACTTATTAGCTTTAGTCCTTTGCCTTTTTTTCTGTTTGAGGTAGGATTTATAGTATACATCTTTAAATTACCACTGTCCATTCTTAAGTGATATTATAACATATCATTTGTAGTACAAATGCCTTACAATTACCTTCTTTTCCATCTACTGGATTTGTACTATTATTGTCACATATGTTAGTACTACATATGCTATAACTGTATAATCTATGCTTACTACTTTTGGTTTACATAGTCACTTAGACAAATGATATTAATAAAAAGAAGACAAGTCTTTGTACCCTTGTAGGTAACATATCAGGTGCTCTACATTCTAAATCCAGATTTCCATCTGATATTATTTTCTTCTGCTTGAAGGTCTTCCTTTAACATTTTTGTAGTATAGGTTTAATGCCAATGTATTTCAAGTTCTTTACGTTTGGAAAAGACATTACCTTCATTTTTGAAAATTATTTTCACTGGGTGGCGACAGTGGTACTTTTTACACATACAGGTTCTGGGCAGTGAGAATCTGTTTTGTTTTTTTAACAATCACCCCAAGGGGATTTATTCATAGTATTATATAATTACCATGTGAAAATTGTGATTTAGTAAGGTTATTCCCTTGCTCAGATCACATAAGAAGTCAATTATAGTGGGAATATTTTGAATCTTAAATATTTAATGTAAATTATGACATTTATGTTATTTATGACATTTGATACTTTTGTATATAATGCTGTTTGTATAAAGTTATAAAAATAAAGTGATGGTTAAGAGAACCATTTTATTAAAGCCAATCAAATATTTGCCTGAACAGAAGCAATATTTCAAATTAAACCTATTAAAAAAAATAAAATCCTCAGTTACAGAGAAAAATAAGATTATGGTGAAATCTTATGCTATTTAGATAGGTTCATCCTGTTGTGATATTTTGTGACATTTGCATTCACTTTTTCTAAATAGATGTAAAAATTTTTCTATTTACATTCTTATTCTGATTATTATTTTAGAGAATAAATAACAGAGGCTATGACCCTTCATCACTACACAACTCAGCACATATCTCTTGAGATCCAGACAACTTCTTACCTTTCCTTCTTGGAAGGGAGCTGCTTTCCCTGGATCTCCCTCATTTCCATGGCTGCTCCTTCCTCCAGCTCTGGCTCCTGGTCCATCACTCTAGTAAACCTGTGCTCAGGAAGGTCATCCTTGGCCTTCATGCTGACAACTGTGGTGAACTCTCCGGGTGTTTACCATCGCTGGCTTCTCCCCTCTCCTCGATGCTCACTCTATCTCCTTGCCTCTGAAACTCCATGCTCCCTCAGGACTGTCACCCCTTAGATTTCCCAAATCTCTTCTTCATTTGTACTATTAGACTGAATTAAGTCATATCAACACACGATTTGATTGCCTATATCACTCACATAGACCCCTTTCCTCAGGATTGATTATTTCAATTTAACAAATCTACTGTCCCCAGCCTGGAGACTGAGCAGAGAACAAGAGAGACATGGTACCTG
The DNA here is from genome assembly GCF_949752795.1 of Hyperoodon ampullatus. Classification (NCBI taxonomy): domain Eukaryota; kingdom Metazoa; phylum Chordata; class Mammalia; order Artiodactyla; family Ziphiidae; genus Hyperoodon; species Hyperoodon ampullatus. The sequence goes on along the minus strand of NC_136915.1, from coordinate 79,726,711 downwards.
CCCGATGTCCTTTCCCCACATCTCCAAGCTTAGGCTTTAGTGGAGATAAATTACTAGTGTGATAAGCAGTGGACCGTGATCAGTGTTGTATTATCTCCAAAATACTAGCAACCTGAATCCAACAACACATTAAAAGGATCATACACCATGATCAAGTGGGATTTATCCCAGGGATGGAAGGATTTTTCAATATCCGTTAAGTCAGTCAGTGTGATACACCACATCAAGAAATTCAAGAATAAAAACCATATGATCATCTCACTAGATGCAGAAAAAGCTTTTGACAGAATACAGTACCCATTTATGATAAAAACTCTCCAGAAAGTGGGCATAGAGAGAACATACCTCAACATAATAAAGGCCATATATGACAAACCCACAGTTAACATCATATTCAATGCTGAAAAGCTGAAAGCATTTCCTCTAGAATCAGAAAAAAGACAAGGATGTCCACTCTTGTCACTTTTATTCAACACAGTTTTAGAAAACAAACTTATGGTTACCAAAGGGAAAATGTGGGGGAGGGATAAATTAGCAGTTTGGGATTAACATATACACACTACAATAAACAAAATAGATGATCAACAGTGACCTACTGTATAGCACAGGAAACTCTACTCAATATTCCTTAGTGACCTATATGGGAAAAGAAACTGAAAAAAATAGATATGTGTATATGTATAACTGAATCCCTTTGCTGTACATCTGAAACTAACACAACATTGTAAATCAACTATACTCCAATATAAAATAAAAATTAATAAAAAAAGAAAAAAATGTTGCCAGAATCAGAAGCCTCTTGTAATTCTTTTTATTTCTACTCAGAATAATATTAAGTAAAGAACTTATATCAGAATAAAATCCAACACCATCACTAAAATTATAAGACAAATCTAAGTAAAACCCCTAAGGTTACTGCCTCTTGTACAACATACGTATTTCACAGAGACAAGGGTTTCTTTTCGGTCATAGAACCATGAAGCTAAATCTAACATGAGAAGATGATAATGATGATGATGACAACAATGACGGTAACAAGTACAATAGTAAAGGAGGTCATATTCATGAAGTCATGTTTGAGCATCTTGAGGTAGATTTCCCACATTATGTCCTATCAGGTCAAACACCCAGGATGCTGTGAGCCAAACTCAGATGTAGACCTGACTGACATAGGGCATGTGTTTTTAAACATGATTGCATTTATTTATTCAATAAATAGTTATCGACCACTGACTATGTGTTGGACACTGTGGAAGGCATTGGGGAAAACAGCAGGAATACCGTGGTTAGTAAAACAGCCATGGTCCCCATGCTCATGCAGTTTTTTAGTTCACAAGTAAGACATCAACAAATTGTCATACCAATAAGTGTAATATTTCAACTTCTGAAAAACGCTGTAAGGGACTAGTCCAGGATGCATGAAGAAGTGTAGAGGGGTAACCCAATGTAGATGAGTTGGTCAGAAATGCCTCCCTGAGAAAATGAGAGTTAAGATGAATTATTTTTATTGGAGTATAGTTGATTTACAATGTTGTGTTAGTTACTGGTGTACAGCAAAGTGATTCAATTATATATATATATATATATATATATTTTCTTTTTCAGATTCTTTTCCATTATATCAATAGTTTATTACAAAATACTGAATATAGTTCCCTGTGCTATACAATAGGATCTTGTTTATTTCATATACAGTTATTTATATCTGCTAATCCCGAACTCCTAATTTATCCTTCTTTCCCGCTTTCCCCTTTGATAACCATAAGTTTGTTTTCTATGTCTGTGAGTCTGTTTCTGTTTTGTAAATAAGTTAATTGTATCATTTTTTAGATTCCACATATAAGTGGTATCACATGATATTTGTCTTTGTCTGACTTTCTTCACTTAGTATGACAATCTCTAGGTCCATCCGTTTTGCTACAAATGGCATTATTTCATTCTTTTTTATGGCTGAGTAGTATTCCATGGAATATATATATACCACATCTTCTTTATGCATTCATCTGTGGATGGACATTTAGGTTGCTTCCATGTAAGATGAATTTTTATTAGGAGAAAATTGAGTCAGGAAAGGAAGGAGGGAGTACAGTTCCAAGTAGAAGGAGACCTTGTTCAAAACTCTTCACTGAGGAACAGCTTGGTGTGTTTGGTTCTGAATGAAGGCCCATGTGTAAAGTAGAGATAGCTTGGGTTTAGAGCGGGGATAGGCAGGAGCCAGATTATGTCGATTCTTGCAAGTCACAGAGGAGACTGGATGTTATACTCACTGCAACTGGAAGCTTTTAACTTTTTAAAACTTTTGGGCATAAACACAACAGGATTCGTTGTGGGTTTTTTTTTTTTTTTAAATCACTGCCTACTGAGTGGAGAATGAATTGAAAATAATCAAAAATAATGATTATAAGTCATGACATCAACCCTGTCAATTGTTCCCCCTGCAGCTTCCTGTATTGACCAGCCTGTTTGTAGAAAGATTTAAAAGATCTAAATGCCACACACTTGCTCCTGAAAAGCAACAATAAAAAGGGAAGTGCTGGAACTCCCTCCTTAGCCTCCAAAAGTTACAGGCATTTCCAGATATTATGCTTTTAATGACCTACTGTAAAGGTTTTCCTACTCTAAATGTTTTCCAGCCAGGAAAACAAGCCCTTAGGTCAATTCAAGGTTACTCAAAACAGCATGTTCTGGGATAGAATTCAGATTGAAACTGAAAGCAATAAACAGTTACTTGTATAACAGGCTCAATTCTAGGAAATCAGCTGCTCTTCTGTTCTAGCAAAACATGACTCTTAAAATATTTAAACTTGTACCAAACTGCATAAAAACTGTTCAAAGGACAATGAAGTCACTGTTCCTGAGGATGACTTTGAAGATGGTTACTAGATACCTCCTTTTTCCACTGTGGCCCCCTGTGTTTCCCTGGCTAGAAAAATTTCACATGCAGCTGCTGCTTGTCTGGAAACATCACCAAAGGCTCAGAGCCCACAAAATGTATAATTCATTTTAAGCCGCATGCCTCTGGACTCCTGTAGGACACTTTTTCACATGGTTTTCAGAGCACGGGTGTCTGTGCACAATTTACAATGCCCCACATTTTTAACTTCAGCCCCCTACTCTCTAGCAGTGGAAGAGCTACTGGGATAACATATTATAAAAAGGTAAAGCATATGTTTAGTATCGAACGGTTCACACCAAAATTCTTGCTGGAAGGGGAAATGTGCATGTTTGTAAAAAGTTATTGACATGCCTGTTGGAGCAGAGGTAGCAAATACAAGGATGTAAGTCCCAGTAGAAACCTGTTTGTTCCAAAAAGCAAGGTAGTGAGTAGAGGAAAGCAGACAGAATGGAGTCATCAAGGTAGAAAGAGAATGAGTTTTGATGGAGCAGAAGGCTTGTATCAAAGCTGTGATGAGAAAAGAAGTCTTAGGAAAAGAAATACCCCCTACTGTACACCTTTAATGGAATCTACTACACTTAATGCATGATTTTTATATAGCCTGCATTTGAGAGTAGGGTTTATAAGAGCTGCTGTTTCCAACTCTACCTCAGATAAATTCCAATCCAAAAACAGTGTTCACCTTCACCATGACTGAAAATTCATGCTACAATAGATCAGACAATGACTCAGTATGGTCTCAGCCAGCCCTGGAGAACCACCTAAATGTCATATCATAGGAATAAAATGGAGTCATTCTTTGATCTGATTTTCCCTTTAGGGGATGTATTAGTTAGGGTCTCTAGAGAAGCAGACCCAATAGGAGATGGATCTATCTATCTATCTATTTATCTATCTATCTATCTATCTATTTATCCATCTATCTATCTACTATCTACCTACCTACCTATCTAGAGGTAGGTGTGTGTGTGTGTATGTGTGTGTGTGTGTGTATAGATAGATATAAAAATAAAAAGATAATATGTCTATCTATCTATGTATCTAACTGTACACACACACACACATACACACATATATACATTAAGGATTTGGCTCTTGTAATTAATTGAGAAGTCCCATGACCTGCCATCTGCATGCTGGAGATCCAGGAAAGCTGGTCGTGTGTAATTCAGTTTGAGTCCCAAGGCCTGAGAACCAGGGAAGCCATTAGTGTAAATTCCATTCCAAGGGCAGGAGAAGATGAAATGTTCTAGCTCAAGAGTGAAGGAGCAGGGGAAAAAAAGGAATGAATTCCTCCTTCCAATACTTTTTGTTCTATTCCTGTCCTCAGTGGATTGGATTTTGCCCACCATGTTAGAGGACAATCTGCTGAGTCCACTGATTCAAATGCTAATCACATCTGGAAACACCCTCTCAGACACACTCAGAAATAATGTTTAATCTGGGCAGTCCAAAGCCAGTCAAGTTGAAACATAAGATTAACCATCACAAGTTCACCTTTTGTCAATTTGGCACCCATACACAGCTCCTTAAATCATAGTTATTCTCCAAATAAAGACAATAACAAGGTCATAGTTCCATATAACATGATACTGCTATACTACACGCATTCAAAAGTGCACTAATCCCTTCGCCAGAAAAGGAGGTAAAGTCCTTGAGTAATGTTTACTCTTCTCCTTGATATCCCATAACTTAAATACTGTGATGTAAAGTTAACAGTGCTTAAAACTATGATGTAAAATCAGTAAGTCTTATGTTACTTGAAAGACTAAGAGAGGAAAGAAAACAAAAATTTGTATATATACACATGCATGCAAACATATTATAGCAAAATAAGGAGGAAATACTCATGACAATTACAGTCTGTGTTTCTGTAACTAGTCATGTGGTATGTATAACTACCTTTTGCTACTACCCACTTCATATTCTCTTTGCCTTTAACAAGCATCTCAGCTGGTCATGGTTCTTTATATGATATGGGGTGACCCGAACTTTCATTTCTGAAGAGTCTGGACCATTAGTAGTCCTGCCTGGATTGTGTTGTTTTAGTGTTCTGTTGACCTTAATCATTATGAAACGGATCAGGGCCTATGGTCCTTCCCCACCATGTCCTCTGCCTGCCTTTTGTCTGTAGGAAAACTTTATCCAAAGAATAAGTTTAATCAGAGAAGTGAGAAAATATAGAAGCAAAGAAAAACAGTCAAACAAGACCAAATAATATTAGTTTAGACATTAAACAAAGACAAGGACCTTTAGTTCCCTCTTCAAGGGCTATAGATAATATTCTGAGCCATATCGTGTGAGCTGTCTTCTAGGTACTGAGACCTCCACCAGGTGAAAGAAGTTAACTACATGATGACCAGACTGTAGCCATGACATAGGCTGCCACAATTCTGAGAACTGGCCTCAGGGAAATGGAAAAAAACCAACCCTGGAACTGAAGATTCACTGTACTTAAAACAATCGAGATGATGCTGAGACCATTGCACAACCAATTTCAAGATGACTGCCAGAGCTGACTGTGCTACTTCTGCATGTAGCCCCTTCCTCCTGCCTATACATCCCTGAAACTTCCCTTTAAAAGCTCTTTCCCACTGACTATCAGTGGGGGGAGTTGGCCTTTGGACACGAGTCCACCTCTCCCCAGTTGCTGGCTTCCAAAATAAAGCAAACTGTCCTTTCCACCAACCTTGCCTCTTTATTGGCTTTCAAGTGGAGAGCAGCCGGACCCCAATTTTGCTAACAATTATGCATGGTAATATTAAGAGATGCCCTAAGGATCCTCTATATTCCAGACACACTCTTCCCCACCTCCATTATGGAGTAGTAGTCCAATTTCCCCTTGGTAATCAGGATCAATCATTCCAGCCAACACTGTCACTCCCTTCTTTGCCTGTTGATTCAGAGGCACAAGGACACCAAAGTGGCCAGATGGCAGTCTTAACTTCTAGTTCATTGGAATCTTTATTGTGTCTCCTGGTAGAAGCATTCCTACCTCTGGAATTAAGACCTCTAAACTAGCAGAGCATAGAGTTGTGAAAAGAGGAGGCAAAACTTTTCCTAGGGGGTCCCTAGTGGTAATAGTGAGTGGTGCCACTCCCATTTCTATCCCTTGATTCCTGGACGCAAGAATCTTAATTGTCAAAGAATCAGCAACATATATTGGACACTGAGTCAGAGCATATACAGTATTTTGAAGAAACCTGCCCCAGCCTTGCAAGGTTTGTGGACACCTAGCTGGCACTGTAATTGAGTTTTAAAAAGGTTACTTCACAGTTCTATCAAGCCAGCTGCTTCAAGATGGTGGGGAACAGTAAGGTCAATGAATTCAATGAGCATGGGCCTATTGTCACGTTCATTTGCTGTGAAGTGAGTTCCTTTATCAGAAGCAGTGTTGTGCGGTATACCAGGGTGGTGGATAAGGCATGCTGTAAGTCCACGGATAGTAATCTTGACAAAAGCATTACATGCAGAGGAGGCACCATCATGGGCCATGTCAGTGATTGGTGTTGATCTCTGCTACTGGCTAGACACTCAGCAGTGGTGGTAGTCAGAGCAGCCTTGGTGAGCAAAAGTCCATGTTGCTGAGCCCATGTATGACTTCCATCCCTGCCACCTTTCTTCTTGATTACTAAAATCCTTCTCTGCTGAGGGTCACACTTAGGTGAGAATTCACCTAAGGATGCAAATATCTTCATGTTTTTTACCCATTCAGAGAGAACAGTAGACATACATTTTCTCCAAATTCTTTCCCACCAATTTTCCAATCATGCTCCTTTTAAGTCCCTGATCATCCAGCCAAACCATTGTCCATTAGGCCAGGAATCAGTATATAATCTATGTCTGATCATTTCTCCTTTTAAGCCAGGTGAACATCCAGGAGGTGCACTGCTCAATACCAGCTGGCATTAAAAATAATCAATTCCAGGTGGACTGTAGATCAAAATATGAAAGAAAAAATAATTTTTTTTGAAAATTGCAAAGACATTATTTTTACATCCTCTGGGTTGAGAAATAGGATGCAGAACATTAAACAGAAATAAAGAATTGATGAGTTTAGATCTATACACACAGACACACATACACACAGCTCAAATTCAGAAGATATAAAGCAATCTTTATATCAAGAAATAAAAAAGACAACCTACTAGAAAAATAAGCAAGAGTTTTGAATAGGTGTGACAAAAGGGATATCCAAATAAGCGATAGATATGAAAAGATCCTTAATCTCTCTGATTATCAAAGAAAAGCAAATTAAACCTGCATTTACCACACTCACCACACCCTCACCAAGATGATTACATTCTAAAAGTCTGACATATCTAACCAGTGGTTAGTATGTGGAACGTTGGAAATTCTTATACATTGATGGTGAGAGTATAAATTGAGACAACCACATTGAAAACTATTCATTAATATATGAAGTAATATGTTTTTACTGAACTCAACAACCTGAACGACTATAAAAACATAATGTTAAGCAAAAGAAGTGAAATACAAAAACAAAACATCCTGTATAATTTAATTCAGATTAAGAAGAAAGACACTAGTAATTTATGGTGTTAGAAGTCAGATTAAAGTTTCTGAATTAGTTACCTGTTACTACAAAACAAATTTCCCCAAAATTTAGTGCTTGACAAAACAACATTTATTATCTCACAGACTCTGAATGTCAAGAATCTAGGTGGGTCCTCTGTTTCAAGGTCTCTCCCTGCTGCAAACTGCCATTTGGGACTGCAGTCATCTCAAGGCTTGACCAGGGAAGGATTCACATCCCAACCTTACTCTTGTGGTTGTTGGCAGCATTAATCATTATGAATTTGGGGCTAAAGGCTTCAATTCCTCACTGGCTGTTGCCTAGAGACCACTCTCAATGTCTTGCCATGTGAGTGTCTCTACCATGGCAACTGGCTGCACCAGTGTCACCAAACCAAGAAGGGGAGTGGGGAGGGAGGGAGAGAGAGAGAGAGAGAGAGAGAGATCAGTCTTTTATAGCCTAGTCATGGAAGTAAAACCTCACAACTTTCACCTTATTTTTAGAAGAAATTCACTAGACTCAGCCCACTGTCAGAGGGAAGAGGATTGCACAGGGGTGTGAATACTAGGAAGTGGAATAGTGTAATGAAGCTAGGATCATTTGGAGCCATGTCAGAGGCTATCTACCAGTTTCCCTGTGGGAGGAGGGAGTTGAAATTGCAAGGTTCTATGACTGAGTTTCTGGAAGTAGTTGTAAAAATCTATTCCTTTACTGACATGAAAGCACAAGAACATATCTACTTTCAGAAAAGTATCTAATGTCTATATTAATTAGATCCTTTTTATCTAATTAGATACTAATACTAAAAGTATCTAATTAGATACTAAAAGTATCTAATGTAGATGTGTAATTTGGTCACTTCTCTTTATGTGTATGGTTTTCCAATAAATATTTTTAAAGTAAACACTGTGGAGTGACATCAACATCAGGGCAGAGACAGATGCTTTCTTTGTCTCCCCCCTACAACCTACGACCATTAAACATCCACAATTCAGCATAGATACCTCTGCCCAACACACCAGGAAACTGGAGAATTCCATAAACCTGTACATCTAAAGGTGGGTGAACTGTAACACACAAAGGACACAGAACTGGGGAAACAGTAGAGGCAGTGCCTGCAGTACTTGTCCCCCAGCTGCAGCAGTTGAGCTGGCAGCCACAGAGAACCCAGGAGCAGCAAGGGAGGTGGCACACACGACTCTGACCTTCTGGCCATAGCAATGCTTGTGGAGACAGATATCTAGGCAGTGGCAGCAGTGGGACCTGTGACACCATCCCTCCAGCTACAGAGGCACCCACAACTCCAGTCCGCTCATCCATCACCACCCACAGCAGCGCTGCCAGTGAACCTCGCAACCCTGGATATGGCAGAAGTGCCCATGATCCCAGCTCCCCCTCCCCCTTCTCCTCCCCCAGCAGAGGTGGAGCCTGTGACTCAGGAGATCTTGGATGCGGTGGAAGCACCTGCTATTTTGGTGCCCCGGACGGCAACACCAGGGACACAAGCAGTAGCAAGGCCCTAACAACCCTAGAGACACAAGCAGGGACAAGAAGGCACCAAACTACACCTCTGACAGAGGCAGTGGAGGGTGGAAAGTGCCAACTCTCTAACAACTCATCACAACATGAAGAACAACAGTAACACTGTATCACAAAAAGAAAGTGACAATTCACCAGAACCTCAGAAAGGCAGTACAATGAGCTCAGGAATAAATGAACAGAAGGAATACTTTGCTAAAGGGATTGAAACTCTAAGAAAAAGTCAAATAGAAATTCTGGAGCTGAAGTATTCAATAAACAAGATGAAGAATGCATTAGAAAGCGTTGGAAATAGAGCAGACCACATGGTAGAGAGAATTAGTCAGTTTGAAGATAGAAATCTAGAAATAATACAGGCAGAAGAGGAAAGAATTACGATCTTTAAAAAATGAGGAAATTCTATAAGAACTATCTGACTCTTTTAGGAAGGGCAACATTAGGTTAATGGGTTTCCCAGAAGAAGAGCAGATGAAGGGAGCAGAGAATTTATTTAAAGAAATAATAGCTGAGAATTTCCCAAGCCTGGGGAAGGAACTTGATATTCAAGTCCATGAAGATAAGAAAGAGAACACCTAGTTACTTCAATGTAAAAAGACCTTCTCCAAAATACATTATATTAAAACTGTCAAAAGTCAATGGCAAAGAAAGAATTCTAAGGCAGCCAGAGAAAAAACATTTTAACGTACAGAGGAATCCCCAATAGGCTATCAGCAGGTTGCTCAGAATAAACTCTATGGACCAGAAGAGAGTGGAATGACATTCTCAAAATACTGAAAGGTAAAAACTTTCAGCCAAGAATACTCTATCCAGCAAAGTTTTTTCATATAAATAGAATCCTAAAATTCATATAGAATCTCAAAAAGGCCTGAATAGTCAAAGCAATCTTGTGAAAGGAGAACAAAACTGAAGCCGTCATGCTTCTAGCTTTTAAACTATATTACAAAGCTATAATAGTCAAAATAGTATGGTACTGGCATAAAAACAGACACAGAGATCAACGGAACAGAATTGAGAGCGTACAGATAAACCCACACATATATGATCAATTATTTTACAACAAAGGAGCCAAGAAGATGCAACAGGGAAAGAATAGTCTCTTCAATAAGTAGTGTCGGGAACACTAGACAGCCACATGTAAAAGAAAGAAACTGGATCACTATCTTTCACCACACACAAAGATAAACTCAAAATGGATTAAAGACTTGAATGTTAAGACCTGAAACCAAAAAACTCCTAAAACAAAACATAGGGATAATCTCCTTGACATTGGTCTTGGCAAAGTTTTTAAAATTTAACACCATAAGCAAAGGCAACAAAAGCAAAAATAAACAAATGTAACTACATCAAATGAAAAATCTTCTGCACAGCAAAGGAAACCATCAACAAAATGAAAAAGCAACCTACAGAATGGGAGAAAATATTTGTAGATCATCTACCTGATGAAGTTAATATCCAAAATATATAAGAACTCATACAACTCAGTAGGAAAAAAATTTCTGATTAAATTTGGGCAGAGGACCTGAATAAACATTTTTCCAAAAGGACATAAAAAGGGTCAACAAGTAACTGAAAAACAATGTTCAACATCACTAATTATTAAGGAAAGGAAAATCAAAACCACAATGAGATATCACCTCACACCTGTCAGAATGGCTATTATCCAAAAGACAATAAATAACAAGTGTTGATAAGGATGTGGAGAAAGCAAACACTTATGCACTGTTGGTGGGAATATAGATTTCATACAGCCACCATGGAAAACAGTATGGAGGTTCCTCAAAAATTAATAATAGAACTATCACATGACCCAGCAATTCCAGTTTTGGGTATATCTCTGAAGGATATGAAAACACTACCTTGAAGAGATATATTCACTTCCATGTTCATTGCAAGATTATTCACAATGGCCAAGATGTGTAAACAACCTAACTATCCATCAATGGATGAGTAGATAAAGAAAATGTGGTATGTATATATGATAGAATATTACTCAACCATAAAAAGGAAGGAAATATTGCCATTTGTGACAACATGGATGGACTTGGAAGGTATTATGCTAAGTGAAATGTCAGACAGAAAGACAAATACTGTATGATCTTACTTATATGTGGAATCTTAAAAAACAACAATACACTGAACTCATAGAACAGATGGGTGGTTGCCAAAGGTGAGTGGAGGGAGGGTGGAATGTGTTAAGGTGGTCAAAAAGGACAAACTTCCAGTTATAAATAAATCCTGGGATATAATGCACAGCATGGTGACTATAGTTAAGAATACTTTACTGTATATTTGAAAGTTGCTAAAAGAGTATATCGTAAAAGTTCTCATCATAAGAAAAAAATGTAACTGTGTGGTCACAGGTGTTAACTAAACTTTTTGTAGTAATGATTTTTCAATATATACATATGTCAAATCATTGTGTTGCATACCTAAAAGTAATACAATGTTATACATCAGTTATATCTCAGTAATAATAATAAAAAGACATAGAGAACTTTCTATTATTAATATCTTGGGTGGTTGAAAGATTTAAGTTACAAAGCTCTGAAAAACAATGTGCCAACGCTACCAGACAGTAGTTGAAAATAAGGAAGGCAACCAAATAAATATTTGCATGTTTGGGAGGACTCGGTTTGAGGGAGGCAAAGGAGGCTGTAGGTTGCATTCATCTAGAGCAAAATCTCCTCATAGGCATTATGATGCTTATTGATTGTTGGTTTCTTGCTTCTCTTTGAACACTGCAGTGTGTAGTAGGCATTCAAAGTGTTTGCTTTGAATGTTTGCCTGACGGATGAAAGATGCAGTTACAAAAATCTGTTGACCATTTAATGACTGATTTTTTTTAAGTTCTTTAAAATTGTTTAGCATCTAGTTTGTCTATTGAGGAAGTGAATTTTTCTTCATTGAAATTATACAGCAGTTTATTCTGTGTGTCAAACTCAAGTTTTCTCAGAAAAAAATTCTATCAAAATTCCTAAATGTTTAGCAAGAGATGACCTGAATTGGATAGGAAGGCTGCTTCCTTAAAATCAAACAAACGGGGACTTTCCTGGCGGTCCAGTGGTTAAGACTCTGCGCTTCCACTGTGGGGGGCAAAGGTTGGATCCGCATCGGGAACTAAGATCCCACATGCGGCGCGGTGCAGCCAAGCAAAAACAAAAACAAAAAACAAACAAAAATGGTATACTCACATAATGTAAACAACCTTGGGGTTATATTCACTGTTACTGTAGACTTATTATGGTTTCTCACAGCCCCGAGGACAGTTTGGAGTAGAAAAAAATGCAAATGATTTCAAAGTTCTCTTCCATGTACAATTTGGCTTGTGGTTTGGCTTGTGGTTTCAGTTTGGCTTGTGGTTTGGCTTGTGGTTTCAGTTTGGCTTGTGGTTTCAGTTTACTGCAGTGACATTTCAAAAACCCCTTCCACTTTCAGTTTTTGTTTCATACTGTAATCCTCGCCCTCTGGTAGAGTGGAGTGGAAAGAAAATAAATCTCCAGGACTGGATAAGAAAAAAGTATATCAGAAACCAACACAGCTAAACTGAGGGACAGATTTAGAACTCAGCAATTTCTCATTGAAGCACCTTTCTTACCAGCTCTAAAAGATCTCTGCTACTGATTTCACCGTTAAGGTAAGTCTGGGGCAAGGGTGGAAAGTGTCAGGATGTCTTAAAAAGCCTGTTCACGATACATTGCAGCTGAGCTCGACGTGGACTATCAACTCTTATTAAAGGTAAATTGTGGTGTTGTCAGACAGGCAGCAGAATTCATTAAGTGCCAGTTCCGCTGAATTAGACATGAGCACGTGTGGGGACTGAGAGTTTGAAATGTCTTCATACTGTTTTTCTTCCTTTGCCACCCTATGATCTATGGAGATCATAACTGCCACTTAGGTTACCTTTGGTAAAACCTGACAAAGATCCTTCAAACTGAAGCCTTAACTTTTGAAGAGTTATGACTGTACTATTTTCATGAGAAAGAGCATTGAAAGAAATGTAATGTAAAAGGTTTGCTTACCTTGTTAAGGACAAAAAGAAGAAAGAAAAAAAGTTGAAACCCAGAATGAACAATGAAGAAGTTTCATGAAAATGGCTATATATTTTACTCATAGTCCTGCACTTTTTTGAAGATGAATTTCTTCCTTTAGAAAGAACCCTGAATGAATTAGTCTTGATTTATTGACACCCACTCATTCCTTAAGGCCTTTTGTGTCGGACTTTGTTTCTACTCCTCTGATAATTCTACTATTATGAATCACTTTTTGTTTTTTATGTATTTTTCATTGTTATTTTGTTTTGTTTTGGCTGCACCGCACGGCACTTGGGACCTTTAGTCCAGGGACTGAACCCCTGCCCTCTGCAGTGGAAGTGTGGAGCCTTAACCACTGGGCCTCCACGGAAGTCCCAACGAATCACTTAACACTGTCTGGAAATTTTGTTTACTCCTTGAAACATTCTCTTCCTTTGAATTTCTTATCACGGCACATACTTTGCGCATCTCCTTCTTGCTTGATTTCCATTTTTCTCATTAAGAAGAGCTTTTTCCTTTTCCTACCAACTCAAACCAAAAACAACACAAAGCAAAGTGAAGGCAACCAACATAAAAGTAACACAAAACCCATCTAGAATTGTATGACTGAAAACAGAGATGTCTTCTTCTAGAAACTCTATCAGTAGTCCTTCCAAGCCTTTTCTCTTATATTTCTTAGCACTTTCCTTCTTTACACATATTTTTCCTTTCCTACGGCTCTCTCTTTTTTAAGCTAGCAGTTATACTGATGTATATAAAGTTATTTATTTACTTTCTTTTTCTGAAGATAGGCTTAGAGTGTTAAGTGAAATGCCAGTGTCACACAGAGAGCCAGGTGGAGGTCTGAGATTAGAAATCAGATCTGCCCTATTTCAAAGTCAAAATGTATATTTGTATTTCTGTGTGTTTTAATGCATTCTTGCATTGTCTTTATTTACAAAAGAGTATGGGGCTCTAACAGAGTTAGGGAGAAGAATGCAACTCAGAGTGCACATCATAGGTTGAGTTATGATAGAGTAATAGTTATGTATGGGGCTCAAACACATTGAATTTGCAGAGACGTTTTGGAGATTGGGCTGTCCTAAAAACATTAAAGATGTTACCCGGGTAACATCTGGGGACAATGTATAAAATACTTTCATTAATATAGATACACAGCGCTAAATGTTATTCATTAGGAGGTCTGAAAATTCAGACAAACTAGCTTCCTTTCCCATTAGTGACCTCATTCCAAAGCACAAGAGCTTGTAGGTTCCCAAAGTCTGCAAATAGATTTAGATTGTGTATCTTCTGTCTTTCTAGCTAACTGTTATAGATCATCACTGCCAGGTCCCCATATCTTTCGAACCTAAAAATGATTATGACCCCTGCTATATACAAATCAGATAACAGAACTCAACAAGCATAAGGTGCCAAAACTGCACTGGAAGTGGATTAGAGTAAAAAGAAACTTTGCATTTGGGAATGTAAAATTATGTGTGATCCCCTCTTTTTGGATGTGGCTTGGACTGAACATTTCCTGGCTCTCATGCCCTGACGCGATGACATTTGCAATGGATATGTTATCTGTTGCCAAGCAGTTTCTGTTTTTATTTATCTGTCATCTGGATAATCTCTGGGGCATTGGCTATGAAGAAAGGGGGAGAATGGGTCTTTATAACTTTTTAAAAGCTAGCAAGGGAATCCAGACCTTTGTGCTGTAAGATTTCAGTTTTTTGAAAAAGGCAAGCAGATGGTGGATTTTTAGCTTCTGTTGAAAATAATCACTTCTAAAATGGAAGAAAATTGTTCTTTATGATGTGGCAAGGCAGAAAAACAAGCATTTGTTTTAATCTCAGATAGCTTAAACATGTTTTATCGGGGACTCTTTAGGTTACAGAAATTGATGCCCAGAAATTAGAAAATAAATGGTTAAGTATTATTTAAGAAAATATTTTCACTCACTTTCTCATTCATAAAATGAACACTCATTAAAGTTTTGACTGAAGAACACATATTAATAGCTACATAAAAAATTCTTTAAAAGTAAAGCTTTAGGAAGTAAACAACTGTTATTTGTTAGACAATGATACATAATGACCTGGCAGGATTTAGTATAATACACTCTGACTGGACATAGCCTTAAATTAGAGAAAAGCAAGTTGATACAGTGTAAAAGCAAGAAGTGTCATGTAACAAATAGTGGTCATAAAGACTCAATTTGGGGATTCAAAGAGGTAAAAACTAAGAAATATAAGCAAGCCAAAACCAGTGGGGAAGCGTCAGACTCAAAATAGCAGTAAATTAGTCTCAGAAAATGGTTTTCCATAAGGCCACCAAATATTTAAGAACCAGTGGGGTAGCCTATAGTAGAACTCTGTAGGGCCTAGGACATATTTTACTATGACCCTCTTTGCTCTTTTGTCTTTTTTAAACTTCTTCAGAAACTTAGGCCATGCTGCAGAGTAGTATGCCTGCAGGTTGAGGAAGCAAAATGATTTTTCTCTGTTTAAAGTCTAGAAATTCCAGTTTATCCCATCTCTTCCCTTGCAGATCAGGTGACCCCCCTGAACATGGCCCCAGTGGTTCACATACCAGAACCCTTGTGCCTCATTGAGAACATTAATGGGCGACTGTTGGTTAATCCGAAAGCTCTGAAGATCCTGTCTGCCATTCAGCAGCCCGCTGTGGTGGTGGCTATCGTGGGCCTCTACCGCACCGGCAAATCCTACCTGATGAACAAGCTGGCTGGGAAGAACAAGGGTGAGTGGCACCAGCAAAGCCCAGCCGAGTCCCTTCTGTCCACCCACACTCCCAGCATGCAGGAAGGTGATGCGAGGAGAGGAAGTTAGAGATGCGGAGGAATATTGAAAGCTAATGTTTGGGCCACCGATAGTTAATTATCTTCTGGGAGATAAAGGGTTGAGTTCTGTTTCTGACATATCACCTCTTTTTTTCTTAGAAAAATCATACTATTTTCCAATTATAAGGGTAAGACATCATTAAAATACTTCTACATATGTAATTACAAATGATTAAAATTTTAATAGCATAATATTCTTGCAAAAAAATCCATCAAATTTCCAGCCTACAGTATTTGGTATTCTTATTATCTCATCCCTCTATTGTAGTTCAGATCAATACTGGGTTATACTTTCTGCCATATCTTCATTTGCTTTCCTTAAACAGTAACTCAGTTGTCAAGAAAGTCTCCAATTTCCAGATCCCCTCCTCAATTACACCCTCTCCACTCCCCCTTGCAGGTTTCTCTGTTGGATCCACAGTGCAGTCTCACACCAAGGGCATCTGGATGTGGTGTGTGCCTCACCCTGAGAAGCCAAACCACATCCTGGTTCTTCTTGACACGGAGGGACTTGGAGACGTAGAGAAGGCAAGGAACAAGGATTTTTTTTAATCAACCTCCTCATCCCTGAACATTCTTTACACAGGGAGATTATTTTTTTGTACTTCTGCTTAACCAGGGTATACCTTTTTTCCCCTTTCTTTCTTTCTTTTTTTTTTTTTTTTTTGCGGTACGCAGGCCTCTCACTGCTGTGGCCTCTCCCATTGAGGAGCACAGGCTCTGGATGCACAGGCTCAGTGGCCATGGCTCACGGGCCCAGCCACTCCGCGGCATGTGGGATCTTCCCGGACCAGGGCATGAACCCGTGTCCCCTGCATCGGCAGGCGGACTCCCAACCACTGCGCCACCAGGGAAGCCCTCCCCTCTCTATTTTTAATAGTCAAAGTTTGGAAACCTGAAGTGAGAAAAATATATGTATAAGCCAGAATCATAATTGGGAGGCTGTGCTAACGCGGAGATAGGCACTTAACTGAACTGCAGAAAGGTGGTACAAACAAAATCACTGTCACGAGTCTGACCCTGTAGAGGATAGAGATATGCAGTAAGCTTCAGGGCAGCGGGACTTGAGTCCAAATCAGGGTCCTGGCACTAGGAGCTCTCGGACTCTGACAAACAAGAATAAGTCTCCTCAAATCTTCTATTTCTCCTTTGGTCTCATCCATTTTATCATTTGCACAGGAGTAACGTGGGATTTTTCCACTTCTATGCTGGTAAGTGTCTAACAACCAGCCCACTGGGGAAAAAAAGCCTTGCTTTGTAGTAGTTGCCGGTTTTCCAAGTACTCCCATAACAGCTCACTCCAAGCTACCAAAGTCAAGTCACTAAACTCAGGGCTCAGGAAAGATGTACACAGCCAGCTCTGGTGAGCTGGCTCGAGCACAAAACTGGATCTTTCCCTTGAGCTCTCATTTTTTATGTCTTCATTTTGCCTTTAATTTACCACAATTCAAAATAGTTAACTCATTTTTTCTTTAGTTTCCTCACCTGTAACATGGAGACAGTAGTTAAAAACTTATCTCGACAGTACCAGGAATCAAAACATGTTTCTGCTCCAGTCCTGCTGACCAGTGCAGAATTATCTCTGATCCATTTTACATTTTAAACATTATCTGAAACCTCAACAAGGGGAAAAAATATGACAGTAGTCTGTGGAGAAGAGGCTCTGGGGCTCAGGCTGATAAGGACTTTACCTTTCTCATCCCTACCAGATTAGATAATCACCTGGAGATCTGTAAGAAATGGCCTCCATGTACAGGGACTGTATATCTTTGTATCTTAGCATCTTCTATGTACAGATCCCAACACGAAGAAGGTGCCTTGGAGCCCAAGGTTGGGGGTATCCAGTTTAGATTACATGTTCTAAAAGAGGAAGAGAACCATTTAGAGGTTTGCATTGAATATTCTGAAGGTTCTCCTTTGCAGGGCTCCTGATCCATGTGTGCAGCAGAGAAATACCAAGTCAATTCAGAGAACTGCCTTATTACCTGTGCAGTTTATTCACATCCTTCACCCCCAGTAGGCTCCTGAATATGTATCCCTAATACATCCCTACTCTTTGAGCAATTCTGGTGCTGAAGCTTAGCTGTATGCTGTCACTTGTCCTATCCCTCTCTCTAAAAAAAAAAAAAAAAAAAAAAGGGAAAAAGAAAAACGTATCGAACTGTCCTGTGTATAAAAGCTACTCAATAAAATAGATGCATGTATTATGTATACAGACCAACTTTGTTTTACACAATTGAAAATCTTGATTTTAAGCACTCTGGTTACCTTCACGAACTTTGACTATCCATATTTCAAATACCTAACCAGTTATAAGAGGGACTGATAAGTTAACAAAATATGGTTTTGTATAAAATTATCAATGCTAATGACAGAACTATTCAAAGCTCATATGTTTCTCACAACCATTTCTGTTCGTCTTGTCTAACATTTGTAAATCAAGGGTCTATTTTTAATAACTGCTCATATGGGAATGCCATGAGACATGACTGAAATTTGTTCTGACTTCTAGGGTGACAAGAAGAGTGACACCCAGATATCTGTACTGGCACTACTACTGAGTAGTACCTTTGTATATAATACCATGAACACAATTGACCAGAGGGCTATCGACCTCTTGCAGTATCCTTTTGTTGTCCAGGATGGCACCAAAGCCAGAGAGAACTGCTTTATTCACCAGCTATGTTCATGAGTCCTTGTGTATCAAACACAAAAATGAAAACATTGTAAACATTAAAAAGACAAGACAACCCTCAGAATGGGAGAAAATATTTACAAATGAAGCAACTGACAAAGGATTAATCTCCAAAATTTACAAGCAGCTCATGCAGCTCAATATCAAAAAAACAAACAACCCAATCCAAAAATGGGCAGAAGACCTAAATAGACATTTCTACAAAGAAGATATATAGATTGCCATCAAACACATGAAAGGATGCTCAACATCACTAATCATTGAAGAAATGCAAATCACATCTGCAATGAAGTATCACTTCACACCGGTCAGAATGGCCATCATCAAAAAATCTACAAACAATAAATGCTGGAGAGGGTGTGGAGAAAAGGGAACCCTCTTGCACTGCTGGTGGGAATGTAACTTGATACAGCTGCTATGGAGAACAGTATGGAGGTTCCTTAAAAAACTAAAAATAGAACTACCATACAACCCAGCAATCCCACTACTGGGCATATACCCTGAGAAAACCATAATTCAAAGAGTCATGTTCCACAGTGTTCATTGTAGCTCTATTTACAATAGCCAGGACATGGAAGCAACCTAAGTGTCCATTGACAGATGAATGGATAAGGAAGATGTGGCACATATATACAATGGAATATTACTTAGCCATAAAAGGAAATGAAATTGAGTTATTTGTAGTGAGGTGAATGGACCTAGAGTCTGTCATACAGAGTGAAGTAAGTCAGAAAGAGAAAAACAAATACCATATGCTAACACATATATATGGAACCTAAAAAAAAAAAAAAAGGTTGTGAACAACCTAGGGGCAGGACCAAAATAAAGATGCAGATGTGGAGAGTAGACTTGAGGACATGGGGAGGGGGAAGGGTGGGCTGGGATGAGGTGAGAGGGTGGCATGGACATATATACACTACCAAGTGTAGAATGGATGGCTGGTGGGAAGCAGCTGCATAGCACAGGGAGATCAGCTCGGTGCTTTGTGACCGCCTAGAGCGGTGGGATAGGGAGGGTGGGAGGGAGATGCAAGAGGGAGGGGATATGGGGATTTATGTATACGTATGGCTGATTCACTTTGTTATACAGCAGAAACTAACATACCATTGTAGAGCAATTATACTCCAATAAAGATGTTGGGAAAAAAAAAGGGGGCAAGAAAAAGAGTCCTTATATTTACTGATGAAATGAGGATTGGTTATAACCCAAAGGGAATATAAAAGTATAGGAGGGCATGGAATTAAATATGGTTTAGACACAGTTCTATTTCCAACAGTTTTCCTTAATTGCATCTCAGCTATGTGACAGAACTGTCAAATCTGCTCAGAACAGTTACCTCACCTGATCTTGATGGGGTAGACAATGAAGCTGACTTTATGAGCATCTGTCCAGACTTAGTGTGGACTGTGAGAGATTTCTACCTTGACCTGGAAGCTAATGGGCGACTCATCACAGCAGATGAGTACCTGGAGAATTCACTGAGGCCAAAGCAGGGTAACAGGGACTTCAATTTTGGAAAGAGGGAGAAAAGTAGTACAAGAAATTATCTCTTGTGTATTGCTGGTTAAAGTTATAGTTTCCTATATTTACTCACCTGACTAAATTATCACATAAATAATTAATACTATTGATTTAAAGTGAACTAATACATTCAATATTAAATTGTATTACTCCCCTGTTCTTGGAGCAAATTACTTTTCCATTTTCCTTTCCCTGATTGATCACGTTTTAAGTTTGTGCTTAGGGTTTGTGAAAATGTAGTGAAATAAATAACAGTAGGTAGAAAGCACATTTAATTGTGGGAAAGAGATTAAAATGAAAGTTAACCCTATACTAAATAATCCTATTTTTCCTTCCTCAGGCACCGATCAACATCTTCAAAATTTTAATTTGCCCCGTCTGCGTATACAGAAATTCTTTCCAATAAAGAAATGCTTTATTTTTGACTTGCCCACTCATCGGAAGAAGCTTGCCCAGCTTGAGACACTGCATAATGATGACCTGGATCCTGAATTTGTACAACAAGTGGCAGATTTCTGTTCCTACATCTTCAGCCATTCCAAGACTAAAACTCTTTCAGGAGGCATCAAGGTCACTGGATCTCGTGAGTACCTCTTCAAGGATTTTCCTTCAATCCAAAATAGAGAATGGGAGCACTGTTGTAATTTTCTCCTTCCACTGTTGAAAATACATAATCAGCTACTACCAAGAAAACCATATGTATCATATTTATTAAATTCAGGTGAGTACCAAAAATATTTCTGGGCTTTTTTAGCAATGCCTGCAAAGTAAGATAAATCAGGAATATAACCTGATGAAAAGGTCAGGTTACAAAAGTTCTACCTATAAGTGGTCCACTGTTGAACTAGACTAACCCACATGGTTGGCAGCATTTGTTCTACCGATATTATGGATACTTATTATGCCTTTGATAAGCAGAAGATGAGGAAAACACATACATTTTCTGTATAAATAGAATGTGCTTGATACAAACATTAAACAAGCAGATGCCCAAGTTGTTTAGAACCCTTAAAGAAATCTAAGCAGACTTCTTGGTCCAGTTGTTCTTAAATACTCTATGTTTTGGAACTTTGTCAATTATTGCTACCCTCTAAAGGGAAGTTGAGTGCAAACAAAAATAGCTAAGGACAAGGAAGACAAACAGGAATGTTCCAACAAAGAGTAAGGTGACCTGGTCTAATTTGCCTACTTTGTGATTTTTCCAATGAGGGTAACACTCATACCAGCTTTACATGTTGAAGTGGAGGAAGAAATGGAATTCTGAAGGAAATAGAAACCTGAGGAAGAGAGAAAGAATGGGAAGTATAAAGAGGCAAAAGGTCTATAGTATTCTAATCAAATGAATACACACAATTTTATATAACCATTTCCTCATTTCTCAATGAGAAAATGATGAAATGTGGATCATCACATAGATCTTGAACTTTCCTCTTTGAACACTTTCTTTTCTCAAAGAATTAAAGATCTGTCTTTTTGGTCACATAATTTCCCAAAGGAACTTATTTGGGCCACTTGAACACTGTGCAGGAGGCTGAATACGCTAAATTAACATTCTCAGAATTACTCAGTTCAGAGCATGTCCTTTTTCTCTGCAAATAATTCAAGCATCTCTTCCTCCTGTGAAGGTCTAGAGAGGCTGGTACTGACTTATGTCGATGCCATCAACAGTGGGGATCTGCCCTGCATGGAGAACGAAGTCCTGGCCTTAGCCCAGATTAAGAACTTGGCCGCAGTGCAAAAGGCCATTGCCCACTATGACCAGCAGATGGGCCAGAAAGTGCAGCTGCCCACAGAAACCCTCCAGGAGCTACTGGACCTGCACAGGGCCAGTGAGAAAGGGGCTATGGAAGTCTTCATGAAGCACTCTTTCGAGGATATAGACCAAGGATTCCAGGAAAAATTAGAGGTAATTAAGTTTTATTGCTGTAGTTCATGGGGCTTAGGGGCAATGTAGGCAAGGTATTGCTATGAGGCAAAATGAAGACTTAAGAGAAACAATTCTTACTAGACTGAGAGACAATGACTATCACTTATGTGACCAAGATATCACTATTATTCTGAAAACAAACAAACAAAAAACCAAACAAATAAACATGCAACTACTCTGGACCCTATAGATTCTGAAACTTTCACAGGCAGACAACTCAACTAACTATGTTACACCCATGGACTAATTTTTTTTAAAGTAATCTTATCCCTTAAAAAATGTATTCATAAAGTACTAATTAACTTTCCTTTTTTATTAATCAAGCATACAGAATTGCCAAATGGATCTACTAAAATATTATGTCCCTAGGTTTAATAGCACACACTCATCCATTCTACCTAATTGGGAATCCCAGCCCAGTATAATACTGGGATGGTTGTAAAACAGTAGGTTGCATTTAAAATTAGGGCATGAGGTAGTCTGAAGATCTTATCTAAAGCAGAAAAAGCAAAAGAATGGGGTTCCAGGAGATTTCAAAAACAAAAGTAAAGTCATTTTTCTACAGTGTATCATCCTTGGAACTTTTCTAGGTTTGGTAGGGAGGATATAGTATTGCTTGTAGGCCTTGAATTTACAGAAAAAATCCAGAGTTCTTTTTGTAAACCATTTCTAAAAGTGCTGTAGTGTTGCTAACACCTCTTCCATGGGCCTTTTTCCCTTTGAAGACCCTGCTAGAAGCCAAACAGAATGATTTTTGTAAACGGAATTTGGAGGCATCACTGAATCGCTGTTCAGCTTTACTTCAGGATATTTTTTGTCCTCTAGAAGAAGATGTGAAGCAAGGGATTTATTCAAAACCTGGGGGGCATCGTCTTTTCCTTCAGAAGAGAGAAGAGCTGAAGGCAAAGTACTATCAGGAACCCAGGAAAGGAATACAGGTATCCCTAGTTTTATGTATTAATTATGGGGAATTGCTAGGGGTCTTCATTTTTTGGACAGGAAGAATGAGAGCTGTGGCATTAAACTGAACTATCACCATAGTCACCAGACTTTTATCACAACCTTCAACACTCATTGCAACAAAGGGACTTTTTTGGTTACACAGTACAGAATCCCAATAATTGAACTAACTTAAGAAAATAATTCACTGGCTCACATAAACTAAAGGCAAAATGTTTAAATTTAGTTGTAAGTGTAGATATGTTCAAGAGTTTAACATAATCAGTAGATTACATGTAACAATGTAATCAATTTTCCCCTTTCCTTTTTCTTTCCAATCTCACCTCCAGCTTTCTGTTCTGTTTTCCTCACCATTGGTGTCATTCTCAGGCAGGCTCACCCCACACAGCAGCAAAGATGACACCAACAGCTCGCAGCTTAACTAGTCCTTTGTGCCCTCAGTCTCACGGGAGAGAAAGCATCTTTCCCACCATCCATATCAGTCTTTAAAACATCCAAGCTGCAGTATTTTCCCACCTGTACCCAAATATTTTGCATCAAGTGGCCTTGGGTACTCTGATAGGCCAGCCTGGAGCTTGTGCCCACCCCTTGACAGAAAAGCCTTGACTGATAGTTTCACCAAGTACAGACTGAGCACTTCCAGGGAGGAAAAGATGCTGGGAAGAAAAGGAAATAAAGAGGTTTATAACATTTCTAATCATTTCCTAGCTCTAACTGCATTTTTTGGGGTTCCTAGGCTGAGGAAGCTCTGCAGAAATATTTACAGTCCAAGGAGTCTGTGAGTGTTACCATTTGGCAGACAGATCTGGTTCTCACAGCAAAGGAAAAGGAGATGGAAGGTGAGAAGAAAATTGGGGGGAAAAATGCAAGACAGAAATTCTATACATTTTAAATTAATTTGGCCTGGTTCACCTGGGATCATTAAACAAGAGCAAGAATGGCAAAGATGTGCCATTCTTAGCTCCCCAGTCTATATCTGAGTAGGGCATATACTGTCAGCTACAATATGATTACCTGGAGGGGAAATATGACCCCAGGGAATTTTCTCTATGAAGTAGCAGCAATAACAAATGAGTGGGGGGCAGAAGGAAGGGTACTTTAATCCTAGAGAAGTTTGCCATTTTCTTCCTTTTCAGAGGCACGTGTGAAAGCAGAGTTTATGAAGGCTGAAGAACAAAGGTTGTGGGCAATTCTAATGCATCACCAGCAAATGATGGAGCAGAGGGAGAGACTCCATCGGGAACAAGTGAGACAAATGGAGATAAACAGAGTGTACCAGCAGGTCCTGCAACAGAGGGCCCAAGAACGTCGGCTCAAGGTACTCATCAATTATTTCATTTCTGGATTTTAATCATATTCCCCTCTCTGTATTGATGAGAACATGAAGCAGTGACAATGTGGGAGAGGCAGCATAATATTGTGGCTCAGTGCAAGGACTCTGGAATCAGACAGCCTGGGTAAAAAAGCCAGCTCCGGGCTTCCCTGGTGGCGCAGTGGTTGAGAGTCTGCCTGCCGATGCAGGGGACACGGGTTCGTGCCCCGGTCCGGGAAGATCCCACATGCCGCGGAGTGGCTGGGCCCGTGAGCCATGGCCACTGAGCCTGCGCGTCTGGAGCCTGTGGTCCGCAATGGGAGAGGCCACAACAGTGAGAGGCCTGCGTACTGCAAAAACAAAAAAAAAGCCAGCTCCACTTCTTATATTATAAATATATTATAAATATATAAATATATTGTTCAGAGATGGTTATAATACCTATTTTATAGGGCTATTTTGATACTTAAATGAGTCGATATTTGTGTTTAGAATGACGCTTGGCACAGCATAAGCACTATTTAATTTGTTAAGCAAAATCCAAGGATATTTCTAACCCACGGTAATTAGTCTTTTTTGTTATCTTGTTAATTGCTCTAGCTAGTCTTTTCCACTCATCATAGATTACCTTGCTAAATTAATTTCATATTACTGTGTTTATGCCCCTTTCCTTTCCTTAATTGTCACTGGTTCTGAAAGTCTTTAACTTGTTTCATCCAGTCCTCTACTATTATTATCACTCAATTAACAGTAGTTCTTATTTACCAAGCACTGTACAAAGCACTTTACACACATTCTCTAATCTAATCTATTCACTGTGAATCAGAACCATTATGTCCTTATTTTTCTGATTAGAAAAATTAGGTTCCAAAGAGATAACTAAATGCCAATATCATACATCCTAGCAAGTTATCAAAACCGCCTTCCCAGTGAGTGAGATCTACAATGCTTTCGTTTCTACAAACCTAGTCTGAAATTCTTATGTGAGCACCCTTATGAGACAAAGGACACCCTTCTCCTCCTCCAGGGTGGCTGATCTACCTGTAGGTCCTTGTTTTCCAGACACTGCTCCAAGACAATTTTGAAATTACAGACCTGCACTGAAGGAGAGTATTTTCAACCTGGTGTTTCTGATCTCCCCACACTGTCCTTCTACTTTTACCCCATAACTGCGGAGACATGAAACAAATTCCCTTATTGAAGGCTCAGACTCCTCACCTGACTGTGGATATCACCTAGACACCTAGTTGTTGTATCAATCTCTCCTTGTAATACTAGATCTGACATTCCTCTGTGTATACATGAGAATTGACATCAAGATGTGACTCAGATTCCCTAAGGACAAAGGGGGAAGGGGACTTAGGGTATAATTCTTGGAACACCAACAGTTCAGGGATTGAGAGATGATGATGTTTCTGTAGCTAGATAAAGAGACCTGGGAGAAGAATTACACAAGTAGGAAACCAAGAGTGAGACATAAAATGGACATGAACAGAAAGGAGGAATCGGGGTCTGTCTTTTGTTACTGATTGATTAAAATAACTAAGGGAAAGTCAATGATTTGGGCTCCTCACCTCCCCCCTCCCCCTGCAGTGATCTGGACACTACTTTTTGCTAAGCTCTTTGGTTTTATGTATCACTCTTTAGGAGGAGGCTGAAAAGCTCAAGGAGAGATTACAAGCTGAGAGCAGAAAACTTCAGGATGAGATCCAGCATCTCCAGAGGAATGACCCACCAGATGATACCTGTATCTTACTCTAAAGAACTAAACACTAGAACTTCATTTTCTTGTTCACTTTCACTGAAGACACAAAAGGAACAAGAAACTATAGAACTTGAGACAATCACCATTTAAATAAACTTCATAATAATTATATTGAGCTTTTGTATTGAGTTATAAAGTTATGATGGTCATAATTGGTAAAACGTGCATTTCACTAATTTCAATAGTTTAAATGTTGTTTGCTTCCTTGAAGAGATTATGACTTGTATTATAAGGGACATATTATCATTGCCGCTATTGGCAGTGACATTGGGCAGGACCTATCAAGGGAAACTTTCTCTTGTACACCAGTACCACCCCTCGAATTTTCCATATTTGTCTCAGTGGGGATTGGAAGAGACCTGGGAGGGTGTTTCTACAATAAACTAAGTCACATGGAATTTGCCCAGTGACTTGGACTCAGGTGGGCATCACTCCTGCCAAGTGGTTTTGTGCTGGATGCCATCAGGGAGAGGCACTGATGATAAAACACACACAAAAAAACTAACCTAGCTTCTTAGTGGAGACGTGTATGGTTCCCAGCTGGGTGGAGGCTGCTCAGTCTATGGGCAATTATATGACTCCTGGTCATGGTCAGTAGACAGTCTGCTTAGACTATTCTAAGCTGTAAGCAAATAACATCATAATGAAATAGAGGTGCTCTTGAAGATGGAAGGAACTACCAGCATGGAAATTGTGTCATAGGCTGAAGAGCTAAAGAAGCCTAACCTTCCTGTTATCCTCACCAAGGGCATAACTTAAATAGGACATTATATATTATGAAGCAATTTATATTGGACTTGGTAATTGTGTATCACATCTTTATAATCCTTTAAGTCTGTAAATAAATGGTATAAGGCAGGGGTTCCCAGTGCCTGGGCCATGGACAAGTACCAGTCCGTGGCCTGTTAGGAACGAGGTCGCATAGCAGGAGGTGAGCAGCCGGCAAGCGAGTGAAGCTTCATCTGTATTTACAGCCACTCCCCATCGCTTGTATTACCGCCTGAGTTCCGCCTCCTGTCAGATCAGCGGCGGCATTAAATTCTCATAGGAGCGCGAACCCTCCTGTGAACTGTGCATGTGAGGGATCTAGTTTGCACGCTCCTTATGAGAATCTAACGCCTGATGATCTGAGGGAGAGCTGAGGTAGTGATGCTAGTGTTGGGGAGCAGCTGCAAGTACAGATTATCATTAGCAGAGAGGTTTGACTGCACAGAGACCATAATAAATCAATTGCTTGCAGACGTATCAAAACCCTATCAGTGAGTGGCAAGAGAAAACAAGCTCAGGGCTCCCACTGATTCTGCTTTATGGTGAGTTGTATAATTATTTAACTATATATTACAATGTAATAATAATAGAAATAAAGTGCACAATAAATGTAATGCATTTGAATCATCCCGAAACCATCCCCCCTCCCCCAGTCCATGGAAAAATCGTCTTCCATGAAACCTGTCCCTGATGCCAAAAAGGTTGGGGACTGCTGGTATAAGATATGCAAGATAATGTTCCAAAAGATCTCATGGGACTTATTTAATTTTATGCTTGCTTATAGTACTAAAATTAAATTATTTTAATTCTTTGAAATCATATATGAAAGCCTACTGATTTTTGTTAAAAACTATGGATTCTATAAATATATCTGTGTATATATATTTTTTAACTGTAAATAACCGTACAATTTTTAAAAATAACTATACTACTTTGTGTTTTTTTCCTCCCAATAGTTAAAAGTCTATAGGGACTTCTGAATTTCCCTAAAAATATTGAGAACTTTTTTTTTGAGAATTATTTTAATATTGGAAATAAAACACATTTTCTTATACCTTTCTATTTGCTTTTTGTTTCTTTGTTTTATAAATCTCTAGTGAAATAGGTTTTAACAATTATAGAAACATTATACAAAACTCTATTTTGTTTTCCTTAAATTGCTTACTTATTTATACAAGGCGTTTCCCAATTGGATTACATTATAGGAGCTTGAAATTTTTTAGTTGCTCAAAATATGATTTACTGTTTAAAGAAGAAAAGCATATATATATATATATATATATATATATATATATATATTTCTTTTTTTTTTTTCTTTGCGGTACGCGGGCCTCTCACCGCTGTGGACCCTCCCGCTGTGAAGCACAGGCTCCGGACGCGCAGGCTCAACGGCCAGCCATGGCTCACAGGCCCAGCCGCTCCGTGGCATGTGGGATCCTCCCAGACCGGGGCATGAACCCGTGTCCCCTGCATCGGCAGGTGGACTCTCAACCACTGCGTCACCAGGGAAGCCCGAAAAGCACATATTTTAACATCTTTTTTCCTGTTCTTTGCAGAGTTTTATTATGCTGGATTTCCCATAATCAGATAGGGCCTTGTGCTGTTCAGCTGTATTTCTGGACTTGAACTGAACATCCGAAGGTACCAAAGACCATAACATATTTGGCTGAGCATTTACCTAATAATACTTTATAACTGCCTTTGCAAGCTGTACAATAAATAAAGGAAAAAAAATACATCTTAATACCCAAGGAATTGTCATGGTTGAAAAGAACAATATCTTCAAAATAAATATTGATTTCATTACTACCTCTCTTAGAGAGATTTTTAATAATTGCAACTAAGCAAAATTAAGTCACTTATCTAAGATTCCAAGCTTGGTACTGGTAGCTTAGACTATATTACAAAGTGTCTGATTTCTAGTATAATACTTTTTTATTATATTTTCAGGGGAAAAAAAGGCTTCCTCCTTTCTCTTAGAACTTACAGAGGTACATGTTGCTTTCATCAGTCGTCCACAAATATTCTTACCTACCACCTTTCGTTGGATGCATAATTAGGAGTGAAATGCTCAAGCTATTGGCTACTTATGTTCAACTTTAGTAGTTGATTCCAAATACTTTTCCAAAATACTGAAAATCATCCTTAAAATTATAATGGTTTCTAAAAGCTTTCCAGGAGTAGTATTTTTAGGCCAAAACAATGTATATGTGTTTAATGATTGTTAATTCATAGTAAATATTTATATCTATTTAGAAATGATACACTCATGCAAACTAGTAAAATAATGCGTAGAATGCACTTGGCTATAAATATATTTTTCTGATTCAACAGACTCTAGATAACACCTCCAAAAGAGGAGGAGCATGATGGAGGAGAGTGGAGGAGAAAAAGAAGAGAACGAGGCAGGAGAAGGAAAAGTGAGGTAAAAGGAGCAAAGGATGCTGATTCTGCCAAACTTGTCTGAAATATGCTGGGCATGTAATCTCAGCAAAAAGTGGGTACCAGTGTAAAAATAACAGCTCTCCTGTTACAAGGAGTTGATGTTCTCCTTCAGGCTGCATCATTCCTCCCACAGTTTTGGGAAGGATTTTTCCTGAGTAGTGGTCCAATCAGTGACCTAACTGATGTTGAGGTTGGGGATGGAACAGCTCAAGTAATATGAGGGAAGTCCATCTAACAACTAGAATCCAGGATGTCCTGGGACATTGAATCCTTCAGAGGGCACTTGTGGGAACCCTAGATCAGGCAATTCAGAGGAACTTACTGGTCTTAGACTATGCTGTCTCTATTAATTCTGTTTTATCAACACAAATGCTGGTTTTGAAGGCATTGGAGCTATAATAATGACAAATAGGCAAAATGCAAATCAATTGCTTTTTTTTGTTTGTTTTGTTTTGTTTTTTTGTGGTAAGCGGGCCTCTCACTGTTGTGGCCTCTCCCGTTGCAGAGCACGGGCTCCGGACGCGCAGGCCCAGTGGCCATGGCTCACGGGCCCAGCTGCTCCACGGCACGTGGGATCCTCCCGGACCGGGGCACGAACCCGCGTCCCCTGCATCGGCAGGCGGGCTCTCAACCACCGCACCACCAGGGAAGCCCCAAAATCAATTGCTTTTGATAGCAGAGTTTGACTGACCGGATGCCAAAGTCACAAATTTGAAAATTTCTTAACCTAAAATGAACTAGCCGTGAAAAGTTTTGGAAATGTATAATGGACACTTTCAAGTTTATGATAATCTACTCACATGCATATTCAACATTTGGAAATAGATGTCACAGGTAACAGAGGATGCCAAGCTATCTAACTATTGTTTTAATTTCACAGATTGGATCTTAGGACAAAGGGTGAAGATGCTCTTTCCAATTGGCCTCACTTGAGAGGCACCAAATCTGTTTCTATGGAATGAGTTAGGGCAAAATGAGAAACAATCAAGACTCCAGGGCTGTATCTGCAGTAGTGCTTATGATCACCATTGATGATATGGCTTGAAGTGAATGTGCTCAGTTAATGGTAGAAGAGGAGAAAAGGTAGAGTCAGCTCAACCTGTGTTGAGGGACAAGGAACAGAAGGAAGATCAGTGCCTCTCAAGGAGGGACAGAAGACAGCCTTTTGTCTTTTATCACATTCACAAATACATGATGCCATATCTAGGATACTTTCTTTTATCTATGTGTCTATCCTACAAATATGAAATCTTCATAATCACCTTACTCCCCCCAACAACAGTTTAAATTTTCATTGGGATTACATTGAATCCATTAAAAAATATTTCTATCAGCTCTGCTTTGAAATCTCTGTATTTACATCCATTTTGAAACTTTTTTACTGAGTAAAGAAATTTGAGTTGACATTGTTTTTTTATTCAGTACTTTAGAAATGTTTTTCCACTTTCCCTAACTTGCACAGTTTCCAGAAAGAAGTTGTTCACCTTCTTACTCTTGTTTCTCTGTATGTAGTGTCTGTTTTTCTTGTAGCCTTCAAGATCTTTTATGTTCAGATTTCATTATTTTGCCTATGGTGTGTTTAGGTGTGTTTTTCTTTGTATTTATCCTACTTGGGTTTCTCTGAACTTCCAAGTCTGTAGTGTGCTTTCTGTAATTTTAGAAAGTTCCCTTTCCTTTCCATTTTTTAATATTACAGTTACATGTATATTGTTTTGATATTGTTTTGTGACATGTGCTGAACTACTGGTTGCTCAGTTATTTCTTTCACTCCTTGAATATCTTCATGGTTCAGTTTGGTTAATTTCTATTGACCTATCTAAAGCTCTCTGATTCTTTCCTCCACTGGGTACTCATTCAGTCATCCATTAAACCCATTAAAGGACTTCTTCATTCTCCCTTACAGCATTGCCATCTGACTCTACTAGTAGTTTCCACTTCTCCACTGAAAACTCACATCTGTTCACTGTGTTCATCTTTCCACTAGATCCTTTAACATAATAATTATAGTGATTTTAAAAGCCCTGTCTGATGGTTCCAATACTTGGTCTATCTCTGCTTCTGCTGCTTGTTTTATCTCTTCACAATGGATACTTTTCACTTCGTTTTTTTCTGTGTCTTATAATTTTTTATTGAATGCTGGCCATTGTGCAAAAATCAGTTGAGATTGAAATAATATTTATGCTTAGAAATGAGTACGTCTCTTTTCTTTTAAGATGTTTGTGGTGACCATTGATTTAATGTAGTTATAATTCAGTTGGATATGGGTTTTGTTTTTTCTACAGCTAACTTCAGTGTACCACAAGCCTCAAATTTCTCCAGTGGAGTTCTACAATTACACTGTTCTTTATGTAAAGCCTGGAGTGCCAGAAAGTTTGTCTCAGTATTGCTGTTCCACTCTCAGTTTTAGCAGACCCTGAACACTGGTGTCACATGAGTCTTTTATTTCTTTATGATCTTATTCCTATCACAATGATGGTCTGCTAGTACCTGTAACTCAGTTCAAGGTGCCTGGTGAAAGCATGGGTCATCTCTGCTCTCCAGGTACTGCTGTGCAACCTCAAACCATGAAATGCCCAACCTGCCTGTCCCACTAAGGGGGCTCCCTCATTTCTCCTGCCCTACATTTAATATTTTTCTGTGAGCACCTGATGGAGGCCAGCTTTTTAGTGTTTTACCAAACTTTGTGTAGCAGGATATTAAATAATGAGACTGTTCCTGTCTGAGTATTTTCACTAGGCTCAGTAGCTGAGTACTCTAGGTTTCAAAAAAACCCCCACAATTTCTAAAACAAGATGCTAGACGATCTTTTCTGGAATTCAACTAACAGACTATGAAAAACTTCATATCAACTAAATGGAGCCCCATTAAATTCTATCATTTTAATAACCCATTTTAACAAATTGTCCTTTACAATACTGTACTCTTACAGCTGAACTTCTGAATGTAATTTTAAAAGGTATTCTTCCTCAAAACATTTGCAAACCATGGAATCTGGAAGAAATAATCCAAATTTACTTTTTCCTCCATTATCAATTAACAAAAAACCTTTACAGTCAAAAAGAACTAACTAGACTTAGATTATTCTTCTCTAGAAACCCGTCTTTATAGCATCATAAACAATATTAAAAATAAAACCAAAAACACAAGAGATAAGGGGAGCTTCTTGGATCCAGGTAGGTGATAAAGGACTGTTATTATTCAGGCTTGGGTCATGTGCCCACCTTCCTTCTACATCAGTCTCTGTGTCTCAGGAAGTACAGGGCCACTATACTTAGCCCACCTTGGGTTCAACTCTCAAAATGGCCAAGATTGTTTTGGGACTCATTATAAAAAAATCTGTCTCTGATATATTGTTGCATATATTTTTAGAGTTATAACAGAATTTTCACCTCTAAATATTGTATGATTATATTTTACAAGATGAGCTCATGCAACCCAACTAGAGACTATATTTTTCTAGCTACGCTTGCAGCTTGGTATGGCCATGTGATTAAGCTTCACATGAAATATAAACAACAGGGAGATCAGCTGGGTGCTTTGTGACCACCCAGAGGGGTGGGATAGGGAGGGTGGGAGGGAGATGCAAGAGGGAGGAGATATGGGGATATGTGTGTATGTATAGCTGATTCGCTTTGTTATAAAGCAGAAACTAACACACCATTGTAAAGCAATTATACTCCAAAAAAGATGTTAAAAAAAAGGTATATGTATGTCACTTCTGGATCTGGATGAGAGAACTTTGAACTTTCACTCTGTGAATCCCTTTTTCCTTCCTACTGCCTGGATCACAGATGTGGCAGCAAACTTTGATCTTGCAGATGAATACTATGACTTGATGGGTACAGAAGAGCAGTATGCAAGGAAGCTGCATCCCTGAATGATCTTGTGGAGCAAAGTTTCCACTCAAGCCAAGAGCAGAAGGACCGTAACATGTCTTCTAAGCCAGCGGTCCTTAACCTTTTTGGCACCAGGGACCGGTTTCGTGGAAGACAATTTTTCCACAGGCGAGAAGGGGGGAATTGTTCAGGTGGTAATGTGAGCAATGGTTCAGGCCGTAATGCGAGCGATGGGGAGTGATAGGGAGCAGCAGATGAACCTTTGTTCGCTCGCCTGCCATTCACCTCCTGCTGTGTGGCCCGGTTCCTAACAGGCCGTGGACTGGTACTGGTCCAGGGACCGGGGGGTTGGAGACCCCTGTTCTAAGCTACCGCCTCCTAAATGAGCTCTTTCTCCAGTAGCTCTTTTTTTTCCCTCTTTTCCTGCAATCAGAGTGATGCAACAAGCACAGCTCTGAGCATGCTTGATAATCTTCAAAGACTGCCTGCCTCTGAAATAAAGTCTATGACCTAGGCCACAACTGACCTTTCAACTTCATCTTCAATGAGCCCATTGGTTACAGTGGACTTCAAGTGATGTGTGTAGCATTTATTCACTACCATTATATATTTGCTCATTCCCTTCCTTTAAAGCACATTTCCTCTAATCTCTCTTTGATGAAATCTGAGTCATCCTTCAAGATACAGCAGAAATTACACCTCCTTATGAAGCCATCTATAACCTTTCCAAGTATAATTGTTGCTTTGAAATAGACTCAAATATTTAATTTGTTACATTATGTTAGCACTGATATCTTCTCACTTTATTTTATACTATTTGCCCCCTTCAAGGTATAGTTTTGCCAAGAGTGAGAAATTTGCTTTAAATACCCAGTAAATATGGGTCTCCCATTGGATTACATGTACCAGTAAAATGTGAGTTCAAGTGTTGCAGGCAAAGATAGCATTGCTCAATTTTAATAATTCCAAATAAAGACAATTGAAAACATTGATCAGTGTGGCAGCCACACTGGCCATCTCATGGTTTCCTGAGCACACCAAGCTTGTTTTCACCTCTGCAACCTGCTGTTCTCCTTCCTGGAACACTATTCCACTTTATCTTCAAATGGCTTACCCCCTCACTTCAGTTACAACTTTTAAAAATGTTACCTCCTCAGAGAACCCTTATCTGACTAACATAGTTAGAATATCTACCTCCTCTGTCCATTACCCATTGACTTGTTACCATTCTTTATCTTCACCTGAAATTTTATATGCATATACTCATCCATGTAAACACACACATATTCATATACTAATTTATTATTTGAATTAGTATATTTCCTTTGTATGTTTTTCTCATAAACCTCTCTCTCCTTTCAAAATTGTAAACATTTCAATATCTGGGACCATGTCACAATCTATACCTACTGCAGGGATTAGCATACAATAATTACTCAATATATGCCTGTCAAATTGAATTGAATCAATATAGTGCTCTCCACATTTATTATTCATTTACTTGTGTTGATTTTTTTAATTGACTAAAAGATTAAACAATCCATCTTTTCAGGTACATACTTAAGTGCTAAAATAGTTTAAAAAAAGAAATACAGCTTTCAGTTTAAAGCCATTGTTGCTTGGAAGATTCATACTGATAGCATACATATGTAGCAACCCTTTGAGGTAGATATTGAGTAAATATTTTTATTGCCAACTTTGAGTTAAGGAAATTGAAAATCTACATCGATTTTAGTATCTTGAACTGTAAAAGCACAAATGAATACTGAAGATTAGCTAAATCCACTTAGAGATAAATAAACTGCAGCTAAGAAAAACTAACAGAATTCCCAAAGTCCTTACAGACTGTTAGTGGACTAATGCCAGAAAGACTAATGCCAAAAAGTTGAAGTATTGGCAATGTTGAAATAGAAAATTATGTTTACTTCATACACGTTTTGAAGTTTAAAAAAAAAAAACACTGATCATCTAATTTCACCATGATATTATATTGGAAGAGTATATTTTAGCTTTTAATATTAGGAAAAATAGTATATAATCACATCTTAAAGGTAAAGTTTCCTATGAAGATGAGATTAATAGCATTACATCATATATCAAAGAAAAAAGAAGGATTTTAACACTTCGATATGAAGTTTGGGAGACTACACAAGACTACACATAGGCACACCAAAATCACAACTATTTGCAGAACAACCATTGAGGAAAAAGATTCGAAACTATTGGAAAAGATCTTCTACAACTAAAGATGTAAAGAACAGCAATAAGACAGGTAGAGGGGTGGTGTCATGATATAGTCAAATCCCATACCCCTGGATGGGTAAACAGAAAATAATTACAACTGTGCAGGTTCTCCCAGAGGAGTGAGAGGTCTGAGCCACAAATTGGGTACCCCAGCCCAGGGGTGCTGCTCCACAAAGCATTTGGCTTTGAAGGCCAGTGGGGCTAACTTTCAGGAGTCCCAGAGGGCTGAGAGAAATAGAGAATTCATTTTTGAAGGGCACACACAACATATCACATGCTCCAGAACCCAGGGCAGAAGCAGAATTTGATAGGAGCCTGGGTCAGACCTACCTGCTGACCCTGGAGAGTCTTCCAGGGAAGCATGAGGCAACAGCAGCTCACCCTGTGGACATAGACGCTGGCAGCGGCCATTTTGGGGAGCTCATTCTGTCACATGGACACTGGCACTGGCAAGCAATTTTGGAATCTTCCCTCTAGCTTTTTAGCCCCCAAACCCAGCCCTGCTCTAATCCAATGGTCTGCAGGTGCCAGTGCTGGGATGTCTCAGGCCAAGCAACTAACTGGGCATGGACAAAGCCCCACCTACAGCAGACAGCCTACCTTAAGACCTCCTACGCCCACAGCCACCTCTGGACATGGCCTTGCCCACCAGAGAGCACAGAACCTGGTCCCATGCACCTGCACAAGCACTAGAACTGAGAGACACAGGGTCCTCCAGCCAGACGTCCCAGGAGCCAGCTCCACCCACCAGTAGGCAGGCATCAGCCCCAGAATCCCCTGGACACTGTGCCCTCTGGCAGGCAAGGCGTGTCCAGAGGTGGCTATGGGCTTAGGAGGTCTTAAGGTAGCCTGTCTGCTTACCAGTGAGCCTGCTCTAGCCTCGGGCCCAGTTCCACCCACAAGCAGACAGACAACAGTAGCAAGAAGATTGCAGTTCCACAGTCTGTAGATAAGGCCTACCCACTAGCAGGCCAGATCCTGCCCTAGGAAGGGCTGGGCCCAGACCTGGTCTACCAGCAGGCCAGCACAAACTCCAAGATACCTCAGGCCCTGCAGCTAACTGTACAGGAATGGCCACAACCACCAGCAATCCGACACTTGCTCTGGGATGCCTGGGCACTGAAACCAGACCGCAGGGCCCAGCTCTACCCGCCAGTAGGCTGGCATCAGCACCTGACTTCAGCCACCAGTAGGTGGGCAAGAGCCCTGGGGACTCCTGGACTCTGATTCCTTCAACCAGTGACAGCACTATCCCCAGGGCCCCCAGGGTTTCCACAGTGAACCAACTTGTGACTTAGTCCCACCTACCAGTGGCTGGCAGCCTCTGCAAAAGGCAGGGCCTGGCAACAAAATGGACCAGGGGACAATAAAGCCTACAAGACAGCCCACATAGTCTGTCCACCTCAACAGAAAAACCCACGCAGCCCTCACAGGGGAAACCCCTAGAGGATATAGCTCTGGTAACAAGAGGGGAGTGTGCTGCTGAGATGCATAGGACATCTCCTGCAAAAGGCCACTTCTTTAAGGGTGGAAAATGTAACCAACCTACCAAATACATAAAAATATAAACAGCAACTAGGGCAAAATTAGCCAATGGAAATTTTTTCCAAACGAAGAAACAAGATAAAATCCCAGAAGAACTAAGTGAAGTGGAGATAGGTAAGCTACCTGAGAAAGAGTTCAGGGTAGTAATGCTAAAGATGACTGAAAAACTTGGGAAAAGAATGGCAGAGTGAGAAGTTAGAAGTATTTAACAGAATTAGAAAATATAAAGAACAGCCAAACAGAAATTAAGAATAAAATAAAAAATGAAAAATACACTAGAAAGAATCAACAAAAGACTAAATGATAATGAGGAACAGATCCGCAAACTGGAAGACAGAATAGCAGAAATCACTGATACTGAACAGAAAAAAGAAAAAAAGAATGAAAAAAAATGAAGACAGTTTAAGATACTTCTGGGACATCAAATGCACTAATATTCACATTACAGGGGTCCCAGAAGGAGAAGAGAGAGAGAAAGGGTCTGAGAACATAACTGAAGACATAACAGCTGAAAACTTCCTTAACCTGGGAAAGGAAACAGATATCCAAGTCCAGGAAGCACAGAGAATCCAATACAAGATTAACCCAAAGAGGAACATATCAAGACATATTTTAATAAAAATGGCAAAAATTAAAAACAGAGACAGAATATTAAAAGCATCAAAGAAAAAACGAGTAACATACAAGGGAAAACCCATATTGCAATCAGCTGATTTTTCATCAGAAACTCTGCAGGTCAGAAGAGAATGGCACAATATATTTAAGTGATGAAAGGGCAAGATTGACAACTAAGAATACTCTACCCAGCAAGGCTCTCATTTAGACTGGATGGAGAAATCAAAAGTTTTACAGACAAGCAGAAGCTAAAAGAGTTAGTACCACCAAATCAGCTTTACAAGAAATGTTAAAGGAACTTCTCTAAGTGAAAAAGAAAAGAACACAACAACAGGAAAACATGAAAGGAAAGAACTCAACAGTAAAGGCAAACATACATTAAAAAAAATCCTAACACAAAGCTAGAAGGAAGGTTAAAACACAAAAGTAGTAAAATCATCTATATCCACAACAAGCAGTTAAGGGATACACAAAACAATTACATGTAAAATATGATAGCAAAAATAGTAATCATGAGAGGAGGAGAGAACAAATGCAGGGTTTTAAAATTTTATTTGAAATTAAGAGATCAGCAACTTAAAATAATCATATATATATATGCCTCACAGTAATTACAAACCTAGAACCTATAACAGACACACACAAAAAAAGAAAAAGGAATTCAAATATAACACTAAAGATAGTCATCAAATCACAAGAGAAGACAACAAAAGAAGAGGGGAATAAAAAAGACCTATGAAAACAAGCCCCAAAACAATTAACAAAATGGCAATAAGTACATACTTATCAATAATTATTTAAATATAAATGGACTAAATGTTTCAATCAAAAGACATAGAGTGGCTGAATGGATACAACAATAAGAACCATTTATATACTGCCCACAAGAGAGTCACTTCAGATCAAAGACACACACAAACTGAAAGTGAGAGGATGGAAAAACGTATTCCATGCAAATGGAAATCAAAAAAAATCTGGGATAGCAATACTTACATAACACACAAAAAAAGACTTTAAAACAAAGACTATAAAAAGAAACAAAGAAAGATAACACATAATGAAGGGATCAATCCAAGAAGACATACCAATTGTAAATATATATGAACCCAGTATAGAAGCACCTAAATACATGAAGCAAATATTAATATACATAAAGGGAGAAATAGACAGGAACAATAATAGTAGGGGACTTTAACACCCCACTTACATCAGTGAACGGATCATCCAGACAGAAAATCGATAAGGAAACAGTGCCTTAAATGACACATTAGATCAGATGACCTTAATAGATATATACAGAACATTCCATCCAAAAGCAGCAAAATACACATTCTCTTCAAGTGAACATGCAACTTTCACCAGGATAGATCACATCACAGGCTAGGCCACAAAACAGGCTTTGGTAAATTTAAGAAAACTGAAATCATATCAAGTATATGTCCTGACCACAACTCTATGAGACTAGAAATCAACTACAAGAAAAAAAAAAAACTGCAACAAAACCAAACACATGGAGGCTAAACAATATGCAACCAATGGATCACTGAAAAATTCAAAGAGGAAATCAGAAAATACCTAGAGACAAATGAAAATGAAAACATGACAATCCAAGATCTATGGAACATGGCAAAAACAGTTCTAAGATGGAAATTTATAGCAATGCAAACTTACCTCGGGAAACAAGAAACATCTCAAATAAACAACCTAACCTTACACCTAAAGGAGCTAGAAAAAGAAGAACAAACAAAATTCAAATTGTAGAAGGAAAGAAATCATTAAGAACAGAGCAGAAATAAATGAAATAAAGACTAAAATAAATAGAAAAGATTAATGAAACTAACACCTGATTCCTTGAAAAGATAAAGAAAATAGATAAATATTTAGCCAGACTGATCAAGAAAAAAAAGAGAGAGAGCCCAAATCAATAAAATCAAAAATGAAAAAGGAGAAGTTACAACAAACACTATAGAAATACAAAGGATTATAAGAGACTACTATGAACAACTATATGCCAATAAATTGGACAACCTAGAAGAAATGAACTAATTCCTAGAAATGTACAATCTCTGAAGACAGACCAGGAAGAAATAAAAAATATAAAGAGTCCAATTACCAATAATGAAACAGAATCAATTATTTAAAAAACAAAAAACTCCCAACAAACAAAAGTCCCAGACCAGATGGCTTTCTCAGGGGAATTCTACCAAACATTTAGAGAAGAGTTAACACCTAACCTTCTCAAACTATTCCAAAAAATTGCATAGGAAGGAACACTTCTAAACTCATTCTATGCGGCCAACATCCCTCTGATTCCAAAACCAGACAAAAATATCACAAAAAAAGAAAATTACAAGCCAATATCACTGATGAATATGGATGCAAAAATCCTCAACAAAATATTAGCAAACCAAATCCAGCAACATATAAAAGGATCATACACCATGATCAAGTAGGGTTTATTCCAGGGATGTAAGGATTTTTCAATATCTGCAAATCAATCAATGTGATAGACCACATTGATAAATTAAAGAATAAAAACCATATGATCATCTCAATAGGTACAGAAAAACCTTTTGACAAAATTCAACTTCCATTAATGATAAAAACTCTCTAGAAAGTGGGCATACCAGGAACTTACTTCAACATAATAAAGGCCATAAATGACAAACCACAGTTAACATTATACTCAACAGTGAAAAGCTGAAGGCATTTCCTCTAAGATTAGGGAAAAGACAAGGATGCCCAGCCTCACCACTTTTATTCAACATGGTTTTGGAAGACTTAGCAACAGCAATCATACAAGAAAATAGAAATAATCCAAATTGAAAAGGAAGTAGTAAAACTGTCACTGTTTGCAGATGACATGATACTATGCATAGAAAATCCTGAAGACACCATTAGAAAACTACTAGAGCTCATCAATGAATTTGGTAAAGTTGCAGGATACAAAATTAATATAAAAAATCTGTTGCATTTCTATACACTAACAATTAAATATCAGAAAGATAAATTAAGGAAACAATCCCATTTAGCATCATAGTAAAAAGAACAAAATACCTAGGAATAAACCTAAGTAGGCAAAAGACCTGTACTCAGAAAACTAAAAGATCCTGATGAAAGAAGTTGAAGATGACACAAACAGATGGAAAGATATACAGTGTTCATTGATTGGAAGAATCAATATTGTTAGACTGTCCATACTACCCAAGGCAATCTATAGACTCAATGCAGTTTCTATCAAAATACCAAGGGCATTTTTCACAGAACTAGAACAAATAATTTTAAAATTTGTAGGAAACACAAAAGACCCCAAATAGCCAAAACGATCTTGAGAAAGAAGAACAGCTCTGGAAGAATCAGGCTCCCTGACTTCAGACTATATTACAAAGCTACAGTAATCAAAACAGTATGGTACTGGAACAAAAACGGACACATAGATCAATGGAACAGACTAGAAAGCCCAGAAATAAACCCACACACCTATGGTCAATTAATCTATGACAAAGGAAGCAAGACTATACAATGGAGAAAAGACAGTCTCTCCTATAAGTTGTGTTGGGAAAACTGGACAGCTTCGTGAAAAAGAATAAAATTTGAACATTCCCTAACACCATATACGAAAATAAACTCAAAATGGATTAAAGACCTACATTTTATACTGGAAACCATAAAATTCATAGGAGAAAGCCTATGCGGAACACTTTTTGACATAAATCATCGCAATATTTTTTTGGATCTGTCTCCTAAAGCAAAGGAAACAAAAGTAAAAATAAACAAATGGGCATTAGTTAATCTTAAAAGCTTTTACACACAAAGGGCTCCATTAACAAAACAGAAAGACAACCTACTGAATAGGAGAAAATATTTGCAAATTATATGACCAATAAGTGTTAATATCCAAAATATATTAACATCTCATACAACTCAACATGAAAAAAAATTTTTTTAATTGGCAGAAGTGTCGAATAGATATTTTTCCCAAGAAGACACATAAATGGCCAATAGGCACATGAAAAGATGCTCAACTTTGTTAATCATCAAAGAAATGCAAATTAAAATGACAATGAGATGTCACCTCACACCTTTCAGAATGGCTAATATCAAAAATACCACAAATAACAAATATTAGTGAGGATGTGGAAAAAAGGAAACCCTTGTACACTGTTGATGGGAATGTAAATTGGAAAACCATATGGAGGTTTCTCAAAGACTAAAAATAGAACTACCATATGACCCAGCAATTCTACTCCTTGGTATATATCTGAAAAAAAAAAGTTACATGCACCACAATGTTCATAGCAGCATTATTTACAACTGCCAAGATATGGAAGCAAACTAAGTATCCATCAATAGATGAATGAATAAAGAAGATGTGTGGGGCTTCCCTGGTGGCACAGTGGTTGAGAGTCCAACTGCCGATGCAGGGGACATGGGTTCGTGCCCCGGTCCGGGAAGATCCCACGTGCCATGGAGCGGCTGGGTCCGTGAGCCATGCCCGCTGAGCCTGCGAGTCTGGAGTCTGTGCTCCGCAATGGGAGAGGCCACAACAGTGAGAGGCCCGCGTACCGCAAAAAAAAAAAAAAAAAAAAAAAAAGATGTGTGTGTATATATATATATATGTATATGTGTATACACACACACACACACACACACACACACACACACAATGGAACACTACTCAGCCATAAAAAAGAATGAAATTTTGCAATTTGTAACAACATGGATGGACTTGGAGAGTGTTATGCTAAGTGAAATAAGTCCGAGAAAGACAAATACTGTATATCACTTATACATGGAATGTTAAAAACAAAACCAACTTGCTAATATGACAAAAAAGAAAGAAACTCACAGATATAGAAAACAAACTAGTGGTTATCAGTTGAGAGAGAGAAGCAGGGAGGGGCAATATAGGGGTAGGAGTGTCAGAGGTACAAACTACTATGTATAAAATAAATAAGCTACAAGGATACAACACAGGGACTCTAGCCAATATTTTATAATAACTATAAATGTAATACAACCTTTAATAATTGTGAATCACTATTTCATACACCTGTAGCTTATATAATATTGTACATGAATTATAACTCAATAATAAAATAATTTCAGTATGAAATTCTATTTACATGGTGTTTTATTCTATTACTTATGATACCAGTTTGCCATATTAGGAACCTGATAAAAGCTGTGAAAAGTGAATCTCTAACATCTAAATGTTAGTACTTAGTTTTCACCTCTGCTACTGTGAGAGAGCCAATTTCACAAAAATATATTGGTGAAATTGGGAAAGACTCTTAAGGTCTTCTCAATTCACTCAGAACATTTTGGAAATAGAAAGGTAGCTAATGAACCAAAGACCACACTGTTCTAGCGAAACAGCTCCTACCTATATCTATTCAGAAGACAACAGAGGCCTATAATTGGCCTATAATAAAAGGCCAATTTGGACTTCCCTGGTGGCGCAGTGGTTGAGAGTCTGCCTGTCGATGCAAGAGACACGGGTTCATTCCCCGGTCTGGGAAGATCCCACATGCCGTGGAGCGGCTGGGCCCGTGAGCCAGGGCCGCTGAGCGTCCGTGTCCGGAGCCTGTGTTTTGCAACGGGAGAGGCCACAACAATGAGAGGCCTGCGTACCAAAAAAAGGCCTATTTAATTATAACTGTTATTCTGTTGCTCAGTATAATGGAATGAAATTTTAAAGTGCATTAAAATGTTTCTTCTGTATGCCTCAACTTTATTGAGAATGCCAGCATTATTGCTCACAATGAAATTTAAATATGATAAGGAAGTACTCTAACAGAAGTAAAAAATAAAAGCTGAGATAAAATTCTGTAGCATTGTCAGCTTTAAGAAAATGTTACTTAGAATTTATTTGCTAATTTAAAATATTTTCTTTTGAATTTTTACTTTTTATTATTTTAAAGCAGAATCCCAAATTATATAAGCTTCAGGGTATCAAAATCCAGATATACCTTAGCATAAGCAAAGAAAAAAATCAGGAAGAATGTACATCAAAATCGTAGTGATTATCTCTGGACTATAAAATCAAGGGTTTTATATATACACGTACATATTGCACATATTTTTATTGTCCTGAATAGAGAAGGCAGGTTAATTACAAGAGTACTCTTTTTAAAACCTGTAGGAGAGAGCAAAGAAAAAACAAGAAATGTGTAAGTAAAAATTACCAAAAATACCATTCACACCAACAAAACCTTAAACCTCTTTCCTGACAAAGCACCCCTGAGAAACAGGCTGTTGAACTATTTCATCCTACAGTTACTTTGTTCACATTCACGCCTGCTGCTCTGTATTTATGGCGGGCCAAGGACACCTAAGCCAACTGTAAAAGAGGGCCAGGCTTGGGTTTCCAACGCCAGGTGTTGAGGAACCGCGCGGACTTGCCACAGCCTCACCCCACAAACCGTTCTCCAACCTTGATTTTAAAAAACAAGTTAAAAAACCCCAACAGTTAAAGCCACAAAATAAGCTCATCTACTTTCTGTTCTGCTTATCCCCACCGGCTTTAACATCCTGCTCGATTTTCAGCTTCTAGAAGAGTCGGTTTCCGGAGGAGCCAGACGCAGGAAGAGGGCGAGGGGCGAGCAAAGGCAGGTGAGAACTGAAAACCTGTACTCCTGCTACAGCGCCTGCGCCACATAAATTCCCTCCCAAATGTGGTCATCCGCGCACTTTCCGTTAACTAACAACAGCACAGAACCCCAGCCCGTCCCGGGCCCAGACTGCAAGTCGGAAGGCAGCTGGCGGCCGCGCAGGGCGATGGTGTGTCGCGGCTGCAAGGCCAAATCGAGGGCACCTTGTTCTGGGATGCGCTGCTCCCCCTCAAGATCCACCCAGGGCTGCACAAAAAGCCCTTCAAGGGAGAAGGAGGAGTGCATCGTACCTCAACTGAGGAAAGGGGGCTGAAGTCCATTTTCTGACTGAGGACCAAATCCAGCCCCTTTGCTGAGGTGCTGGGTGGGGTCACTTCATCCCACCTCTCCTCCCTCCTTCAAACATTTTCTAACTGCCCCCTGCCAAGCATTGGAGAAACCTAGAAAAAAGACAAGAGGGTCCTTACCTTCAGACAATATATCCCAGAAGAGAGTTTCTTGCTTATTTTTGTATTAACTATATTTAATTTCATAAATTCTACAAAGCTATATTACATGGAATAATTCAATCTCGTTTACACTCACCACTGTTAAAAATAACTATAAAGTTTACTCTTATTTGTTTACCATGCACTTTTTAAATGCATGGTCCATGAACAAATTACATCAAAATTAGCTGTGGTACTTGCTGCAAATAGGGATTTGGGACATTTTTTATCATCATGCTAGATGACTTATGGATAATAACTTTTGGAAACTGTTGATCATCTACACAGTCTAATAATCTAATTTAC
Source organism: Hyperoodon ampullatus (assembly GCF_949752795.1). Taxonomy (NCBI): domain Eukaryota; kingdom Metazoa; phylum Chordata; class Mammalia; order Artiodactyla; family Ziphiidae; genus Hyperoodon; species Hyperoodon ampullatus. The sequence continues at coordinate 79,681,825 of NC_136915.1, read as the reverse complement.
TTGTTTAATTGAAGTTTGAAGCTTCTTTGCTTGGATAACTATCCTCCTTTGCAGTAAAAACAAAAAACAAAAGCAAGCAAATAAAACACCCCAAATGCACAATTGTGTAAGCACAACTGTGTAATGCACAATTGTGCATGAGATAGATATATATATACTTAGCTCTGATTTCTAAGTTTTTTCTTTATTGACCTGGGTATCACTCTCTTTCACATGATATTTTAACAAACAATGTTGTTTTCATTCTGGCATTAGTTTATTACTTTATTTTAGGGCCCACACTTCATTTCCGCCATGGAGATATTAGGATCACAAAGAATTATGACCATATTTTTCATTAATCTATCATTCAATAAACATTTAATAAGTACTTAATTCACCAAACTCCATACCAGTGCTAAGAAAACCAACCATAAGCTTCTTCACTTGGGCTGCATGCCTCTCCTTTCTCTCTTGAAGTACATCCTTGACTCTTGGCCTGTGCAGAAAATGATTTTCCTTGTCTTTGCTTGATTAGCACAAATTTGATTTGCAATAAGGTAACACTAGATTGGATTAAAGGAGTTTTGAAAGCATAGGAGCTGCAAAGATGCAAAGATTCCTGGAAATGGAAGTCCTCAACACCCTTGCCTGAAGGCTGCCCCTACAATGGTCACTATTTTTCCACAACTGCAGGTAAGAGTCTTAAAATCCAAAATTCCAACATGCCCAGATTTTATCAGGTGGTTCTTTCTAAAATGGAAGTGCTTTGTCCTTGACCAGCCAATGAGTAACAAAAATCTCTTATTACAAGTTGATAACATTCCAGAAGACCAGCTGAATAGTAACTTCCAGGTGCATTCAAAAATTTTCTATTCCTATTTGTTCACCCATGCAACTATTAAGACCCCCAAAAGAGGGGATCATTGTCACTTTGTCCCAAAGCATATCTCTGTGCTCAGTATATGTGGTGGAGCTTTGATTATACTGTGAGTTCATCAATATTTGGTTTTTCAATAAAGCTTTAAAATTCCTAATCCCCCTAATCTCTTTAGATACTAAGTCATATGGGAAGTTAGCTGGAATGACATCTAAATTCCAGCCCCAAATTTATGAAGTTAGTGAATTAGAAGAAAATTTTTTCTTCAGGGTCAACTCCATTTCGGGGGAGTGCTTATGCTGTCTACTGCTTTAGACTCTGCAGTAGCTAGAATGAACTCCTTGTAATTCTACAAGCCGGACATATTCTCTTAACTCTGGGCCTTTGTCTTAAAAAGACACTCGTGCTTCCTCATCTGATACCCCTTATTTGTTAATCTCTGTTCCTCCTTATGGTTCCCTACTTCCTAACTTCCTGAGGCTGGAAGGGGTGACCTACCTCTGTGCTGCCATGCCTTGCATGTTGTAACTCCTGAAACAACACTTTTTATATAATTGTGAACTTGAAGTTGCCTATGCACTTTTGTCTCCCTTACTGTTTCTTGATCTCATGTATTGGTCAGAATCATATATTGTTAGCTCCCAGTGCAGAGTCCACCACATAAACAACCAGTGTAGGCTGAGTAAATACAAGAACTGCCATTCCATTTACTATGTCCTCATTATATTCCCTGCTTTCCCAGGGATCTCAAAATACTGGACACAGTTTTAGGAACTAGTGCAGATGGTAATCACCAAGGCAGAAAGGACATGCTCTCCCATCTGAACCTGTTGTCTTGTTCTCTTAGGGACAGAAACTCTATGTGCTCTGTGTCCTCAAACTTCCTCCCATGACAATTACCAGGAATTAAGCTATTGCCTTTGTCTCACAGGGTAATTATGGTGTTTAAAACAGTAAAGAAATTACCAGAATCATGGAAACCCTTCATAGTTCCACTGTAGTTGTTGTTTTTTTAAATCAGTTCAGGTGCTTCTGTTGAAATAAAATCATGCTTTTTCTACGAGAACCAATATCCCAGTGTACATAATACACACAGGCTGACAGCATGGTAGAATCTGAACATTATCCATTGAGCCATGAAACAGCAACTCTGTAATCAGACTTCATTTCTTCTTTCCTTCTAAAGGCAGAGGAGCACAGCTCTGCTTTCCTGAGGGAGGTGAGGTAATTCTTAGTCACCTTTCAGTTTCTCCAACCAACACTGGAATAAGAAGTCTGAGAGTTGAGCAAGTCCTAAAGCCCATTGGTCTCATCTAGAGAAATATGCTCCATACTGCATGTCTGGATGGTCTAGAAAGGGGATAAAGGGGCAGGGAAAAGCACTGTGTCCCCATCAATCTGCCCAGTATACATGACCAGTAAATGGAATATGCAACATTCAACACAAGAATGTTGACATGCAATTAGAGATGTTTAACGATTAGGAAGGGATCAAGAGTGAGACAAAGGATGATGAAGCTGAGTGAAAGCAATATTCACCCATTTTGAAGTTCAAGCATGAGTTGTCATCTGTTGTCATATTTTATATACACAAAGAAAAGGATCCAGGCAAAAGACCTCTCACATACTTGAAAACTAATTAATAATTATTGACATTGCAGGAATAAAAGATCTATTTCAAGTAACTTTTTCACAAATTTTTTGGAAACCAGTTTCTCAACCATCCTTGCACGTGGTATTTTATACACTAAGTCAGCAGCTCTGCCATTCCTAGAATTCTCTCCTTACTTCTCAGCCTTATCTTCAGCTTGAAGACAGCTTATGCTGTCTTCTCACCTGTCAGCTTGGTCTCAAATAGCCCTCAGACAGGGTATTTCTTAAGGAAACACTTATGTGATGAAGTAGGGATTAGGGGCAGGAAATTATGAGAAATGCAAAAAATAAAAAATAAAAAAGAGAGAGAGGAGGCCTCCCTCCAAGAACACAGGAAAGAGCTTAAGGAAGCTCAGGAGAGCTGGCGAGAGTGTCAGGTGGGTTCTTGTGGCCTCCTCAGTCTCAGATTAAATTCTGCAATATATGTGTACCTTGAAAATAACAAGAAAGTGAGAGCATTTAAACAATCTCTCTGCAGCCTGGAGAGGTCCCTCTGTGTGCAGCAAAGATTCATCTCCAGGTGGAGCCAGTGAGATTCTGTGGCAGGGACAGGATCCTCTCTCTGGGGCGAGAAGCAGGACCACGGGTTCTAGCCCTGGAATATGCATAGCTGGCAGGGTATCAGGTTCTGATCACTTCTCCGAAGCTATCATATAATTTCAACACTAATGACTTCATTATTTCTGCTAACCTTTATGTCAATTAATAAACTCCTTGTTGTAAATTCAGAAAAGAATACTTCCTCTGCTAACTCCTAAGGTGATGATACCAGATTAGGGCAATTCACATGCTCATTAATGACCCCATGGGTTTAAACCAGGGGCAGATTGGAAGCACACAGCACACTGCTTATTGCAAAATACTTTAAAGTAAATTACTACATGGATAATACAATAATTTGTTTTCTTGTTTGCCTCCTAGGATAAAAACATTGGATGGTGCAACTATAACAAATGAGACTGGTTTTGGTCCAAACCAAGGAGACCAGTACAATCCCTCATTCCAAGCCATCTTTCCTACATGACCTACCTTAATATAATAACTCCCTGTCTGTACACAGTTGAACATTAAGGTATGGCGCCATCGCTTATTAAATACTTCTCTAAAAAATGAATGACCAACGGATTGTGATACTCAAAAAAATATTTCTTGAATAAATGATTTTCTTTTTCAAAAGGAAAATTACTTTTTGGGTATGTTTTTCTACTATTATAAAATAATTTGTAGTCATTGAAAAAAATCCACAATATTCAGAAATGTATAAAAATAAAAAAATAATCTCTAATCCCTTTAATTAGTGAGAAATAAGTTTAATTTTGGAATATCCAATATATTCTTCCAGGCTTTTCTATACTAATTATTGATTTCTAAGTATTTCATTGATAGAATAATTTTATACCTACCATAAATTGAATTATTCTCAGCCAACATGCTAAATTTGTTATGAATATTAACTTTAGTTCATCTGGAAAAAGGTTTGGGGGTAGAGAGCAAGTTCAATTGCTTCATATTGTTGTGAATTAAAATTTTAATCAACCCTCCCCATAACAATTTCAAAAAGAAGGAAGACTTTCATTATTGAGTAAAAAGAACCAAGTACATGCATATAGGTAGGCTGAAAGTGACTAGAAAGTCAGGATAAAATTTCACACTTCTTCTATAGCCAAGCAAGTAACATCCCTTTGCACTGTTTTTAGCCAGTATGTGACATGTTTCCTTGGATCAATGGTATCCCGTTTTCCCATGAGTACTGTGCAGCACAGTTTGCTGTGACATCCTGAACTTCCTATACCTCCTTTTAAAGAATTCGCCCTAATCTCACTTGAAAATTGAAGTAGCTACTGTCTATTTAATTGCCCTCATCTGAAAGAATAATAAAACATTTCTAAGTTCTCAATTGTCAGGAAACCTGAAGCTCTAGGTTTCTGGGTGTTCATACTTCAATAGAGGTGAAGCCCAAACACTTGGAGACTCCTCTGGTTTGTAAAGCTGCCAATGGTTTTATTTAGACCCTGGAGTTATATTTACATTCAGAAGTTTAGAGAAAAGACACTGATTCTTTGTTACCAAAGAAACCCTCTGAAAAGGGGATAGGGAAATGAGCTTTTTCCAGCAGGTGCTATTCACTTTTATTTATCCTTATATTACACACAATTCACAAGAAGATTCAACTATTCCTGGAATTATATTTTGGTTGCCTGATAAAAACAACAGATTGTACTGGTCAGGAGAAGCAACAGTTGATTTCTCAGCATTAGCCCTATTCAAAGCAGCCCTGCCCTACTTTCACTTTCAATCTCACTTGTAACAGGAACTAAAGTTTCAAATTTGCCTTTGACACCAGAATTTTACACTCATGAAAAATATAGGGATGAATTATAGACCTTATAATTTGCAAAATATTGATCAGGGTAAGTTAGAGAAGGCAAGAAAAGAGACAGGTAGGATAGGAGGGTCCTTGCCCAGTTTCTCTCAGATTAAAGTTGATGTGGCCCCAAACTCTGTTGACACAGTGACCGATCATTTTAGGATCTGAGCCAATTTTCCTGAAAGTGCGGGTAAGAAACTTAATTTGGACTAGGCTTTACATTTTCCAGTTATTTCACAAAGTCATCTAAATATTATCAGATGACTGTGACATTGGGGAAGAAGCAAGGCAGGGCATAATCATTTTGTTTTTCTTTGTTGTGGGGAGAACACATTCATAAAATAGGCCCCAACTGGCTTTTTTATAAGGGTAAAGACATGTCCCATAACATTAAAAAAAAAAGTTAGTGTATGTATAAGATAGGAATAGAAAATTGCTCAGCTCAAAAGTACACAGTAGGTGAAATATCAGAAAATGAATACAACCACCCTGTTCAATTTGCACCAATACACCAGAGGTCTTCTTGTGCCCCCTTCTAATCAATACCCCCTTCTTCCAGTTCTAAAATAACTTTCTGACTCATAACATCAGAGATTAGATTTGCTTGTTTGTGAACTTCACATAAATAGAATGAATATTATTGGGCCCAATTCCTTTCACTCATGACAATCTGGAGATTAATTTTCAGTATTGAGTATAAGTGTAGTATGGTCATTTTCATGGCTATAAGACATTCCATTGTGCAGACATACCACTTATCCATTTTACTGTTGATTTACATTTGGATAATTTTCAGTTTGGCGATATTATAAATACTTATGAAGCGGTCATTCTATATATGTCTCTGATATGCATGTGCATATATTTCTGATAGTAATGTACTTAGGAGTGAAATGGTCAAGTCCATAGAGTACTTATATTCAACTTTAGTATATAATGCCAGCCAGTTTTCCAGAGTGGTTGACTCTATTTTCTATTGCTGTATAATAAACACTCAAATCCTAGTGGCTCAAAACAACAATTATTTTATTTCTTACAAATTTGTGAATTGGGTGAATTGTTCTGCTAGACTCACCTGCTACCCTCATGTAGCTACTACCTTCTACTGGTGAATAGCTGGAGGTCGAGGACACAAGATGGACTCATCCACATCTATGGGGTCTTGGTGGTGATTGTTGGAAGACAGAAACCAATCTCTTTACATGGAATTTTCATCATTCAGTGGTCTAGCCTGATCTTTATAGAGGCTCGACTCCAAAAGCACAAGTCTCCATTCAGGAGACTTAAACAACCCTGGGTCATATTTGCTGATGTATCATTGTCAAGTCACAAGACCAAGCCTGTATTTAATGTGGAGGGGACTACACAAGGGCATAAGTACCAGGAGACATCTCCTGGTGCCATCAATATCAAAATCAAAGCCTACCCTAGTGGTTGTACTAAATTTACTCAGGAGCAATGTCTGAGAATTCCAGTTGCTCCATATATTAGTCTACATTTGCAATCATCAGTATTGTTAATTTAAGCCATTGTGGTAGGTGTGCACAATATCCTAGTGATGCTCACTTGATTTCTCTTATGATTTATGATACTAGACCCTTTTCTAATGTTTATGATCATTTGGATATCTTCTTTTTGCAGAGTCTAGGTATCATATCCTTTTTTTCTATTGAGTACCTATCTTTATAGAAGTTATTTATATAGTTATTCCTATATTTATATATGGTCATTTATCATTTATGTATGTCTTCTCACATGCGTGCTTTGCATTTTTCCTCTATTAATGGTGTCTTTTGATAAACAACTTAATTTTATATAGTCAAATTCATCAGTCTTTACAATTATGTTTAGAACATTTTGTGTCCTACAAAAAACTTTCCCTATCCTCAAACACTTGAAAATATTTTGCCATATTATTTTCTAGAGACTTTATTGTTTTGCCTTTTATTTTGAATTCCACAATCTTGCTGACTTGCTTTTTGTGTATGGTATGAGGTAGAAGTCATTTCCTTGTTCTTCCTTATGGGTATTCATTGACCCAGGACCATTCATTTAAAAACTCATCATTTCTGTCTGTAACAGTTTTAAATGTTCCCTGGCTTGCCCTCCTGCTCCCGGTTGGGACATAACGCTTAACCATAAGTCTGAGATAATATTTTAAATGGGCATCCACTATAGCTTTAGCATTACAATTTGTTCAGTCCACACTCGCCCTTCTTATTCCCACCGATTCTAATCTTCCCATTTAGTACTTTATTATGTAACTCTCTCTTCAACTAAAGAGTATGTCCCATTTCAGGTAAAGATTAATTTTATTCATATTTATATTATATTGGTATATATTTGTATATATACCCAGATGGAAACTCAGAGACAGAGAATAGAATGAAGAGCAAAGAAAGGAATTCCACTGAATTATGTTGAGTTCTATTAAATATCCATAGAACACTGCACTCAACATTTGTAGGGTACATAATCCTTTAAACTGAACAAGCAATATTTAGGTCGACATATTTCTTACCTCCTGACTCTTTTTCCTCCTGGGACAGTGGGGATAATAATTACCCATATCATAAAGCATTATTATGAGTCTCAAATTATATATGTAAAGAGTTTGGCCTGGGAAGCAATTGATAAATAAGAAACATTACTGTTATTATTGTTCACTCAGCAAACACAGAGGTATTAAGTGAGGTGATTGATAGCATGGGTTCTGGAGAAAACTTTTGGGGTCCAAATCATACCTAGTGCCTTGTGATTTTAACAAATTATTAAACCTCTCTAATATTGTGGTAAAAGTATTTGTAATAAGACTCAGAGGGGCTAATCTCTGTAAAGAAGTTGTCACTGGGTATGAATCAAGTGTGCAAAAAAATGGAATCTATACTCATTATTTTTTATTATTTATTAAGTACTAAGTGCCAGTACCTGGGTTAGGTAAAGAGAATTCCAAAATGTATGACATAGTCATTCAAAGAACTTACCGTCCTCACTCACTAAGCATGAGTAACCAGCTCCATTGTGACTGAGTCTAACTTGACATAGAAAATTATTATATTAGGTTTTCTCATCCTAATGCTTTTCAAACTGGCCCCAAACATGAAGTAAATAACATTATTTTAATTGATCCAATGGACCTTTCATTTTTATTATAAGCAGTCTCTAAGATGTCTTCTAATAATAGAAGTTAAAGCTTCCAGTTGAAATTTACTCTTTGTTATCTAGATTGCAAATATTTTTTCTCAGTTATTATTTCCTTTTTAACTTTGTTTATGTTTTCTTTTGCCCTAACAACATTTTATTTTTTAAAATAATTTTTATTTGAGTACAAGTGCTTTACAATGTTAGTTTCTACTGTACAGCAAAATGAAACAGCAATGCATATACATATATCCCCTCTTTTTTGGATTTCCTTCCCATTTAGGTCACCACAGTGCATTAAGTAGAGTTCCCTGTGCTATACAGTATGTTCTCATTAGTTGTCTATTTTATACATAGTATCAATAGAGTATATGTGTCAATCCCAATCTCCCAATTCCTCCCACCCACCCTCCCTTTCCCCCTTGGTATCCATACATTTGTTCTCTACATCTGTGTAAAGGTCTATAAAGAAACAAATAAACCAATAAAGGAGACAAACAAGTGGAAAAATAGATTAATGATATGAATATAACTGTCATATTCACATAACTTTACTGATAATTAAATAACAAATCAAAACTGTAATTATTATTTCTTAAGTATTTCCAAATTTGAAAAATGTCAGTCAAATGTCAAACACAAATAAATACCAACAAATTGTCAAATATTAAAATAGCTATTATAATTTAAAAAAATAAAGTTTCCAGTTGAGAAATCACATCAAACTCTCTCACTAGCATAGCTCTCAGTTATTCCTCTGCTGAGTGATTGCCTTGGACTCTCAGTTTCATATCAGTCTATTTCTTTGCAGATGTCGCCTGCTAGCTTTGATTTTTATCATTGGGTCTCAGAAGAAAATCTGGAAAGTCTCAGGACATTGGAGGAATAAAGTCAAATCCAAATTGCTAGTGAGAGAGAAAAGTGAAACCAGTGAAGCTAAACTCTGATAAAAAACGAAGAGGATAACACTTCTAACTTTCCAATTGAAGCAGCTTTCTTCTCACCTCTAAAGGATCTCTCCACCAGCTAAAACTGAGGCTGGGTGGGAAGAGATTTATAAGAGGCAGTAAATGTTCTCTAAAATGACCATCCCAAGACAGGCTGCAGCTGAGCCTGATCTGGCAAATGAGTTCATATGAAAGTCTGATTTGGGGCAGCAGGCTGTCCTTTAAGTGCCCATGGCTGCAGCTCTGTGTCGAATTAGGTTCCAGCAGAGGTAGAGTCTAAACTGAGAACCAGGAATGTTTCAACATTATTTCTTTCTTGACACTTTCTTAAAGTACCTTACCTTTTTTTTTTTTTTTCTTTTTTTTTGCGGTACGCGGGCCTCTCACTATTGTGGCCTCTCCCGTTGCGGAGCACAGGCTCCGGACGCGCAGGCTCAGCGGCCATGGCTCACGGGCCCAGCCGCTCCCCGGCATGTGGGATCTTCCCAGACCAGGGCACGAACCCGTGTCCCCTGCATCGGCAGGAGGACTCTCAACCACTGCGCCACCAGGGAAGCCCATTACCTTATCTTTGATAAAACACACTTAATAAAGCTCAGACTTCATTTCTTTCATTATTGCAAACTTTTCTAGTGCTAGGTAAATAGAAGTTGAGGTCTACAAAAAAGGCAACATGTTATTGTAATTTGGGAGCTTATGAAATCTTTGTGCAGCCACTTTTTCTGAGACAATCACTGATTGATTCCCCTTTTATAAAAGTGCTATGCCTCATGTTATAAAATCGGACAGACTATCTTCTTGCAGCAGTCCCAGTGAGCCATTGTTGTAAAAGGAAACAGGCCCTGATCATAGGAAAAAACGCTTTTTGTTGGCCATCATTCCCTGAAGCGATGGGAAGCAAGATAGCAGGCAAGACTGCATCTTATTAGATCTAAGCCCTCAGCCAGAGCAAGTCAGAAGTAATCAGCCATAATGGAAGTGGAAGTGCTTTCTTACAGGATAAGAATAAAAACTGGCATGGCTGTAGTCTGCATTTGCTGGTATCTCAAAAAGTTAACAAATGTTTTATCATGAACACTTCAAGTTACAGGGATTGAGATGTTGAAGTTAAAAAGATAATGATAGGACATTACTAAAAGAAGACTTTCATTTCTTTTAACTTTATAAAATTATCAAAAGTATCAAATTATCAAGCCCTGGTTAAAGAGGTCATGATTAAAATCATGTGAATAGATTGGTTCAAGATGGCAGAGTTGAAGGACGTGCTCTCACTCCCGCTGCTTGAGCACTGGAATCACAACTAACTGCTGAACAATCATCAACAGGAAGACACTGGAACTCACCAAAAAAGATACCCCACATCCAAAGACAAAGGAGAAGCCACAATGAGATGGTAGGAGGGGTGCAATCACAATAAAATCAAATCCCATAACTGCTGGGTGGGTGACTCACAGACTGGAGAACACTTATACCACAGAAGTCCACCCACCGGAGTGAAGGTTCTGAGGCCCACGTCAGGCTTCCGAACCTGGAGGCCTGGCAACGGGAGGAGGATTTCCTAGAGAATCAGACTTTGAAGGCTAGTGGGATTTGATTGCAGGACTTTGACAGGACTGGGGGAAACAGAGGCTCCACTCTTGGAGGGCACACACAAAGTAGTGTGCATATCGGGACCCAGGGGAAGGAGCGGTAACCCCATAGGAGACTGAACCAGACCTACCCATTGGTGTTGGAGGGTCTCCTGCAGTGGCGGTGGGGGGGGTCACTGTGGCTCACCGTGAGGACAAGGACACTGGCAGCAGAAGTTCTGGGAAGTACTCCTTGGCGTGAACCCTCCCAGAGTCCGCCATTAGCCCCACCAAAGAGCCGGGTAGGCTCCAGTGTTGGGTCGCCGCAGGCCAAACAACCACCAGGGAGGGAAGCCAGCCCCACCCATCACCAGACAAGCGGATTAAAGTTTTAGTGAGCTCCGCCCACCAGAGCAACACCCAGCTCTAACCACTACCAGTCACTCCCATCAGGAGTGACTCCCATCAGGAAACTTTACAGAATAAACTCAGGGCAATCTGGCTAAGGATTATTATACTTTTCTAGCTGCTTTTGAAGCTAGATAAGTCTGCATATGGAATATGTGTCAAAGCATTTGCTCTTGGGGAGTCTTGGCCATAGAACTTTGAGACTACACTCTCCCTGTCCTTCCTTCCCCTCACTACGGTCTGAAATACAGATGTGGTAGTGAAACCCTGCTCCATAGGGTTAAAAACCTGTAACAGAAACTGGTGACTAACAAATTCTTGAGCTCATCTTACAGAACATCAGATAAGGGAACAGATTGAAAATCCCTCCTCTTGTAAGACAACAAAACTGGCTGAAACAAGGTGAAACCAATATGGCTGATCAGAGTCTGCACAGAATATACTTGCTTGTCCCATAGGTGAATTTTGTCATCACAGCCCCAAATTCTTCAACCTGTTTCAAACCAAATCTCCCTGAATTTGCACAGGCATCCCATGAAGAAGCATGCAACTCAGATAAGCCTGCACAGAACTCCAATTACCTCAACTTTTCCCTACCTCCGATCACCTTTCCCCACGGTCTAAGACCACCTTGCTTCTTTGTCCCCTAAGTATTCCAAACACCTCTCCTTCTGGGAGGCAGACCTGAGACTTGTTCTCCTGCTTCTTCACTAGGTTGCCTCACAAATAAAATGTTTCTCTGTTGCAAACCTCAGCGTCTCAGTGTTGTGGCTTGCAGCTCCTCGAGCAAAAGAACCTGGTTGCCTAACAGCAGCAGTCAAGTTTTTAAGTTGTAGGTAAGTACAATGCCTTAAAGGATACAGAACAGGATGGAAGGAATCTGAATCAACTCTCAACCCCCAAATCTGCATCCACCCTCAAATTATAAACAGTCCTCCCGCCAACCCCCAACCCCCAAATCTGGATGCACCCTAGTAAAAGAAAAGAAAAGAAAAACTGTAACAAAATGATAGTGAATATGTCTGGGCTATAAAATCATGGATTTTATACACACACGTATTTTTCTTGCTAAGGAAAAAAAAATCACCGCGGTTAAAAAACAAAACCACTTTTTTAAAAAGGAAAGAGAAAGGAAATGAACAAATGAAATATTTTTCAAGTGAAGAAAAATTAATAAAGAAACCTCTTCTCTCACAAAGACGTCCCTGAGAGACAGGCTGTTGAACTCTCTCATCCTACCATTATTTGGGCCACGTTCACCATGGGGTCAAGGACACCTAAGCCACCTGTGGAGAAGGGACAAAGTTGGGTTTACCCAGACAGGTGTGGCGGAACCCCTGTCTCCCTGTCTTTCCCCGACTTCATTCGGCTTCCTGCTTCCATTAAAGGAAGAAAAAGAAAAAGAAAAACAGCCGTGTCCTTATGTCCTTTCGATTTCGATTTTGTTTCTTATAAACCCGACCCATAACGGGATGGCTTTTGATAATCGGCTGGCTTTTCAGCTTCTACAAAAGGGTCGGTTTCCGGAGGAGCCAGACGCAGGAGGAACCCTAGGGGCGAGCCGGAGCAGCTAACTTGACCCCAGCCGCAACAGCGCCACGTAAGTTTGCTGCTAAACTTTACCTTCCAAGCACATTTCCATTAAAAAACAACAATCAATCCTCCAGCGCAGGTTCCACACTGCAGGAGGGGAGGCCGCGGACGCCAGCGCCGCGAGGAGGGTGTGCGCCCCGGCGGGCGCGTTGCTTGGGCAGCTCAGCGTCTCCTTTTGGATCCAGGGCGGCTGCCAGGCGTGTCGCCGCGATGCGCAGCTCCTCCTCGAGAATCTACGCAGGGCTGCAGCAAAAAGCCCTGCATGGGAGAGGGAGGAGTGCATGCTATATCTTCTCAGGAAAGGGGGCTGAAGTCCTTTTCAGAATTGAAGACCCAAACCTCCGGCCCCTTGCAGGGGCGCTGGGTGCGGTCTCTTCCTCTAGCCCCTCCTCCCCTCCTCGGATACATCCTGACTGCGCCTCGCTGGGCACTGGAGAAACAGGGAAAAGATGGTCCTTGACGTAGAGACAATTTAAATCCTAAACTGACCCTGCATTATTTTTGTCTTAGCATTTGATTTTCCAAATACTACAGAACTGTATTATACGGAATAATTCAATCTCACTCTCACTAAAAAAAAAAAACTATTGATAACTGTTAAGGTCTAATCATGTTTCTTTATCATACATTGTTTTTCATGGTGGCCCAAACATTAATTGCATCAGAATAATTTCTGGTACTTGCTGAAAATACAGGGATTGGGGTATGTTAACTATCACTTTAGATAATTCTCCTGAACAGTAACCTTTGGAAACTGTTGATTGCCTCTGCCATCTAGTAGCACTATTCTTTTCCACTTGTTTAGTTTTGAAGTTAAAAGCTTCTGGTTTTGGTACCTCAGTATACTTTGAATTTAAAAAGAATCTTTGTAGACTCATTGACTTGCCCAAAGCTTTATCAGTATTCAATCTCAGAAATAAGCTCTACAATTTCTCTTGCTTATAGCTATTCAGCTTAAAAATAAAACAGCTATTTTACCAGCAAAAGTGAGTTTATTCGGGAATAGCAGAGGAATTGCAACTTGGGACAAGCAAGCTATAGAAAAAGCCATAGTCAAGTCCAACAAAGAAGAACATTATTTTATATTTTATAGAGAAAAGGAAGGGGCTGGGAAGGTTGGTTTGTAAAGAAAAGCCAGAGTTCAGGGTGATGACAGATTCTCATTGACTGAGTTGCCAGGTAGTCAATTCTTGTAGGAGATGCAATGTACACCTTTTCCTAAAGGGGACTGTCACTGATGACTCCTTCCCGTGGAAGATTTTTCCCCTGGGGTCTGTAATTGACAATTCTTCCTGTAACTGACCTCCAGGCAGTAGTTCTGCATGAGAGCTCCCCCTTCTGGCCTGCTGACTCCATGTGAGTGAGGTTTCCCTGTGATGGGGATGGGTGGGGCACGGCACGAGCTTGTGGGATCTTAGTTCCCTGACCAGGGATGGAACCAGCGCCCTCCTCAGTGAGAGCTCAACCACTGGACCGCCAGGGAATTCCCCAGGTTTCCCTTTATTAATTTTCACATAACACAGCAGTAAAAGGTCATGTTTTACTCCCCCATCTCTGCTCCCAATCCACTATAGAAAAAGAAAAGAAATTGTACAGAGGAAGGCTGTTAAATAAATTCATGTTTTTTTCTAATAAAAAGATTTTAGATACAGTACCTTATATTTCTTGGCAATTTGCAGCTTACAGAATTCATTGACACATTATAACGCAATGACTAATTGCTGATTATTGAAATAGTACATGACTCCAGGAAAATTCTTTTTTCATAATTGATAGCCTATCTGTTACCAGCTATACAGTAATGAATCAGGCAAGAATTGTTTCTTTACCTATAAACTGATAAGAAAATGCAGGCTGTGGAGGTAACTTCCTTTTTCAAGGTCTCAACAGACCATAAGTGACTTAAACCCTCGGGTTTGAACCCTGGCAGCCGGACTCCAGAACCTGTACTTGGACATCCCAGGGCAGCTCTGAGTTCCTCCATCCTGTCTCTCCCTCCATCAGTGTCCTCCTTCTCAGCTGTTATCACTGGCCCTCCCCTACCTGCTCATCTTCCTCATGGGCTGTGTCCTCCCACTTGCTTGCAACCAGGGAGGGAAGTGTCACTGTTTCAGGCCAAAGCTAATCCTCCACTTTCATTCAGAAATTACCCTCTCTTCAGAGACACTTAATTTTAAAACAATACTTATATAGAATTTACTATGTACCAGCATAATTTTAAGAGCATTGTAAGCATTATGAGATATTTAACCCTCCTAATGACCCTAATGACATACTGAGTTTTACTTTTAGGGTTACCATTTTACAGAAGAGAAATCTGAGGCACAGAGAAATTAATCTTTCCAGTCGTCACACAGCTAGTCAAGTATGGGAACATGTGGATGTTGCTTAGTATTGTCTGAGAAAATAAAGGGACAGTTAAAACTCTCTGACTGCTGTCTGTCTCTTGAGATCATGAAACACCCAATCATTGTGATGAAATCATTTAAAGTAGAGCCTGGCTCAGATGTGAGACTGTGACATATGTAGGCAGACCTTAAAGCACCCTGGTTGCTTGCCTCTCTTCCCTGTCAGCTTAAATAATAAGAAATGTCCTGTAATTTCAGTTAATAAATTCATTCTTGCATGCACAACTTTGTTAGGTACCTTTAAGGTCTGTCCTGTTGTGTTTGAGGGAGAGCTGCATTCTTTGTGTCTCCTTTCCCTCACAGTAACTCCTCTTCCAGCCTGTTCCCACCGATTCAGTGCATCTGTCCTCATCAAGGTCACCAGTCACATTCATTTTTCCTTTGTTGGCAAGTTTTTCCCTGATTCAACTCTATGTGAATTCAACCCCCAACACTCTAAACACCATTCCCTCTCATTTCCTTCTGATCATTTACCATCCTCTAATATACATACATGTATTTTGCTTTTCCACTTTCTGTATTATCTGTCTTCTCCACTAGATTAGATCTCCATGAAGCAGGGATTTGTACCCATTTTGTTCACTGTTTGATACTAAGCCCCTAGAACAATCTCCAGCACATGGTAGGTTCTCAATAAATATTTGTGCAATTAGTGAGTGACCAAATCATTCTGGAACTCCAGAAATCGTCTCTGGTCACTCCTCATCTCCTTCATGTCCCATTCTGCCTCCACATACCCCCAAAATGTTAGTGTTCTCATGGCTCCATCATCAATGCTTTGTTCTCTCATTCTATTCACTGTATGCATCACATGGATAAGGTTGCTTTAGGGTTCATGTAAGGATCAATAAGATGATGCACATAAAGTATCTATACAGACCTTGGCACACTAGGCTAAATACTTACCTTTTAGAAGCATACAAAATGTAGAAAATTGATATATAAGTTCCAAATGCAGAAGCCTGATGTGCATTGTGAGAGATAACTTGTGGATCTTGTGTTTTACTGAGTCGTTCCTCTGGGTTACAGCTTCCCATGGCGTCTGGATCCACCATAATGGACCCCATCTTTCTGGTGGAAAACCAGAACAATCAGCTGACAGTAAATCCAAAAGCACTGAAGATTCTTGACCAGATTTCTCAGCCTGTGGTGGTGGTAGCCATTGCAGGGCTGTATCGGACAGGAAAATCCTTCCTGATGAACCGCCTGGCAGGGCAGAACCACGGTGAGTGTCGTTTAGTGTTGTTCAGGACCATTTGCTCGGAAGCAGTGATAACAGGCTGTGGATCATCCTCCTCTAGTGTCATGTTAAGAAAGAGGCTAACCCCTCCCACTGAAGAAAACTTCTAATTCTCACCACCAAATTTATAACTTCAAACCCGTCTCCCCACAATGTTCACTCTTTTCTCCAGTAATCAAGTGTTCCCAACCCCATGGAAACATCCACCTCATTTGTCCTGATCCATTGCCATCTGCTCAGGGGCTCATCTTCAACAGTTATTCCCTTCCTTTCTCCTTCCTCACTTTGGCTTTAAACCAGAGTCATTCCAAGCAGCACACAAATATTGTTCAACGTGTCTTATTTTTAAAAAGGGATGGAAGGAAGAACAGACAGTAAAATCCCTATATCCCATATCTCAATGGGGCTACCATGCGTTCTTTTTGGCTTAATTTCACAGCAAAACTTTGATAAACTATACCCCTTCTCTTTCTCTAACTAGTCTTTTGTAATACGTGAACTCTAAAACATATGGAAGAGTGCATAAAAATATAGATACATGTAATAAAGTTGATAAATATGAAGTGATCATCTGTTCAATCACCGCCCAGATCAAAAAATAAAACATCGCCAACACCCAAAAGCCCAAATCACACCCTCTCACACCCTCACTAGAGCTCACCAATGTTTTGATTTTCATGCTGCATTCTTTCACTCTTCCTATTTAAACATGGTTTTACAATCTATGTAAACATTTCTTAAAAATAGCTTAAACTTTATAGAGGGAATTTCATCCTGATATTCATTGGGATCTTGCTTCATATTCTCAATAAGCAGTTTATGAGGGTCATCTAGCTTGTCACATGTGTCTTCAATTATTTTCACTCTTTTGTACTTTGCAACTGACAGAGGATACCACAATTTATTCATCCATTTGTTGCTGATGAACAACAAATGGTGTTCTCATGATTATTCTTCCATCTATATCCTGGTACACGTGTACACTAACTTCCTTATGTTATACCCAGAAGTGGAATTGCTGAATCAAGAAGTATTTATGTCTTCAGCCTTTCTAGATAATATCAAACCTTTTAAGCTTTTTAAACCTTTAAGCTTTATCAAAACTTTTAAAGCCTTTTATGCTTTATGTCAGTTTGTATGCTTATTAGCAGTAATTTAGAATTATCCACATCCTTACAAAATTTTTGTAAAAACACTTTTTAACTTGCTGATCTGGTGTCTGTGTAGTTGCATGTTATTTGCCTCACTACAGATAAGCTTAAGCACCTTATCACATATTTACTATTTGCATTTCCTATTTCAAAAGGTTTTTTTACCTACCAAGTTGCCTGACTTGTTTCTTGTTGATTTTTGGGACAATCCGCCTAGGTCCTGTTGGGCAGTTCTAAGAAGACCACACACCATTTCTTTCTTTCTTTTTTTTTTTTTAAGAAGATGTTGGGGGTAGGAGTTTATTAATTAATTAATTTATTTTTGCTGTGTTGGGTCTTCGTTTCTGTGCGAGGGCTTTCTCTAGTTGTGGCAAGCGGGGACCACTCTTCATCGCGGTGCGCGGGCCTCTCACTATCGCGGCCTCTCGTTGCACCATTTCTTTCTTAATGCCTTCCTCTGTGGCCCAGCGGCTCAGTACAATTAGGGGGTAGAACCTCAGTCCACCAAACTCTAAGGATCCTTGGGAATATCTCATTGTCTCTCTCCCTCAAACTATCTCTGTCTCTGTATCTCTCTCTCCCCCATCTCTCTTTTTTCTTTCTTTCTCCCTCTCTCTTTTTTGCTTTGCAATATCTTATTGGCTTCAAACAAAACATTTTATGTTTGTCTTTCTTTGAGAGGAACTTGATCACCAATCAGGTAAGACTTTTCCTTGACGGCCTAAATTAATAAATAGGTCATTTTTGGAGGGATTAAAGATTGGAGAACTCTAAGAAAAAGATACATACAAGGAGTTTCAACAACATTCTTGTTTTTCTACTTGAGATTACATCAGGTAACAAGGAGGTGATTTCCCTTACTGAGGAAATACCTAACCTAGTTTTGTTTTAAAACACCTGAATTGTGACTCACCACCCCAGTCATATTACAGGAAGAACAAAAACAAACAAACAAAATTAGCACCCAAAGTCGGCTAGCAGAACCAAGTCACTACTCTTTCTCCCTGTGATGACTTCTTTGCCTGTTCTTTACCTCACATAACTTGCACCGATGAACTCCAGTTACACCTTGTCTTTTCTAGCTGAGGAAGTTCAGATTTTTCTGTATTAATCAGCAAGCAGTCAAATACCATCACGATGTAGAAGAGTGCAGACCATCTCAGGTCTTATACCCTCTCTGAGCAGAACGCACAGGATGTAGCAATTGAGGGGCCTGAGCCATGCTGAACTATGCTCCCCTAGGTATTTCATCATATCCATTTCCATTCTCAGTTGAAGGGAGCATTGGCATATGGCATATGGTCAAAATCTTGGACTGTTGGACGAGATACATTACCTGCAGCTTCCAAGGCATATACCTCATATCCTCTTCCCCCGTGGGCTTAAGCCTTTGGAAAGAAAAGCAAGCAATTCTCACAGGTCTTTTCTGCTTTCCCTTCTATTATATCACCACGTGAGTCAGTGAACAAAGAATTCATCATTTTTTGAAGAGAAGAACAGAAATGAGGAAAATACAAGGAGGAAGTGGAGGAAAAGAAGCTAAAAATGCTGATCTATCAGTCCACGTCCTGAAAGGACACAGATAATCCATTTAAAGGATAACTGAAGATGTTTAATGGAGGGACAATTACAAGGGCACCAGCAGGGCAAAGGGAACCAATGAAGGTACAGAGTAGCCAGAGAGTGGTAGGAACAATGGCCAGGTAGCCTTTATAACTCCTGTAGTGTGAAGAGGCAATGTGTAGATTCCAGAATGTAGCAGAGACCAGAGTTACTGGTTGGAGTTAAATGAAAGGAGATGTGACCAAAGTACAGGAACAGAGACACTGGGACACTGTGGCTCACCAAGGTGGAAGCCAGGGGAACAGGAGGCTGACTTCTGATCTCCTGCTGGTACCTCTCACTGACAAAAGTCCATCAGAAAGTGGGGGAGAAGGGAGCTCTTCAGTGGCAGATAAATATAGAAAGGTTAATAGAGCTAACATTATTTCTGGAATGTGACACAGTTTGAGCCATTAATATTAGGAGGTGAATAGGGGACACAAAGTGCTTCTTGAGAAGGTTCTGAATGTGTACAGAGGTTGGATTTTCTGTCCTTGTTGAAATGGAAGCACCTTCCTCTGAGACAGGCACTCACCTTCTGACAAGTTTACCCAAAGTAACCGCTGGGCAGCCTGGACTGTCTGCTCTTACTGTGTGCTGCTTTCTCCTCTTTCTTTGCAGGTTTCCATCTGGGCTCCACAGTGAGGTCTGAAACTAAGGGCATCTGGATGTGGTGTGTGCCCCACCCCTCCAAGGAGAGCCACACCCTGGTCCTTCTGGACACCGAGGGCCTGGGTGATGTGGAAAAGGTAAGGTGGGGAATCCTCTATGCTCTTGGTACTCCACTTTCGCCTCAATTTCCCACCTCAGTTCAACTTTTATAACATGTTCGTATAAACTGCAAATCCAATTAAGAATAATGAGGCTAAAATCTCTTACCTTGAATTTATTCTTTAATAAGATCAATACTTTCGTTATTGGGGATAGATTGCCCTATTTTTAACACTGGGGTGAAAGATACAAGTTAACAAATATTTATTGGACATCTGAATTCCAGGGCTTTTCTATCACAGTGAGTGAGGTATGGGCCCAGAGCTGAGTTGGGAAGATAAGAAATATGCAGTCTTATCAGTACAGGGAGCCATGGACAAAAAAAGTGAGACCTTACCCCAGTTGTTCAGGTTCAGGAAGACATCCTGGTGGAAGCTATAATCCATGGAATCCACTGGCTCTACAGGTTAAGGTATATGGGGTTAGAGGTAGGAATCATGAAAATATGTTTTCAGTGAATAAGCTATTTTTAAAATCTCCAGAAAAGCTTCCACTATACCAGGAACATTTTATTCTGAGTTTCAGGGCTCTGAAGATGAATCCTTCAATGAATTCTATAAAAACATGAGCTAGACCCACCATAAAAATGTAAATGGGATAATATTAGGTATTTTGTCTTCACAGTGTTACTTGCAATCAGTCTTTTCTCCTTATTTATATTAATCTGCATCTAAATTAAAGTAGTAGCAGTGAATCTTTGGCTTTCATCACTGCAGGCAAGGGTTGGGGCATGAATTAAGAAATTGTGAATTTAAAAATCCAGATTTAAAGTATTCAATAATCACCTCTGTGTGAGCCCAAGATGGTCTACTGATTCCTACTAGATTTTAGTTTGTATAATCTTCTTCTTTTTATCTAACTGCATTTGTCAAGGAACTAAAGCACACCAAATTGCAAACTGATAGAGCAGAACTACTTGCTGTCCTTACTACATGTAGTGTATTTTGGTAGTATATATAATCTATTCCAAAGTCACTCATGACTTGTCCTGAATCTCATTTTCATCCTCATCATCTATTACCACATGGGTAACCACTACTTCAGTCAAACAAAGTAACCTTGTAATACCTCTATATGACCACACTTTCTGGCAATTGTGATCGGCTTCTGTGGGTCCTTCTACCTGCATGATCCCTATAGCTCCACAAATCCACATTCTGTCAATTCTTTAAAGCCCAACTATTTTCGTCTTAATACCATCGTATCACTGTCAGACATATTCACTTCTTGCTCTGAATGCACAGAGTACTTTTTCTATTTTTTTGGAATTGCCCCTTTGTCTTTTACATTATAATATTTGGTTCCATGCCTGGCGGTTTATCATCTTGAATGTATTTATATGTTCCCAGGTATATCTGCCCCTCCATCTCTCTAGGGCAGGGACTCTCATATGAAACTCTATATCCACACAAGCAGATGCAGTATCTGCTGTTTTCTAAATGCACAATGAATAGATGATGAATTTAATTGAATAGCACTAGTCCCTAATATAGCCCATGATCAAGAAAAAAAGTGCAAAGGAATCATGGCCCACTTATTACTGCATAACTTCTGTGTTCCAGGCACTGTATTAAACAGTTGACACATTTCACGTTGCTCACTTCTGTTAACAGCTAATGAAACTGAGGCCCTGAGAGGTGTCAGTGTCAACACCAAAAAGATTTGCATTTAACACTGTCTTGAAAATTTATGTTATTTGCCTTACTATTGAGTTACAGGACAGCTATTTTAGTAAATGAACAACTGAATGAGAAAATGAGGAGGAGTGTCCTCAGTCCCCTGCTGCAATGTACTTTCTAGGGTGACTCCAAGAATGACTCGTGGATCTTTGCCCTGGCCGTGCTTCTGAGCAGCATCTTTGTCTACAACAGCATGAACACCATCAACCACCAGGCCCTGGAGCAGCTGCAGTATCCTTCCAGGAACTGAACCACCATGTTTCATTGAGTTTATGGGAATAGCAACTGACACTGTTTCTTCTTTCCCATGACTCCTTTCTCATGGCTGATGAGAAGGGAAATTGGAGCAAAAAGGAATGTTGATAAAACTTGTTTGGGGTTGAGATCTGGAAATTGTGTTGGAGGGCACTTCTCATTCTTTAGCTAAGATCCCAGCTATGTGACTGAACTAACAGAGCTAATCAGGACAACATCCTCTGCCAGCTCTGATGAAGTACAGGACTCAGCCGAGTTTGTGAGTTTCTTTCCAGACTTTGTTTGGGCTGTACGGGATTTCATGCTGGAGCTGGAGTTAGATGGATACCCCATCACTGAAGATGAGTACCTGGAGAATGCCTTGAAGTTGATTCCAGGTACCAGAGCAGGGCCAGGGTGGTGGAAGGTTTAGTAGGAGATGGGATCAACAGAGCTCTGACATTCAGCACTTGATGTCAATCTTGATTTGGGGTTGGATTGAGGCCATGCTAATGGTGCTTGGTGAATGACTGGTGGGTGTGGCTTCAGTCATTGTTGTTACTGGGAAAACCCCAGTGACCAGAGCTTAAGCTCACAGAGGAAATTTATACTCCAATATTACACCAAATGATTTTAGAAAAATGGACACCATGGGAAAAAAAGGCTCACATACTTATATTACATATTAAGTCTAAGTGCTTCTCCTTTCCTATTTGAGAAATATAATCCGTCAAATTGGAATTACAGAATCACAAGATAAACAAAAGCACTAATTTTTTAAATACCTTTAACACAGTGTATCTTACCAGCATACGTAGCTACATCCTTCATATTGATAGATAGGCTATTTATACAATAAAGAGTTCAGAAAAAAAAGCACTGCCATGTCCTTCCAGTAAGACTGTCAGATCCTTAATATGTTCTTCCTCATAGTATCACAGTCTTCATTCTAGAACCTAACACCATATATGTCATGTTAATATAATAAATTAGTTACTCAGATTATTTTAGCAGAGAGGATAATGGGTGGTACCTAGAAGCAATATTCATTTTTTAATTTAATCATTTATTCATTGTTTCAATAAATATTTGTTGAACTACTGATATATGCCCAGAATCCCTTTGTATGATAGTCACATCCAATGTAAAATGACGCAGAGGATGGATGAGGTCTCCTAGTTTCATTTAGGCTAACCTTACCATGAGATGGTGTATGCTAAAGTAATCTCCAAACACATTTATAGTATGTGTACATTTTTACTCTGATACATAAATCTCCTCTTTACTGTCCTGAGTATCATTTGTCTTCCACGGGTTATTTTCTCAGCAATATCATAAATATTTTTATGTCTACCATTACATTACTGACATTACATTACATTACATGCCATTTCCGACATGGGGACTATAACGTCAGAAAAATATTTCTGACAATTTCTTGGATTAATCTATCATTCAAGAAACATCTAATAAATAGTTGATCCACTGCATGCCATGGAAGGGTAAGGAAAATAATCAGTAGTTTCTTCACTTGGAATGGATTCCTCCCCTGCCTCCTCAGAAGTACTTCCTTCACTCTTAGCTCTGTACAAAAATAAAGCGGGAGGAGGGGGATTTTCCATGTCCTGAATAGATTAGCATAAGGTTGATTTGCATGATCCAGTAATAGGAGATACACAGGCACAGTAGTTACAGTGATGCAAAGATCCACAGAAATGAAAGTCCTCAGCCCTCTCACCTGAAGGCTGTTCCTTCAGTGATTGCTTTCTTTCCACTCCTGCAGGCAAGAATCCCCAAATCCGGGCTTCCCTGGTGGCGCAGTGGTTGAGAGTCCGCCTGCCGATGCAGGGGACACGGGTTCGCGTCCCGGTCTGGGAGGAACCCGCATGCCGCGGAGTGGCTGGGCTCGTGAGCCATGGCTGCTGGGCCTGCGCGTCCGGAGCCTGTGCTCCGCAGCGGGAGAGGCCACAACAGCGAGAGGCCCACATACTGCAAAAATAAATCAAAAAAAAAAGAATCCCCAAATCCAAAATTCCAACATGCCCAGAGAATGTATCAGGAAGTTTTTTCCAAAAAGAAAGTGCTTTGTCTTTGACCGGCCTACAAGTGACAAAGAATTATTACTCCATGTTGAGGAAGTGTCAGATAACCAACTGGATAAGAATTTCCTGAGGCAATCAAAAAATTTCTGCTCATATATCTTTACCCATGCAAAGCCCAAGACCCTAAGAGAAAGAATCACTGTCACAGGGGGAGGTGAGTCTCCTTTGCTACAGCATGTCTCTCTGTGGTTCAGTGTGTGTGATGAAGTTGTGATTGCACTCTGGGTTTGTCAGCAAACAAACTGACTGTGATTTCTTCTCTGTGTAACTTGGAAAGATGTATGTTCATGCAACACATGTAAATGCATGTTTCTTCATTAAAAGAAACTTATGTAAGGCTACCAAATCTCATGAAATTATTACACTAATGATGTAAGTTAAAGATTGAAATCTTCATGGTGATGAGGTGTCTGATGGGATAAGTGTTTCGAGTGAGGATATGTAAGATATTTTGTGAATTTACATGAATCGGAAAATAAATAGTAGTCCACGAATCCATGTAAGCTCATTGAGAGTCTAAGAAACAAATGTAAATACAATCTTATGTACAGGGCTGGCTTCACGGACATGAAACCTGGACAGTCACAGTGTAATGTGCTGAGATGGGCCCTGCTTGGTTTAATGTTTGTGTCACTGTCCTGAAATTCTTGATGACATTTTCATCAAGACATTTTCATTTACAAATAGTGCCCACAAGTAATGTAATTTACTTACAGGTTTATTTTATAAAAATGGGAAAAGTGTTCTGGGAGACCCTTGAGCATATCGTTTGAAATCATTCGGCTAATATTGTAATGGGATGAATTTGAGAACCATAAAAGGTAGAGTGAATAGGAGACACAGTGATGTTATTATAAAGAAGTGGATTCATAGAACAAAAAGGAGGAGGCTACAAGAATGAAGAAAATGAGGAGAAGCATAGATAGAAGAAAAGAAAACTTCAAATTCAATAAAATTTTAGTGATTTTTAGAATGCTAATCTCTAAAGCTATTAAAACAGGTGAGAATTCTCTCTCCATTTCATAAATATCATGTCTCATTCAGGGTTGGGGACACTGGTGGTGACCTACATAGATGCCATCAACAGTGGAGGAGTTCCTTGTTTGGAGAACGCAGTGATAACTCTGGCCGAGCGTGAGAACTCAGCGGCTGTGCAGAAGGCAGCCCACCACTACAGTGAGAAGATGGCCCAGCGACTGAGGCTCCCCACGGACACGCTCCAGGAGCTTCTGGAGGTGCACGCAGCCTGTGAGATGGAAGCCATTGCAGTCTTCATGGGGCGCTCCTTCAAGGATGACAAGCAGATGTTCCAGAAGGAGCTGGTGGTAATGTGCCCTGGAATATATCCTTCCTGATTCCTTTCTTCTGGAATGATACCTAGACTCCCCCTTTTGACAACATGGTTCATGTGCTTCTCATCATATAAGGAGTTTAGATTCTAGTGAGTGATAGGGCTCTACAGGCTACAGTCCATCTCTTTTCTAAAAGTTGGGCTTTTAGTTTCTGTTGTGGCAATACAAATTACACTGTGCTTAGCAGCTTGAAACAACACACATCTATTAGCTTATAGTTCTTCAGGTCAGATACCAGCCCAGGGTCTATGGGTATTCTGCTCTGTGTACCATAGCTGAAAACAAGGTTCAAGTGGGCTTAGTACGCACATGGTGGCTCTGGGGAACCCCCCTCCATCTTCAACCCAGCAGTGGTGCACTGTTTCCTTCTTTTGTTTCTAATCTCTCCGACTACCTCTTCTGCCACCAACTGGAGAAAACATCTTTTAAGGGGCTTGTGATTAGGTAAGGCCCACCTAGATAATCTCCATTTCTTAAAGTCAACCTGTTCCATGTAATATAGTCTAAACACAGAATAATTGTTCAGCATCTTCGCAAGTCTAGGAACTATGCGGAGTGTGGACACCAGCACAGAGAACTCTTGGAGATCATAATTCTGCTTACCATTGGCACCTTCACTGAAAGTTTGACTTTCAGTCTCCCTTGACCATCCTATAATTTACAAAGATCTCTTAGTACATACAGAGTAAAACCAGCTCAATTGTAATTTATAAGTACAAGCAAAAAATTTCTATTCCTATAATTTCACACACTGAAATCCTCAATGAAACAAAAATTCAAAAAGAGTTCAAAACTCTGTTCAGTGTATACTTAATTCAGTAGTAGGAAGTTGATTTGCTATGTACATATTTTTATCCATAGCACCCAAGTTTGAACAGGAAACCCTACTTCCATTCATAATTGTACTTTCATTGCTCATTGTTGATGGATGGATCACTATTAGTGCTACTACTGTTAAAGTAGTAGTTTGCCTCTGCCAACCCCATCATTGCACAGATGTTGAGACTGAGCCCAGGGGATTTAAGGGACTTCATACAAATCACACAAAGAGTTTGTCAGAACTGGAACTAAAACTAGACTCCTGACTGCACATCTATTATTCTGTGTCTCATGTACCTGATGCTGTCAGACTACTTCTTCCAGGAGGATCACAGTTGGACCTTCCCTCTAACAGCTTCTTTCTGTTGGATTTCCCCATATTTCCCTGGCAGGACATCATGGAGAAAAAGAAGGATGTTTTCATGATCCAAAATAAAGAGGCCTCTGTCAAATATTGTCAGGCTGAGCTTAAGAAGCTTTCAGAATCCTTGATGACAAGTATTTCAGAAGGAACTTTCTTTGTCCCTGGAGGACACAGTCTCTACTTAGAAGCAAGGAGCAAGTTTGAACAGGACTATAAACTGGTTCCCAGGAAAGGAGTTAAGGTGAGGATTAATGGGAGTGGGGAAGAACAGAAGATTGGAGTCAGAGGGTCTTTGTTGGTTCATTTGGTTGCCAGGTCCTGCTTTGTGCAGAGGCTGCTGGTCACAAGGAGGCTGACTGTGGAACCCCGGGGGGCTCTGGGTCTAGTGCTGCATTTCTGGTGAGCGAAGTAAGTGTCCAGGAGACCCCAGGACTGTTGCCTGCCCACTGGTGAGTGAGGCCAGGTCCTAGGGCTAGTGCGAGCTTTCTGGAGGACAGAGCTAGATCCTGGAGTCCGGTTGCAGGGCCCAGGAGTCCCAGAGCATGTGTTGGATCACAGTTGGGTACAGCCAGTTGGGCTGCTGGATCTGGGGTGTCTTGAAACTTCTGTTAGCCTCATGTTTGTCCAGGCCTGAGCCCAGCTGGTCCCAAGGCAGGATATAGCCTGCTAGTGGGTGGGCTGGCCCTGCAGATTGTGAAACTGAGGTTTTATTGTGACTGGTATCTTCCCCCTGGTGTGTAGAGCTGGGTCCCAGTATCTCTGGCTAAAGGGCCCTGGGAGTTTCAGGTCTAATGCCTGTGCCCTGGTGAGTGGTACCAGGTCCCTGGCCCTCTGGTGGGCAAGGCCATGTCCAGAGGTGACAGTGGGCTCAGGTGGTCTGCTGGTGGATGTGGCTCTGTCCATGCCCAGTTAGTTGCTTAGCCTGAAGCATCCCAGCACTGGCGCCTGCAGACCACTGGACCAGGGCAGGGCTGGGCCTTGGGGCTCATAAGCTAGGGGGAATATTCCAAAATGGCTAATGCCAGCACCAATGTCCATGTGGTAGAAGGAGCTCCCAAAAGTGGCTGCTGCCAGTGTCTATGTCTCTGGGGTGAGCTGCAGTTGCCTTCTGCCTCTCTAGGAGACTCTCCAGGGTCAGCAGGTAGGTCTGACGCAGGCTCCTATCAAATTGCTGCTTCTTCTCTGTGTCTCAGAGCATGTGAGATTTAGAGTGCACCCTCTGAGGGTTAAGACTTTATTTCCCCAAGCCCTCTGGGACACCTGAAAGTTAGCCCCACTGGCTTTCAGAGCCAAAGGCTCTGGAGGATTGTCTTCCTGGTGCTGGATCCCTGGCTTCGGCACCCAGCATGGAGCTCGGACCTCTCATTTCTCTGGGAGAACCTCTGAGGTTGTACTCATTCTCTTGATTGTGAATAACCTACCCGGAGGTATGGAATTTGACTATATTGAGACTCCACCCCTCCTACCCATCTCACTGTGGTTCCTTCTTTATATCTTCAGTTGTAGGAGATCTTTTCTGATAGGTTCCGTCTTTTCCACCAATGGTTGTTCTGCAAATAGTTGTGACTTCAGTGTGCCTGTGAGAGGAGGAGAGCTCAGGATCTTTCTGCTCTACCATATTGCCAAGATAATCAATTTAGTCCTCAAAAAAATGAATTAGGTACTGCTGTCATCCCCACTATAAAACTGAGAAATATGAGGTGTGGAAAATTTACTAAGTTGCCTAAGATCACACAGTCATCAAGTGGTAGTGCTGATAGGGCAAATGTAAGGTCTTGGCAGTCATTCAAAACTCAGAATAAAGCTTAGGAAAGCTTCCTGGAAGAGGAGATAAAAGCTACAAGTTGAAGTATCCATAAATGAAATCGTAATAAAGAAAGAGTAGATGAGCATTAGTCGGAAGAAAAACAATGTGCAGATATAGGAGTTGCACAAAATGGAGGGTGGGTGTTTGTAGAATTGCACATAATTCTGGCGTCTGTAACCATTTTGGGATCCTACAAAGGATGGAGAACTTAAAGGGTCCAGTCTGTAGGTTTATTGAACAATAATTTCCTCAGCAAGACACTACCTCTTTGCTGCCTGACAAGTCTTTGCTTCTTGTTGTGTCCTCAGGCAAATGATGTCCTCCAGAGCTTCCTGCAGTCCCAGGCAGGAGTAGAGGAAGCCATCCTGCACGCAGACAAAGCCCTCACTAATGGGGACAAGGCCATGGCAGGTACAGGGGAAGGCTGAGCCCACAAAGGGAAAGATGGCTCTTGTGCTTCCCTTTGTCAGGTGTGAAAACAAACACTTACTCACACGGGAGCTTCCTCTCCTTCTGTGGAGCCTCTCTGCTACATCTGGAAATAACCAGGGGAGTTTGGGTTGCATGTACATCCAATCAGTGCCTTTGCATCACATGTTGAAGCATGTTTCCTGATGTGGTAGTAGGAATATTCAGATTCCTTCCCACCATTTTAAAGTCATTTTATCTCTGAGCTAAGGAAGTGACAGCTCAGCATAACTGTTATATTCTTCCCTCTTTAAAACTCATGTGAAACAGTTGAGTGTGCCAAGAAGCATGCAGCTGAGAGGGAACAGCAGCTGCTAAGAGAGAAACAGAATGAAGAGGAGCAAAAAATGGCAGCACAAGAGAGAAGCTTCAAGGAAAACATGACCCAACTGGAAGAGAACTTGGATAGGGAAAGAGAAAACCTTCTAAGAGAGCAGGAAACAATGCTGAACCACAAGCTGAAGGTAAGTCTGGATGGGCCTGGGCAGGGCCTGATGGACAAAATGCTAGCCTCTCAGGAATAAAGGAACAGAAATTTGACCTTAAGTCAGATCCCAGAGGGAAATCCAAAGACGTATGATTCTCTGTAACGTCAAAGAGATGTGGATCGTGCTGAAGACTTACCTCTGTAAGACTCAGCACCTTCTGTAGTGTTAGGGTTTGGAGCATACAAATAACATGGCCCAGGCCCCTGGACTGCTGTTTGTGGTGATTATAGGCTCGCATTTGCCCCCAAGTGAATAGAACCTCAGTCCTAGAGTCCTTAGAAATTTTGGTACAACCATCAGAGACCTGGAATAGTTCCATCTGCGCTTGAAAGTATCAGATTGTGCCTGGTATGAAATACTGGATTCTGAAAGCTCTAAAATTTGCTGCATTCATTTCCAGGTCTGCCTGATTCATTTTAAATACCTAGAGTAAATGCATTCTTTGTCTCAACCTGGAGTTTGATAGACAGTGTCCTAAAGAGAGTCAGCAGTGCCATTTTTGTGACATATGTGTGGTCATCCTACCTCAATGAAACTGACAAATATTTAGAATTCACCTACATTCCCTCCCAAAGTGCATTATTAGGACTGGAACACAGTCCTGGGGTAGTTTTCAGGTCTGACCTAGGCCCATCTTTTCTGTGCCCAGGGAGACGGTGTTGAGGGAACATGGGAAGCTCTAAACCCTGGATGCTCTCACTACCCAAGTCCAAACATTTGCAAATATTAGACAAATGTCAAAAAGCATCTAAGGTATTATAGAAATAGGCACACATACTTATCTGCTGTAGGTGTTTGATACAAAATCTTCATTTGGGCTATTTTCAAAAGGAACTCTCTCCTTTTTACAGATGCAAGAAGAACTACTTACAGAAAGATTTAAAAACGAAGCTGAAGAGTTAAATAAAGAGATAGATCAACTAAAAGAACACATTGAGAAAATTAAAAATAATAAGTTCATAAAGGTTTCAGAGGTCCTTGATATGGCTAGCATGGCATTAGTTGCAGTACTACCTGGGGGTTATAAAGCACTTGGTATGGGAGTGAAACTTCTCAGTGATGCTATGAAAAGGGTTGAGAATCCCTATTAAGTATATCTTGAAAGGCTTCTTATGTTTTAATAGTGTAACACTGTAGTTCATTTTTAAAATATGTTGTCATGACAGTTTTGTTGAAGAGGAGTTTAAAAATAAAAACTGATTACCAAAGAATTACCAAAGTGATTACCAGGGCCTGAAATGCAAAAAAACAAACAATTTTGAGAATTAGTTAAGTTAAAGAAATGGAAAACAAGTTGGAGGATAATGATTAATTATAGAAAAGTGTTAAGAAGAGCAAAAAAACAAATGGTAAGAGGAAGAACACTCGCAATCTATGATACAGTCATGGAGATCAATTCATTAAATTATAAGGAGCCCATATAAATCAGTGAGGAAAGAGCAACAAACACAATTTTTTAAATGTGTGAAAATATACCAAGAGAATAAATGTGTTTAACTTTACTGATTATAAGTGATGTACAAGGTAAAATTAGGAGGTACCTGTGTCACCTTTCAGATGGGCCAGGAAGTACAGTTTGGACAGGGCACTAGCTAGCAAGAGGTCCAGGAAGTTGGCAGTCTCTGATATTTGCTAGGGAGAGTGCAAACTGATGCAAATACATACCAAAAATTTAAATGCAAATACTGCTGATACAAAAGTCCACATTTAGGAATTTATCTTACAGATTTATTTACCCAAGTTGAAAATGGCTTATGTAGTAGTATATTTGTTGAAGGATTGTTGTAATTCCAGAAGATTGGAAACAACTTTCAAGTCTCTGTGTCACATACTTGTGAAGTAAATCCTGAGACACACTTACAAAGAAATACTCTACAGTCACTGAAATGGAAAGGGCAACTCTTATTTGTGCTAACATGAGAAAATCTCAAGATGCAGAAAGTGTGTATATATTACCAATTTAAAAAAATAATGAGGGGGCTTCCCTGGGGGTGCAGTGGTTGAGAGTCCGCCTGCCAATGCAGGGGACATGGGTTCGTGCCCCGGTCCGGGAAGATCCCACATGCCGCGGAGCGGCTAGGCCTGTGAGCCATGGCCGCTGAGCCTGCGCGTCTGGAGCCTGTGCTCCGCAATGGGAGAGGCCACAACAGTGAGAGGCCCGCGTATCAAAAATCAATAAATAAATAAATAAATGCATATATTATCATCTATCTTTGGAAAATACAAAAGAAATTGGTATCCATGAACACAACAGGAATGGACCTGCATATTTGAGGTAAGACATGAGAGGATAACTAACTTTGCATGACACATTCTTCTGTGCCTTTTATATTTTGTATGAATTCTTGCTTATTGAAACATAAATAAATAGTTATTAAAATTAAAATCAGAAATAATAATACATGGAATGCAAAAGTGCTCATAACAGGATGAAAGTTTTTTATTTACATTTATTTTATTATTTATTTATTTTGCCTGCACCAGGTCTTAGTTGCAGCATGCAGGATATTTATTTATTTATTTATTTATGGCTGCGTTGGGTCTTCATTGCCGTGCGCGAGATTTCTCTAGTTGTGGTGAGTGGGGACTACTCTTAGTTGCGGTGTGTGTGCTTCTCATTGTGGTGGCTTCTCTTGTTGCGGAGCACGGGCTCTAGGCACGCGGGCTTCAGTAGTTGAGGCACATGGGCTCAGTAGTTGTGGCTCCAAGGCTCTAGAGTGCAGGCTCAGTAGTTGTGGCACACGGGCTTAGTTGCTCCTCGGCATGTGGGATCTTCCCAGACCAGGGCTCGAACCAGTGTCCCCTGCATTGGCAGGTGGATTCTTAAGCACTGTGCCACCAGGGAAGTCCCAGGATGAAAGTATTAAACACTACTAGAAATAACATGCCAGCTCAACAGGAAAAATCTACTTATTACAGCCAGAAACAAAAAGTATAAGATGTGCATCCTAATTTTCTTGTCATTTGGGGCTTTTGGTAAGGCCTGGAAATTCTAGTCCCTAATTTATTTACAGATAAAACGTCCCCTGGGATGTTGGCTAAAATGTTCTCTAAATACTCAAGTTTATAAAGATGGTGATTTCAAAGGAAAATTTCTCTTCAAGTTCAACTCAGCATTTTAGGAATTCTTCTCAGCTGTCTAATGCTTGATGCTTGTACTTAGAATAAACTGCTTATAATTCCACAATTGGACAAATTCTCTTGATTCAGGGATATTGCACACAGGACACAGACTTCACTAGACACCCTGGCTTCCTCCCCCGTGCCCCTTATTTGCTAACACCTGTTATTCCTTATGGTCTCTGATTTCCTGATTTCCTGAGACTGGTTGTGGTGTCCCTCCTCTGTGCTGCCATTGTACCATGTTTCCCTCCGACCACAGGACTTTTTATATAGTTGTGAAACTGAAGTGACCTATTTACATTTTGTCTCCCCTACCATGTCATGATCTCATCTACTTGATGATCCTCACTGTATATTTAGCTCCCACCACAAAGCCCACCACATAAGCCCCAGGTGTTCAAACAATTCACGTGAATATATACATGAGCTTCCACCCATCAGGGCCCCAAATTGCCATTTCCTTGCTCTATTAACTGCTGCCTAGGGTTCTCAAGATGAAGTACACAGTTTTAGGAACTAGTACTGAAAGGAGTCGGGAAGAAAGCATATGCACGCCTGTCTGAACCTGCTGCTCTTCTCTGTGAGAGAGGGACACTCCATGTGCTCTGAGTTCCTTGAGCTTTTCTCCCAGGAAACTTAGCCAGCAATGAAGCCACCACCTTTGGCTCACAGAACAATGATATTGTTTAAAATAGTAAAGAAAGAGCCAGTAATTGGCAAAGCTCTCATTGTCACCATAATTGTCACCTGTTCAAGGAGCTTCCGTTGAAATAAAACTAAGCTTTTGGTAGGAGGATCAATTTCTTACTGAACATGACACCCACAGTCTGACAGACTGTGGAATCTACAGGATGGCTCTGCTTTCTTAAGGGTTGTGAGTTTACTCTCAGTTGCCATTTCTCTGATCAAAGCCACTGGAATAAGTCCTGCAGCTGGTCCAGTTCCCAAAGGCCCTCTGGTGTCACCGGAAGAATGCCCTGAATACCAAATGTCTGGATGGTCTGGAAAAGGGGATGAGGGGGCAGTGATGAGTTCTGCTTCCCCATCAAATCTCCCCAACACACGTGACAAGCAATGTAAATAAGAAACATGCACACAAGTTGGTGCCACGAAGTGATCATGGTTTAGAGAAAGGAAGGGATCAGGAGTGAGGGAAAGGACAATTATAGCAGAGTGAAAGGAATCTTCACTACTTTGATGTTCAGTCATAAGTGGGCATCTGTTGGAATAAAGTTATATACATCTCAAGACAAGGCTCCAGGTTAAAGGCATCTTCCATACTTGATAATTAATAAATAATTGTTAAATTACTGAAGGAATCAAAGATCTATACAAGTACTTGTTCAACAATTTTGTAGGAAGGCAGCATCACAACCATTCTTTCACACAGTATTTTGGAGCAGGAAGAAGTGAGCTACTCTGGACATTTCTACTTTCCTTTCCCCTTCTCCTCAAATTTGTGTATAGCTTGTCTCAGAAGTTCTCTCTCACTGTTAGCTGGGTATTGTATAGTCCTCACAGAATGTATTTATTAAAGAGATTCTTCAGTGTTACAGATGGGTTACAGGAACTCATTAGAAATGCAAAAAAAAATAGAAGAGACTTCTCTTCAAGAATACAGGAAGTAGCTTCTTAAGGAAGCAAGACTGACAAGACAGTGTCAGGTGGTCTCCTTTGGTCTCTTCAGGCTTAGGTTAAATTCTGCTCATTGTGTACATTGAGTGTAACACAGGCAAGAACATTTAAAAAACCAGTCTTCAGCCTGGGGAAGTCCTTCTGTATGAAGCAAAGGCACAGTCCATGGTGGATGCCGCGAGCAGCTGCGGCAGGTCCTCTGGGCTTGAAGTTCTATCAGGACCTGGGTCCTCTCTGGAGTGGGGAGAAGCAGGGCAACAGGAGCGTACCCAGGAATATGCACACTTGGCAGGAGCCACTGCCCCTGCCCTACCTTATGTCCTGTTCATACAAGGGGGTTGGGACCTGTTCAATTCTCTATTTTAAGCCACACTGACTCATTATTATTATTGACTGTTATGCCGGCTAGCAAACTCTTTTTGTTAATTCAGAAAAGAAGACATCCTGTACAAAAATCACCTTATCTTAAGACGTTTTATTCTAGATTTGGTAAATTCACATTCTATAAACCATCCTATGGGTATAAATTGGAGTCAGCATGTAAAACTACACAGCACACCTATATTCCTGAACTATTTTAATGTTAATTACCACATGGAAAAAGTAATTATTTCCAGTTCCAAGCTGCTATTGTCTTGAATCTTTGTCTCCTACTTGTTCACTAGAATAAAACACCTTTATTGTACCCTCCAACTTCATCAATTGCCTCTGGTTTCCCTGATTTCTGTCCAAACCAAGAGGACTAGTAAAATCTCTCATTGTGGTCACATTTCCTATGTAACTTACCTGATTAAGATAATTCATCTGTGTACATTGAACACTATATATGACCAACTTTGTACAGTGTCATTGTTTAGTAAATACTCATCTAATAAATGAATGAAAGATGGATTTCAATACCAAACACCTAGCAGAAACTTTTTCTTGAAACAAAAGATTTTTGTTTCTCAAAAGATAAGTAATTTACCACTGTGTGTGTGTTCTATGACTATAAAACAATTCAAAATCATTTTAAAAATTCACTAGTCACAGAAAGAATAAAAATAATAAACTAAAATCCCAACCATGAGCTACAAATGCTGTTACTACTGAAACATATAATGATCAAGGTTTTTTTTATTAGTTTATAAATTTTTTCATAAATAGAATAATTTTGTACCTATTATGAATGGAATTATTCACAACCGACATGCCCGAATTTATCTATAGACAATAACTTTGGTCATATAGAAAGGTATGTGCACTGTAGGCAGGAAATTCATTCTTGCATATGATTGGTGAATTAAAAGTCTTAACAAAAGAAATCCTCTCCATAACAATATAAATAGATGGAAATTTGTTATATTATTGAATAAGCAGTACCTAGTACATGCATATAGGTAGATTGAAATGACTAGAAAGAATAAAATAATGTTACTTATATATGCAAGCATATATGAATCCTTTTACATTGCACAATTTTTAGCCAGTATATAACATGTTTTCTTAGAATCAATTGTATCCTGTTTTCCCATAAGTAGACTGGACAGCACAGTTTGCTGTTATATGATGAACTTTTTGTACCTACCTTCATAGAGTTCAATCTATGCTAACTTGGGAACTGAGGTATCCACTGTTTGGTTAATTGCCCTCACCTAAAAGAATAATCTAACTTCTCTTATCTCCCTGAGAAGAAATGGTTACAGCCAGGATTGAGCCTAGGTTAAGCTCCCAAGGTGTCAGGGAGCCTGGAGCTCTAACTTTCTAGGTGTTCACACTTCAAAAAGGATGGAGCCCAAACACTTGGAGACCTCTCTGGGTTGTTAAGCTGCCAATGGTTTTAATTAGTTCCTGGGAAGTTTCACTGACATTCAAAATTTAAGAGAAAGTAGATTGGTCCAGCAACTATGGGAAACAGTATGGAGTTTCCTCCAAAAACTGAAACTAGAACTACCATGTGACCCAGCTATTCCAATTCTGGATATTTACCCAAAGAACATGAAAACACTAGTTCAAAATGATATATGCGCCCCTATGATCTTTGCAGCATTATTTGCAATAGCCAAGACATGGAAACAGCCTAAGTGCCTGTCAACGGATGAGTGGATAAAGAAGATGAATAGTTTATATATAAAATAAGTGCTACTCAGCCATAAAAAAGAATGAAATTCTGCTATATGCAGCAACAAGGATGGACCTTGAAGGTATTATGCTAAGTGAAATATTGGTAGCTCAAACAGAGAAAGACAAATACCATACTATTTCACTCATATGTGGAATCTAAAAAAAGCAAATGAGCAAATAAAATAAAACAAAACACTCATACATACAGCAGACAATCTGTGGTTACCAGAGGGAAAGGGGTCAGGGGTAAACGAAACTGGTGAGGGGGTCAACTGTAGGATGATGGATGGCAACTAGACTTGTGGTGGTGATCACTTTGTTGTGTATACAAATGTCAAATTATAATGCTGTACACATGAAAGTTATATTAAAAGAAGTGGGGAAGGACTCTTGCCCAATTGTGTCTGAAGAAACACTCTAAAAAGGAGATGGGTAAATTGCCCTTTTTTCAGGTTACAAACATAAAGAATTCACCATTATTTACCTTTATGTCATACACAGTTCACAAAAAGTTTTAATTGTCCCTAGAATAAATTTTTGTTTCCCTGACATAAAAAGCAGATTTTATTGTTCAGGAGAATAAGCAGCTAATTTCTTAGCATTAGTCTTATTTCAAGTAGTCTTGCCCTATTTTCATTTTCAATCTCACCGTTTTTTTTTTTTTTGCAGTACGCAGGCCTCTCACTGTTGTGGCCTCTCCCGTTGTGGAGCACAGGCTCCGGACGTGCAGGCTCAGCAGCCATGGCTCACAGGCCTAGCCGCTCCGCGGCATGTGGGATCTTCCCGGACCGGGGCACGAACCCGTATCCCCTGCATCGGCAGGTGGACTCTCAACCACTGCGCCACCAGGGAAGCCCAATCTCACCTTTTTTAACCATAAATCAGGTTTCAAATTTTGTCCTGAAATTGACACCAGAACTTTACATTCTTGAAGAAAGGTGGGGATGAACTTTAGACCTTATCATTCACAAAATGTTAATCAGACAAAAGAAAGGAAAGGCAAGGAGAGAGACAGGCAGAATTCATGCATTCTTGCCCAATTTTTCTCAGATTAGAGTTGCATAGAGTCTTAAATTCTATCAAAACAATGCCTTGTCATTTGAGGATTTGACACTATTTTCTTGAAAGCTTCGGCAAGAAATTAACTTTAAATCAGGTTGATATTGTCCAGTGACTAAAAAGAGTCTAAATTCTTGACCTGACTGTGACATAGAAGAAGCAGCAGTTCAGGGCATGTTTTAATTGTTCTCTGTTTTTGAGAAAAAGTATTGATAATTGGAGGCCTCAACTGGCCTTTCTATTAGTGTAAGTTTTCTCCCAAAAGATCTTTAAAATTTTAAATTAATACATGACAAAGGAACACAAAAATGCTCAGTTCAAAAGTGTACAATAGGTGAAATATCACAAAATGAACACATGCCAGTAATTATTACCCAGGTCAAAAGTAAGAACACTCCCAAACACAGTTTTCTTATACCCCTTTAAAACATTAACTCCTCACTTTAGCTTGTAGATAGTTACTACCTGACTTTTAACATCAGAGATCAGATTTTCTTGTTTGTGAACTTCACATAAATGGAATCAAACAATATGCATTCTACTGTGTCTGGTTCCTTTCACTCAACATTACCACTGGGAGATTCATTCATGTTGTTGGATATAACTGTAATTTTGTAAGTCTTTTATAGGGATTATAAGGAATTATAAGTTATACTGTGCAAATATACTACAGTGTACTTCTCTATTTGCTGTTGGTTAATAATTTGGCTATTTTCATTGTTGAAGTATTATAAATATTGATGATATGATCATTATATGTATCTCTTTGGTGTACATGTGCATACATTTCTGATAGCAATATATTTAAGAGTGAAATGGCCAAGTCCTTTGGTGCTCATGTTAAACTTTAGTATTAACATATAATGTCAAACAGTTTTCCCAACTGGTGGACTCTACTGTCTGTTGCTGCATAATAAACACCCAAAACCTACTGGATTAAAGCAACGATTATTTTATTTCTCACAATGTTGTGAGTTGGGTTGGTAGTTCTTTACCTGGTCTCATTCACATGGCTGGTGGGACCAGTTCTTACCACCTGGTATCACTCATGTGGTTGCATTCCACTAGTCAATCAGTAGGAGGTGGAGGACCCTGCATTGCCTCATCCACATGTCTGTAGCCTTAGTGAGATGGCCTGAAGACTGGGACCTCTCTCTTCACATGGACTTTCATCATCAAGTCATCTAGTCCACATTTTCTGAGTCAGCCATTGATTGATTCCCATTTTATCATGGTATGCTTCATGCTATAAAGTTGAACAGACTATCACCTTGTTCAACAAATCTTGTAAGCCTGTTGTAAGAGGAAATGGGTCCTGATCATAGGGAAAAAATGGATCTTTTACCACTCTTAAGAGTTGGGAAACTAAATAGGGGACTGGACTGGCATCCTTTTAGAAATAAGCCCTCAGTGTGAGCAGGTCAGAAATAATCAACTCTACACTGGAAGCAAATCATTCTTCATTATAGGATAAGACTGAAAACCAGGGTGCTATGTTTTGTGTTTATTTGTATCTCAAAGAGCTGACAAATACTGGATCATGATCACCTCAAGTTATCAAGATTGAGACATTGAAATTAAAAACACACAAAAAAGACTACTAACAGAAGTCTTTCACTGCTTTTAACTCTACAAAAGTATCAAAATTAACGAATCACCTAGCCCTGGTTAAAGACGCCATGCCTACAATTGCATAAATAAATACACCACGTAGACTAGAATTCAGAGAAAAAAATAAGCCATGATTCATCAGAGAATGTTTCATGATGGTAGCTTCATTACCTGAATGAATTTAAAACAATATGCAAGCTAATACATATGGAAGTGATAAAGAATAAATTTTAAAAATGTGGAGAGATCAAAATCTGAAAACATGATTGAGTAAAAAATCAATAGAGTAAGAGTCACACTGAGGTATCAGGCCTGGGTGGAAAACATATGAATGCAGACACAGAGCAAAGATTAAGGACCAATGAGTGGGAAGACAAGATGGGCCTTGGCAGCTCCAGGGAGCATCCTGTACAGTAAGAGGAGGAAGCCACTGGAGTGTCTGAATCCCTCCATCTGACCCAGACCCTGCCCATGGACAGACTTAAGAGAAACCAGGACCAAGGCTTGGTTAGGACAGTGTATGTGTTTCAAAGTACAGAGATATATTTTACACATTTCTCCAGATGAAGACTACCTATTATTGACACTATATACCTGACCTGAAAAAGCTCAGCTTTGTTCATTCCAAAGATCTAAATGTGAAGAAGTAGAACTTCCAAAGCAAACTTTGTGATGAAGTTAGAAGATGTGAGATACCAAGGAAAAAAATTCATTTCCTGGATAATGAGATGCAAAAAAAAAAAAAGGATAGGAATACAATGTAACACATCCTTCTGGGGAGAACTTTGTCCATATCTAACAAAACCATATGCTCTTACCTTTTGACCCTGCCATCCCACTTCCAGTAATCTATCCTGGAGAAAGGGCTGCAACAATATGAAAATAAATATACACAAGATTTGTAGGTTTGTTCATTTCAGCATTGCTTGTAATTGCAAAATATTGAAAACAATCTAAATGTCCATACATAGAAAAGTGGTTAAAAAAACTCTGGCATATTCACACAGTGGTGTAAGCAGCTACAAAAGAACACAAAAGCTTTCTATGAATTTATATGCACAGATTTCTATATATCTGTACTGTGAGAAATTTCATGTTAGAAAATGTGTGTAATAAAACATACATGTATCTGTTGATTTGTGGGAAGGAAATACAAGAAGAATAAACTGGGAACTAACAAAAGTGGGTGGCTGTGTAGCATGAGCGGGAATGGTGTGGATAGAATAGAATGAAAGGTGATGTTGGAATAGAATAGTAAACTGAAGAAGTGGCATTTCTCTGAGTACACCTTTTTGGAAAGTTATGACTCTTATGAACCATGTTTCACACACTCAGACTATAAATTATTCAAATCAATCAACGTGATGAAAGGCAAATTTGAGCACAAGCAGGAACAAATAACCCTGACTGTATTATAAATGAGTAAGTTAACCACACTGGAGAAGGTGGAGAAAGAAAGAACTAATCTATTCAACTTTGGAATGCAGTGTTCTGACTATATATGTAAGGTTAAAGACAAAAAGAAATACACACTAATAATGTACTCTGGATAGTAAATTTACTTATCACAGAGGTATGTATCAGCAATTTTGAAACTACTTTATGTATATATGTACTAAGATGGAACATATAAGCAAATTTATTATGGATAATGAGAGCCAGGTCTCTCATAGTCAAGAGAAATGAATTAAAAATAAAGAAAGAGAAAAGCTTGAATAAACCTTATTTTATTTTATTGGGATTGGAAATATCAGCAGGAAATCAAGGTTGTATGTAGAAATGGATAAAGAATAAATATAGATATGTATATTCATGTTAGTATATATAAATGCATTTCTTCTTAACTCTGCCCTCTGAGAGAGGCTAGAAGTAATGCACATACCTAGTGTGACATCTTCATATATAATTTTGTTATCCAACATAAGGGATCAGGCAATACTGGAGAAATGGTTAATTTCAGTGTTGAAGCAGGGCAGATTCTAGATGGGCCTAGGATATCTTGTGGTGTCAGAAAGTAAGGAAGCGCTCAAAATATGATGGGAGCATGCCAAAAATAGCCAAGAACCATCTTGAAGAAGCTCTAAATGAACAAACATAGGACAAGTTGAGCAAAATAAGTAAATAATGATAATAAAAAATTAAACCCCACAGAACTAAACAATACTTGAGCTCATACTGAATTAACTAAGTAATTGAATGAGTAAATACTTAAATGGAGGAGAAGGGACACCCTCTTCCCTAAAATGAACTTGAATCAATAAATGTAGATGAAATGATCAGAATAAAAATCATCTTTAGACAAACACCACAGTAATAATTTTTCAAGCAAGAATCACCAATGTATGCTAAAAGTAGCAGCTTTAAAAATTGATATTAGGGCTTCCCTGGTGGCACAGTGGTTGAGAGTCCACCTGCCGATGCGGGGGACACGAGTTTGTGCCCCGGTCCGGGAGGATCCCACATGCCATGGAGCGGCTGGGCCTGTGGGTTGTGGCCGCTGAGCCTGCGCGTCCGGAGCCTGTGCTCCACAACGGGAGAGGCCACAGCAGTGAGAGGCCTGCGTACCGCAAAAAAAAAAAAAATTGAGGTTAAAGTATGATGACAATGCATTCTCATAGTACGAGTATTTCCCCAAATAGTACTTCTTAATTAGAAAGAAGTAAATGATAACTTTACAGTGAAGAAATGTGGCAGACACCACCTTAACCTGTGATTAAAGTTACAGTCAAAACTTCACATTAACAAATCGTTCGCACAACTTACTGAACATGGAAGAACATCACTTCCAAGTTATTCTTGCAAAAATGTATATCTTCAATCAAATCATGGGGAAACATGAGAAATACCCAAATCAGAGATTTTCTACAAAGTGGTTGACCAGTACTCTTCCAAAATGTCAAAGTCAAGAAAGACCATGTAAAAGTGAGAAACTATCAAAGAGGAGAGAAGACTAAGGAAACCTAATGACTAAATGCAATGAGGGTCCTGGACTGGATTGTAGGAGCAAAAAGGACATTACTGGGGAAAGCTGTGAAATGCAAATAAGGTGTACAGATTAGTTAAAGGTATTGTATCAACTTTAGAATCCTGTTTCAATAATTGTTTTATCACAGGCAACAAAAGCAAAAATAGAATAGTGGGGCCACATCAAAGTAAAAATCTTCTGTACAGGAAAGGAAACAATTAACAAAGTGGAAAGGCTTCCTAAAGAATGGGAGAAAATATTTGCATACCATGTATCTGATAAGGAGTTAATTTCCAAGCTATGCAAAAAACTTCAACTCAGTATCAAAAAAACAAGCAAACAAATAACACCATTAAAAAATGACAAAGGACTTGAATAGGCATTTCTCTGAAGAAGACAGAAATGGCCAACAGGTATATGAAAAGTTCCTCAACATCATTAATCATCAGGGAAGTGCAAATTAAAAACCACAGTGACATTATCAAATCTCACCAGTTAGGATGGTCATTATCAAAAAACAGAAGATAAATGTTTTCAAGGATAGAAGAAATAGAAACCTTTGTGTACTGTTGGTGAAAATGCAAAATGGTACAGCCACTATGGAAAACAGTATGCAGGCTCTTCAAAAAATTAAAAATAAAACTACTATTTCTTCTAGATTTTCCAGTTTGTTGGCATATAATTCTTCATAAGAGTCCTAGGATCCTTTTTATTTCTGTGGAATCAGTTGTATTGTTTCCTTTTTCACTTCTGATTTTTATTATTTGAATCTCCTCTCTTTCTTAGTCTAGCTAAAGGTTTACCAATTTTGTTTGTATTTTCAAAAATAACTCAGTTTTGTTGACATTTTCTATTGTGTTTTCAGTTTCTATTTCATTTATTTCTACTCTGATCCTTGTTATTTCTTTTCATTCTGCTAACTTTAGGTTTAATTTGTACTTCTTTTTCTAGTTCTTTGAGGTGTAAAAT
This sequence comes from Hyperoodon ampullatus, assembly GCF_949752795.1. Lineage (NCBI taxonomy): Eukaryota > Metazoa > Chordata > Mammalia > Artiodactyla > Ziphiidae > Hyperoodon > Hyperoodon ampullatus. The sequence continues at coordinate 79,639,338 of NC_136915.1, read as the reverse complement.
TAGATTGTTTATTTGAGAAATTTTTTCATTTGTCTGCTAATATAGATGTTTATCTGTAAACTTCCCTCTTAGAACTGAATTTGCTGCATCCTACTAGTTTTTGTATGTTGTGTTTCCCTTTTTGTTTGTCTAAAGATATATATTTTTTAATTTCTCTTTTTGTTCTCTGATTGCAATGGCTAGGACTTCCAAAACTATAATAGTGAATAGTTGAATAATAGTGGCTAGTATGGATGTCCTGTCTTGTTCCTGATCTTAGAAGAAATGCTTTCAGTTTTTCACCATTGACAATGATGCTTGCTGTGGGTTTGTCGTATATGGCCTTTATTATGTTGAGGTAGGTTCCCTCTACACCCAGTTTCTGGAGAGTTTTTATCATAAATGGCTGTTGAATTTTGCCAAAAGCTTTTTCTGCATCTATTGAGACTATCATATGGTTTTTATTCTTTAATTTGTTGATGTGGTGTATCACACTGATTGATTTGCAGATATTGAAAAATTCTTCCAGCCCTGGGATAAATCTCACTTGATCATGGTATATGATCCTTTCAATGTGTTGTTGGATTCTGTTTACTAGTATTTTGTTGAGGATTTTTATGTCTATGTTCATCAGTGATATTGACCTGTAATTTTCTTTTTTTGTGACATCTTTGTCTGGTTTTGGTATCAGGGTTATTGTGGCCTCTTAGAATGAGCTTGAGAGTGTTCCTTCCTCTGCAAATTTTTGGAAGAGTTTGAGAAGGGTAGGTGTTAGCTCTTCTTTAAATGTTTGATAGAATTAGCCTGGGAAGCACTCTGGTCCTGGACTTCGTTTGTTGGAAGATTTTTAAACACAGTTTCAATTTCAGTACTTGTGATTGGCTTGTTCATATTTTCTGTATCTTCCTGGTTCAGTCTTGGAAGATTGTATCTTTCTAAGAATTTGTCCATTCCTTCTAGGTTGTCCATTTTACTGGCACACAGTTGCTTGTAGCAATCTCTTATGATCCTTTGTATTTCTGGGGTATCCATTGTAACTTCTTCTTTTTCATTTCTAATTTTATTGAATTGAGTCCTCTCCCTTTTTTTCTTGATGATTCTGGCTAAAGGTTTATCAATTTTGTTTATCTTCTCAAAGAACCAGCTTTTAGTTTCACTGATCTTTACTACTGATTTCTTTATCTCTATTTCATTTATTTCTGCTCTGACTTTATGATTTCTTTCCTTCTACTAACTTTGGCTTTTGGAAAAGAAGAAATAAAACTGTCACTGTTTGCTGATGACACAGTATTGTACATTAAAAAAACCCTAAAGATGTTACCAGAAAACTACTAGAGCTCATCAATGAATTTGGTAAAGTTGCAGGATACAAAATTAATTCACAGAAATCTCTTGCAGTCCTATACACTAACAATGAAAGAACAGAAAGAGATATCATGAAACAATCCCATTTACCATAGCATCAAAAAGAATAAAATACATAGGAATAAATCTACCTAAGGAGGCAAAAGACCTATACTCAGAAAACTATAAGATACTGGTGAAAGAAATCAAAGTTGACACAAACAGTTGGAAAGATATACCATGTTCATGGATTGGAAGAATCAATATTATGCAAATGACTATACCACCTAAAGCAATCTACAGATTCAATGCAATCCCTATCAAATTACCAATGATATTTTTCAGAGAATTAGAACAAATAATTTTACAATTTGTATGGAAACACAAAAGACCCATAATAGCCAAGGCAATCTTGAGGAAGAAAAACAAGCTGGAGGAATCAGGCTTCCTGACTTCAGACTATACCACAAAGCTAAGGTCATCAAAACAGTATGGTACTGGCACAAAAACAAAAATATAGATTAATGGAACAGGATAGAAAGTCCAGATATAAACCCATGCACCTATGGTCACCTAATCTATGACAAAGGAGGTAAGAATATACAATGGAGAAAAGATAGTCTCTTCAATAAATGGTGCTGGGAAAACTGGACAGCTACATGTAAAAGAATGAAATTAGAACACTCCCTAACACCATACACAAAAATAAACTCAAAATGGATTAAAGACCTAAATGTAAGGCTGGATACTATAAAACTCTTAGAGGAAAACAGGCAGAGCACTCTCTGACATAAATCACAGCAATATCTTTTTCAGTCTACCTCCCAGAGTAATGAACATTAAAAACAAAAATAAACAAATGGGACCTAATTAAACTTAAAGGCTTTTTCACAGACCTGGGAGCACCCTCCTTGCTAGCCCCACCTCGGGAGAAGGGCTTCACACCAAGCCGACACACTTTGTCCCTGCGCAGCCCCCATCCACCACCCTGTGGCTGCCCCACTGGCTGAAAAGTTTCTCCACATGCGGAATTCTGGGCTTGGCTACCACCAGCATGGAGTGTGCACACCAGTCTGGAGCCAGCCTGCCTGATGCCTTGGGGCAACAGATATGTCAGAAACTGAAGCAAGAAAGTACTTGGCAGAGGGCAGAGTCAAGATGGCAGACTAGGAGGATGCAGAATTTGTGTCTCTGCACAACTAGGGCACCTACCAGGCACTGGTGGGGGACCACGGACACCTAATGGGCTGGAAGGAACCCTCAGTGACTGGGTAGGATGTGGGGCATGGGGAGAGTGAAGGGGGAGAAGAAGTGGAGGCGGGATGGGACTGGTGCCCTGAGGGGCGGCTGGGGGTGGAAGGGGTCCCACGCCTGAAGGGGGAATTGGGGGACCACTGGGAGGGCAGAGGATCAAAAGGAAGCGTGGCCAGGTTTCCCCTGTACACTTGGCCCCTGGGAGCCTGATGAGATCCCAGGCCTGATCCTCTGCCCAACAAGGCCCCCTCCAGCCACACAGGTCTTGAGGGAGTGGGAGGGAGGGAAAGGGGAGCAAAAGTAAAGGCCAGACCAGCAACCCTGAGGGGTGGCTGGGGGAAGGGAGGAGTTCCTACCCCCAGTGGGACCCACCCATAGTTAGGGGTCCAGTGGCAATGGGGGAGGTGGTGGTGGGGTGATGCTGAGGAATGGAAGGGAATGCGGCCAGCACTTTCCCAGTCCACTTAGGCACTGGCGAGCCTGTTAGTCTCCGAGGCTGATCCTCTGCCCTTGGACCCTTCCTCCTGCCACACAGAGCCCAAACCCCGCCCCTACAACCCCACTCAGAGCCCTACCTCTACACTTGGAGATGCCCTCTGAGACCCCCTCCAATGCACTGGGCCTAAATCTCACCCACACACCCTCACTCAGGGACCTACTTCCAAACTCCAGAACTCCACAGTCCAGTGGCCCTCCTTTCCACGCACTGCCTCTCCCCTTCCTCACAGGTCCTAATCAGAGGCCACACACCATGCTTGAATGACACCCCACCTAGGCCCTGCCCCCAAGGCCATTTCCGGCCGCGTGGGTCCTGAGCCTAGGCCCCACCCCAAGCTCAAACGTCACCCCCTCACCCACCTAGATCCTGCCCCACCTTAAACCCCACCCCTGCCTAAGTTCCACCCCTGCCTAAACTCTGCCCCCATAGCCAAGGCTTTTTTCTTTTTCTTTTTTTCTCTTTTACCTTGTTGATTCATTGTTGTTGATTCATTTATATTTTTATTTTTCCTAATAAATCTTTTATTTTTCTAATTTTATTTTATCCTTTATCCTTTGTTTTTTTTTTTTTTTTTTTTTTTTTTTTTGTGGTACGCGGGCCTCTCACTGTTGTGGCCTCTCCCGTTGCGGAGCACAGGCTCCGGATGCACAGGCTCAGCAGCCATGGCTCACGGGCCCAGCCGCTCCGCGGTATATGGGATCCTCCCAGACCGGGGCACGAACCCGTATCCCCTGCATCGGCAGGCGGACTCTCAACCACTGCGCCACCAGGGAGGCCCTATCCTTTGTTTTTGTTTTCTCCTTTTGGCTTCTTTCCCCTGCCACCTTCCCCCACCATTTTTTTTTTCTTTTTTCTGTTATGGTTTTATTTTACCTTGTTGCAGTTGTTTCAATTATATTTTTGTTTTTCCTAATATATTTTTTATCTTCCTAATGTTATTTTGTCTTTTATTCTTTGATATTGTACTGCTCCTTTTTTTCTTTTTTTGCCATGCCATGCAGCTTGCAGGATCTTGGTTCCCAGGCTGGATGTTGGGCCCAAGCTCCTGTGGTGGGAGCTCTGAGTCCAAACTCCTGGACTAACAGAGAACCTAAGACCCCAGGGAATATTAATCAGAGTGAAGTCTCCTGGAGGTCCTAGTGTCAGCACCAAGACCCGACTCTATCCAACTGCCTGCAAATTCCAGTGCTGGATGCCTCAGGCCAAACAACCAGTAAGACAGGAATACAGCCCCACCGATCAAAAAAAAAAATATTAAACGAAAAAAATATGTTAAAGATGAAGGAGCAAGGTAAAAACCTACAAGACCGGGCCTCCTTGGTGGTGCAGTGGTTGAGAATCCGCCTGCCGATGCAGGGGACACGGGTTCATGCTCCGGTCCGGGAAGATCCCACGTGCCACGGAGCGGCTGGGCCCATGAGCCAGGGCCACTGAGCCTGCGCGTCCGGAGCCTGTGCTCCACAACGGGAGAGGCCACAACAGTGAGAGGCCCGCGTACCGCAAAAAAAAAAAAAAAAACCAACAAGACCAAATAAATGAAGACAAAATAGGCAACTTACCTGAAAAAGGATTCAGAGTAATGATAGTAAAAATGATCCAAAATCTCGGAAACACAATGGAGAAAATACAAGAAACATTTAACAAGGATCTAGAAGAACTAAAGGGAAAAACAAACAGTTGTTTTTGATGATGAACAACATCAACGATGTTGATGAACAACACAATAACTGAAATTAAAAAATACTCTAGAAGGAAATCAATAGCACAATAACTGAGGCAGAAGAACGGATAAGTGAACTGGAAGATAAAATGGTGGAAATAACTGCCAGGGAGCAGAATTAAGAAAAAAGAATGAAAAGAATTGAGGACAGTCTCAGAGACCTCTGGGGGAACATTAAACAAACCAACATTCAGATTATAGGGATTCCAGAATTCGAAGAGAAAAACAAAGAGTCTGAGAAAATATTTGAAGAGACTAGAGTTGAAAATTTCCCTAACATGGGAAAAGAAATAGTCAATCAAGTCCAGGAAGCACAGAGAGTCCCATACAGGATAAATCCAAGGAGAAACATGCCGAGACACATATTAATCAAACTGTCAAAAATTAAATACAAAAAAATATTAAAAGCAGCAAGGGAAAAGCAACAAATAACATACAAGGGAATCCCCATGAGGTTAAAAGCTGATCTTTCAGCAGAAACTCTGCAAGCCAGAAGGAGGGGCAGGACATATTTAAAGTGATGAAAGAGAAAATCCTACAACCAAGATTACTTTACCCAGCAAGGATCATATTCAGATTCGACAGAGAAATTAAAACCTTTACAAACAAGCAAAAGTTAAGAGAATTCAGCACCACCAAACCAGCTTTACAACAAATGCTAAAGGAACTGCTCTAGGCAGGAAACACAAGAGAAAGAAAAGACCTACGAAAAATCCCCCAAAACACTTAAGAAAATGGTAATAGGAACATACATATGGGTAATTACCTTAAATGTAAATGGATTAAGTGCTCCAACCAAAAGACATAGACTGGCTGAATGGATACAAAAACAAGACCCATATGTATGCTGTCTGCAAGAGACCCACTTCAGACCTAGGGACACATATAGACTGAAAGTGAGAGGATGGAAAAAGATATTCCATGCAAATGGAAATCAGAAGAAAGCTGGAGAAGCAATTCTCATATCAGAAAAAATAGACATTAAAATAAAGACTATTACAAGAGACAAAGAAGGACACTACATAATGATCAAGGGATCAATCCAAGAAGAAGACATAACAATTGCAAATACGTATGCACCCAACATAGGAGAACCTCAATGCATAAGGCAAATGCTAACAGACATAAAAGGGGAAATCAACAGTAACACAAAAGTAGTAGGGGACTTTAACACCCCACTTCCATCAATGGAGAGATCAACCAAAATGAAAATAAATAAGGAAACACAAGCTTTAAATGACATATTAGACAAGATGGACTTAATTGATATTTATAGAACATTCCACCCAAAAACAACAAATTACACTTTATTCTGAAGTGCTCATGGAACATTCTCCAGGATAGACCATACCTTGGATCACAAATCAAGCCTTGGTAAATTTAAGAAAATTGAAATCATACGAAGTATTTTTTCCAACTGCAATGCTATGAGACTAGATATCAATTACAGGAAAAAAAATGTAAAAAATACAAACACATGGAGCCTAAACAATATGCTACAAAATAACCAACAGATCACTGAAGAAATCAAAGAGGAAATAAAATAATACCTAGAAAAAAATGACAATGCAAAACGTATGGGATGCAGCAAAAGCAGTTCTAAGAGGGATGTTTATAGAAGTATAATCCTACCTCAAGAAACAAGAAAATTCTCAAATAAACAACCTAACCTTATACCAAAAGCAATTAGAGAAAGAAGAACAAAAAACTCCCCCAAAGTTAGCAGCAAGAAAGAAATCATAAAGATCAGATTAGAAATAAATGAAAAAGAAATGAAGGAAACAATAGCAAAGAGCAATAAAACTAAAAGCTGGTTCTTTGAGAAGATAAACAGAATTGATAAACCATTAGCCAGACTCATCAAGAAAAAAAGGGAGAAGACTCAAATCAACAGGATTAGAAATGAAAAAGAAGTTATGAGGCCACCATTGCCCTGATACCAAAACCAGACAAAGATGTCACAAAAAAAGAAAACTACAGGCCAATATCACTGATGAACAGATACAAAAATCCTTGACAAAATACTGGCAAACAGAATCCAACAGCACATTAAAAGGATCATGCACCATGATCAAGTACTATTTACCCCAGGAATGCAAGGATTCTTCAATATACACAAATCAATCAATGTGATACACCATATTAACAAATTGAAGGGTACAATCCATATGACCATTGCAGTAGAAGCAGAAAAACTTTCAACAAAATTCAACACCCATTTATGATAAAAACTCTCCAGAAAGTAGGCATAGAGGGAACCTACCTCAACATAATAAAGGCCATATACAACAAACCCACAGCCAACACCATTCTCAATGGTGAAAAACTGATAGCATTTCCTCTAAGATCAGGAAGAAGACAAGGTTGCCCACTCTCACCACTATTATTCAACATAGTTCTGGAAGTTTTAGCCACAGCAATCAGAGAAGAAAAAGAAAGAAAAGGAATTCAAACTGTTTGCAGATGACATGATACTATACATAGAGAATCCTAAAGATGCTAACAGAAAATACTAGAGCTAATTAATGAATCTGGTAGAGTAGCAGGATACAGAATTAATGTACAGAAAACTCTTGCATTCCTATACACTAATGATGAAAAATCTGAAAGAGAAATCAAGGAAACACTCTCATTTACCATTGCAACAAAAAGAATAAAATACCTAAGAGTAAACCTACCTAAGGAGACAAAAGACCCGTATGCAGAAAACTATAAGACACTGATGAAAGAAATTAAAGATGGTACAAGCAGATAGAGAGACATACCATGTTCTTGGATTGGAAGAATCAACATTGTGAAAATGACTATACTACCCAAAGCAATCTACAGATTCAATGCAATCCTTATCAAACTACCAATGGCATTTTTCACAGAAGTAGAACAAAAAAATTTCACAATATTTGTGGAAACACAAAAGACCCCAAAGGGCCAAAGCAATCTTGAGAAAGAAAAACGGAGCTGGAGGAATCAGGCTTCCTGACTTCAGACTATACTACAGAGCTACAGTAATCAAGACAGTATGGTACTGGCACAAAAATAGAAACATAGAGCAATGGAATAGGATAGAGAACCCAGAGATAAACCAATGCACATATGGTCACCCTAACTTTGACAAAGAAGCCAAGAGTATACAATGGAGAAAAGACAGTCTCTTCAATAAGTGGTGCTGGGAAAACTGGACAGCTACATGTAAAAGAATGAAATTAGAACAGTTCCTAACACCATACACAAAAATAAACTCAAAATTCATTAAAGACCTAAATGTAAGGCCAGACACTATAAAACTCTTAGAGGAAAACATAGGCAGAACACTCCATGACGTAAATCACAGCAAGATCCTTTTTGACCCATCTCCTAGCAAAATGGAAATAAAAACAAAAATTAAAAATGAGACCTGATGAAACTGAAAATCTTTTGCACAGCAAAGGAAACCATAAACAAGATGAAAAGACAACCCTCAGAATGGAAGAAAATATTTGCAGACGAAGCAAGTGACAAAGGTTTAATCTCCAAAATATGCAAGCAGCTCATGCGGCTCAATATCAAAAAAACAAACAACCCAATCAGAAATGGGCAGAAGACCTGAACTGACATTTCTCCAAAGAAGATATACAGATTGCTAACAAACCCATGAAAGAATGCTCAACATCACTAATCATTAGAGAAATGCAAATCAAAACTACAATGAGGCATCACTTCATACCAGTCAGAATGGCCATCATCAAAAAATCTACAAACAATAAATGCTGGAGAGGGTGTGGAGAAAAGGGAACCTTCTTGCACTATTGGTGGGAATGTAAATTGATACAGCCACTATGGAGAACAGTATGGAGGTTCCTTAAAAAACTACAAATAGAACTACCATACGACCCAGCAATCCCACTACTGGGCATATACCGTCAGAGAACCATAATTCAAAAAGAGTCATGTACCACAGTGTTCACTGCAGCTCTATTTACAATAGCCAAGACATGGAAGCAAGCTAAATGTTCATCAGCAGAGGAGTGGATAAAGAAGATGTGGTACATACATACAATAGAATATTACTCAGCCATAATAAAGAATGAAGTAATGCCATTTACAGCAACAGGGATGGACCTAGAGATTTTCATACTGAGTGAAGTAAGTCAGACAGAGAAAGACAAATATAATATGATATCACTTATATGTGGAATCTAAAAAATGGTTACAAATGAACTTATCTACAAAACAGAAATAGAGCTACAGATGTAGAAAATAAAACTGTGGTTACCAGGGGGTAAGTGGGGGGGAGGGATAAATTGGAATATTGGGATTGATGTATACACACTTCTATATATAGAATAGATAACTAATAAGGACCTACTGTATAGCACAGGGAACTCTACTCAATACTCAGCAGTGACCTGTATGGAAAAAGGATCTAAAAATGAGTGGATATATGTATATGTATAACTGATTCACTTTGTTGTACACCTGAAACTAAAACAACATTGTAAATCAAGAATACCCCAATAAAAATTTAAAAATAACTAAATAGATAAAATTTCTCTTTGATTTCTTCTTTGACCCATTGGCAGTTCAGGAATGTGCTGTTTAATTTACATACATTTGGGAATTTTCCAGTTTTCTTCTTGTTATGGATTTTTAGTTTCACACCATTGTGCTCAGAAAATCTATTTGTTACGATTTCAGTTTTCTTACACTTCCTAATGCTTGTTTTGTGACTTAACATATAATCTATTCTGGATCATGTTCCCTGCGTATTTGAGAACAATATGTATTCTTCTGCTGTTGGGTGAAATGTTCTGAATGTCTGTTCCATTTGGTCTAAAATATAGTGCAAGTACCATGTTTTCTTATTGATTTACTGTTCAGATCGTCTATCCATTGTTGAAAGTGGGATATTGAAGTGCCCTACTGTTATTGTAGTGTTCTCATTTCTCCCTTCAGATCTGTTAGTAAATGCTTAATATATTTAGATGTTCCATTATTTGGTGGATATATATTTAAAATTCTTTTATCCTCTCAATGAATTAACCTCTTTTTAAAATAAATAGTGTTCGTCTTTATCCATTGTTATAGGCTTTAACATAAAATCTATTTTCTCTGATATGATATATTTACTCCTATTCTCTTTTGGTTTTCATTCACGTGGAATATTTTTTTTTCCATTTTTTCACTGTGAGTGTTTGTGTGTCCTTAAACCTGACGTGAGTCTCTTGTATGCAGTATATAATTGGGTCTTGCTTTGTAATCTGCTTGGCCACAGAATGACTTTTGACTGGAGAATTTAATTCATTTACATTGTAAGTAATTAATGATAGGTAAGGACTTACTCATGTCATAGTGTTCATTGTTTTCTGAATGTTTTGTACTTCCCTTTTTCCCTTTATCCTCTTTTGCTGTCTTTCTTTATGGATTGATGATTTTCCATAGTGGTATACTTTGATTCCCTTCTTTGCATATTTTGTATATATGCTATAGGTTTTTATTGTGGTTACCATGAAGCTTACATAAAACATCATATAGATATAACTCTTGGTAAGTTGTATGTTTCTAGAAATTTATGCATGCCCTCTAGTTTATCCAGTTTGTTGTATATTATTCATAATAGTCTCTTATGATCCTTTTTATTTCTGTGGCATCAGTTGTAAGGTCTCCTCTTTCATTATTTTTAATGTCTTCTCTCTTTTTTCTTAGTCCAGCTAAGGATTTGCAATTTTGTTTTCCTTTCCAAAAATTAACCTTAATTTCATTGACTTTTCTATTATTTTTCTATTTTTGATTTTGTTTATTTCTTCTCTTTGTTATTTCCTTCTGCTAACTTTGTGCTTAGTTTGTCCTTTTTATTTTGACTTCTTGAGGTGTAAACTTTGTTTATTTGAAATCTTTCTCCATTTTCAGTGTAGGCCTTTATCACTACAAATGTCTGACTAATACTACTTTTGCTAGGGGTTATAATTTTTGATATTTTTCTACATCTTTTTTAGTATATTTTATAATTTCCTTTTTGATTTCTTTTTGACTCTGGTTATTTAAGAGTATACTGTTTAATTTCCACATATTTTTTAATTGTCCACTTTCTCTTCTGTTATTGATTTCCATTTCCATTCTAACATAGTTGGAAAAGATACTTGATATGATTTCAAACTTCTTAAATTTTCTAATACTTACTTAGTGACATTACATGTAAACTATCCTGGAGAAGGTTTCATGTGTGCTGATAAAAATGTGTATTGTGCTGTGGTTGGGTAGAATGGACTGTTAAGTCCCACTGGCTACCAGAGCCAGGCGATCTAAAATTGTCTCAAGGTGGGTAGCCACAAAAATCAAGGTGTCAGAAAAGTATATAAGCTCCTTTCTGAGAGGTCCTGGAAAACTGGAGCGAGGAAGAGGGAAAGTGCAAAGATGTTAACTGCCAGCCTCTGTCTTTGCAGACTATTTCAGGAGGCCCCTAGATGTCTGTTAAACTCTATGCCTGCCCCTTAAGCCAATGCTTTAAGACAAGCAAATAAGCCTCTTTCACAGAAAGTCTAGGCACTTTTCAGTAGGTGCCTCTAAACTGGGTCCTGGGGTGGGTGAGTCTGAATGTACTAGCACTTAAAAAAGTGTTTCTCAGTTTGTTGTAGTCTTGTGAGTCTCATAGAAACAAGCCCCACTGGTTTTCAAGCTAGTTGTTTGGAATAGCAAAGTGCTGAAAAAAAAAAAAAACAAAAAACTGTCAGCCTGAATTGTATACATAGCTAACCTAAGCCATCTTGTCATGATTAGGGTAAAATACATTTTCAAACAGGCAAATATAGGCAGGATGTTTCCTATTAAGAAATCCTCACTAAAGAAATTTCTAAAAGCCAAACTTTAAGATGAAGAAAAATGATACCAGAAGGAAGGTCTGACATGTAACAAATCACCTAGAAGAACGGTAATGTGGAACATAAGGGTATTCTAAACATATATAATAGCACTTCAAGTGCAATTTTACTTCTTGTCATGGAGTTTTGACAGACCCCAAAGGGTATAAACAATAGTTTCAGTACCATCTATTGTGAGCCTCCTAAGATTTAATCTGTTTCTCATAGATCTTATTTTTTTTTGTTGAACTATAGTTGATTTACAATATTATATCAGTTTTGGTGTATAGCATAGTGATTCAGTGTTTTTACAGATTATACTCTATTAAAAGTTATTGTAAGATGATGGCTGTAATTCCCTGTGCTATATATCTTTGTTACTTGTGTATTTTATACATACTGGTTTGTATCTCTTAATTTTATTCCCTTAATGCATCTCTCTGATGTTCCCTCTCCCCACTGGTAGCCACTAGAGTTTCACAGCTGTAAGTTTGTTTCTGTTCTGCTATATTCATTCATTTGTATCATTTTTTGGGTTCCACATATAAGTGATGTCATAGTGTATTTGTCTTTTTCTGTCTGACTTACTTCACTAAGCGTAATATTTTCTAGGTCCATTCACATTACAGCAAATGACAGGATTTCATTCTTTTTATGGCTGAGTAATATTCATATATATATATATATATATATATATATATATATATATATATATATATCACCCCTTCTTTATCCATTTGTCTGTTGATAGACACTTAGTTTGCTTCCATATCTTGGCTAGTGTAACTAGTGCTGCTAAGAAAATTGAGGTTCATGTGTCTTTTCATATAAGGGTTTTTGCTTTTTCCAGGTATACACCCAGGAGTGGAATTGCTGGGTCAAATGGTAGTTCTACTTTTAGTTTTTGAGAAACCTCCAAGCTGTTTTCCAGGGTGGCTGCACCAATTTACATTCCCACCAAGAGTGTACAAGAGTTCCCTTTTCTCCACATCCTTGCCAATGTTTGGTATTTGTAGACTTTTTGACAATAGCCATTCTGACAGGTGTGAAGGGATACTTCCTAATTGTTTTGATTTTTATGTCTCTAATAATTAGCAATGTTGAGCATCTTTTTATGTGCCTGTTAGCCATCTATATGTCTTCTTTGGAAAAATGTCTATTCAGTTCTTCTGCCTATTTTTTAAAATTGTTTCTTCTATATTGAGATGTATGAATTGTTTATATATATTCGATATTAACCTCTTGAGGGTCATATCATTTGAAAATATTTTCTTTCATTCTGAAGGTTGTCTTTCTGTTTTGTCAATGTTTTCCTTTGCTGTATGAAAGCTGTTAAGTTTAATTAGGTCTCATTTGTTTGTTTTTCCTTTTATTTCTTGTGCCTTAGGAGACAGATCCAAAAAAGGATTGTTACAGCTTAATGACAGAGAGTGCTCTGCCTATGTTCTCTACTAGGTGTATTATGGTTTCAGGTCTTACATTTAGGTCTTTAATCCATTTTGAGTTTATTTTTGTGTATGTCATGAGGTAATGTTTTAATCTCATTGTTTCATATGTAGCTGTCCAGTTTTACCAGCACCACTTATTGAAGAGACTGACTTTTCTCCATTGTATATTCTTGCGTCTTTTGTTATAGAGTAATTGTCCATGTGCATTGGTTTATTTCTGAGCTTTCTATTCTATTCCATTAATCTGTGTGTCTGTTTTTGTGTCAGTACCATGCTGTTTTGATTACTGTAGCTTTGTACATTGTCTGGTGTCTTGGAGGGTGATACCTCCAGCTTTTTTCTTTTATCAGAATTGCTCTGGCAATTCAGGGACTTTTGTAGTTCCATATGAATTTTAGAATTATTTGTTCTACTTCTGTGAAAAATGCCATGGGTAATTTCATAGGGATTGCATTAAATCTATAGATTGCTTTGTGAATTATGGCCATTTAAAAATATTAATTTTTTCAACCCAAGAGCATGGGATATCTTTCATTTCTTTGTATCATCTTCAGTTTACTTATCAATATTTTACAGTTTTTAGAGTATAGGTCTTTCACCCCCTTGGTTAAGTTTATTAGGTATTTTATTCTTTTTGATGCAATTTTAAATGAAATTGTTTTTCTACTTTCTCTTTCTGACAGTTTATTATTAGTGTATAGAAAAGCAACAGATTTCTGTATATTAATCTCATATCATGAAACTTTGCTTAATTTATTTATTAGTTCTAATAGTTTTTTGATGGAGACTTTAGGATTTTCTTTATAAAGTATAATGTCATCTGCAATTAGTGCCAGTTTTACTTCTTCCCTTCCAAGTTGGATGCCTTTTATTTATTTATCTTGTCTAATTGCTGTGACTAAAACTTCCAATATTATGTGAAATAGAATTGCAAGAGTGGGCATCTTTGTCTTGTTCCTGAATTTAGAGGAAAAGCTATCATGTTTTCACCATTGACTATGATGTTAGCTGTGGGTTCATCATATATGGCCTTTATTATGTTGAGATATGTTACCTCTATACCCACTTTGATGAGTTTTTTTCATAAATTGATATTGGATTTTGTCAAATGCTTTTTCTGCATCTATTGAGATGGTCATGTGATTTTTATCTTTTTGTTGTTGTTGTTAATGTGGTGTATGACAATGTTTGATTTATGCATTTTGAACCATCCTTGTGTCCCCAGAATAAATCCAAATTGATTCTAGTGTATGATCCTTCTTATATATTGTTGGATTCAGTATGCTAATATTTTATGAGGACTTTTGCATATATATTGATCAAAGATATTGACCTATAATTTTCTTTTTTCTTTTTTGTAGTGTCTTTGCCTGGCTTTGGTATCAAGGTAATAGTGGGCTTGCAGACTAAATTTGGGAGTATTCTTTCCTCTCAATTTTTTGCAAGAGTTTGAGAAGAATAGGTGTTTGTTCTTTATATTTTTGGAAGAATTCTCCTGTAAAGCTATATGGTCCTGGACTTTTGTTTACCGGGAGTTTTTCTTTTGTAATTACAATTCAATTTCACTACTAGTGATCGATCTGTTCAAATTGCTTGTTTCTTCTTGATTCAGTCTTGGCAGGTTGTATGTTTCTAGAAATTTATCTGTTTTTTCTAAGTTATCCAATTTGTTGGCATATAACTGTTTGTAGTATTCTCTTTGATTTTTTGTATTTCTGTAGTATTTGTTGTTATTTTTCCTCTTTCATTTCTTATTTTGGTAATTTGGGTCCTCTCTCTTTTCTTCTTAATGAGCCTGGCTAAAGGTTTATCAATTTTGATTATCTTTAAAAAAAACCGAGTCTTGACTCCATTGATCTTTTCTAGTGTTTTGTTTTTTTCTGGTCTCTATTTCTTCTCTATTCTTTATATTTTCCATCTTCTACTGACCTTGAGCTTTGTTTGTTCTTCATTTTCTAATTCCTTTAGGTGGTAGGTTAGGTTGTTTATTTGACATTTTTCATGTTTCTTGAGGAAGACCTGTATTGCTATAAACTTACCTCTCAGAAGTCCTTTTGTTGCATTTCATAGATTTGGGGAAGTTGTGTTTTCATTTTCATTTGTCTCAAAATTTTCTGATTTCCTCCTTGATTTCTTCATTGACTCATTGGTTTTTCAGTAGTGTGTTGTTTAATGTCCACATGTTT
Organism: Hyperoodon ampullatus; assembly: GCF_949752795.1. Lineage (NCBI taxonomy): Eukaryota > Metazoa > Chordata > Mammalia > Artiodactyla > Ziphiidae > Hyperoodon > Hyperoodon ampullatus. The sequence continues at coordinate 79,624,075 of NC_136915.1, read as the reverse complement.
AATCTTTTATTGATATCTATGGGTTGGCCAAAATATTTTTTTGGCTTTTTCTGTGAGATGGCTCTAGTAGCACTTAGTTGTCTTTAACTTCATTCGAAACAATTTTGTTAGATTGTACTGTGACAGCTGTCATATCAATGTTCATTTAAAAAAAGACATCAAAATTGGTGAATTTTTGTGTAGCCACTTTAATATTGAAGATGGAAGGAAAAAAGCAACATTTTTGGCATACTATGTTTTATTATTTCAAGAAAGGTAAAAACACAACTGAAATGCAAAAAAAGATTTGTGCAGTGTATGGAGAATGTGCTGTGACTGATCGAATGTGTCAAAGGTGGCTTGTGAAGTTTTGTGCTGGAGATTTCTTGCTGGACAATACTCCACTGTAGGGTAGACCAGTTGAGTTGATGGCAATCACATCAAAACAATAATTGAAAACAATCAACATTACACCACATGGGAGATAGCCGACATACTCAAAATATCCCAATCAAGCACTGAAAATCATTTGCACCAGCTTGGTTATGTGAATTGCTTTGATGTTTGGGTTTCCCATAAGTTAAGTGAAGAAAATGTTCTTGACCCGATTTCCGCATGAAATTATCTACTTAAACGTAATGAAAGTGTTCTGTGTTTAAAACAAATTGTGATGGGCGATGAAAAGTGGATATGTACACTAACGTGGAACAGAAGAGATCATGGGGCAAGCAAAATGGACCACCACCAACCACACCAAAGGCTGGTCTTCATCCAAAGAAGGTGATGCTGTGTATATGGTGGGATTGGAATGGAGTCCTCTATTATAAGCTCCTTCCGGAAAACCAAATGATTAATTCTAGCAGATAATGCTACCAATTAGACCAACTGAAAGCAACACTCAATGAAAAGCATCCAGAATTAGTCAACAGAAAACGCATAATCTTCCATCAGGATAACACAAGACTGCATGTTTCTTTGATGACCAGGCAAAAACTGTTACAGCTTGGCTGGGACGTTCTGATTCATCCACCATGTTCACCAAACATTGCACCTTTGATTCCCATTTATTTTGGTCTTTACAAAATTCTCTTAATGCAAAAAATTTCAATTCCCTGGAAGACTGTAAAAGGCACCTGGAACAGTTCTTTGCTCAAAAAGATAAAAAGTATTGGGAAGATTCAATTATGAAGTTGCCTGAAAAACAGCAGAAGGTAGTGGAATAAAAGGGTGAATACATTGTTCAATAAAGTTCTTGATGAAAATGAAAAAGGTGTCTTTTATTTTTACTTAAAAACCAAAGACACTTTTTGGCCCACCCAATAGTTTCATACCACTGTGGTTGGAAAAAATGCTTGATATTATTTCCATCCTCTTAAATTCGTTGAGACTCTTTTTGTGGTCTAGGATGTGATCTGTCCTGGAGAATTCCAGGTGCACTTGAAAAGAATATGTATTCTATTTTTGGATTTAATGTCCAGTGAATATCTATTAAGTCCAATGGGTCTATGGTGTCACTTAAGACCACTGTTGTCTTATTGACTTTCTCTCTGGATGAATTGTCCATTGATATAAGTGGGGTGTTAAAGTTTCCTAATATTATTGTATTATTTTCAGTTTTTCCTTTTTCATCTCTTAGTATTTGCTTTATATATTTAGGTGCTCCTGTATTGGGTGTATATATGTTAATGAATGTAATAGCCTCTTCTTGTTTTGACCCCTTTATCATTATATAATTCCATTTTCTGTCTTTTGCTATAGCTTTTGATATAAAGTCTATTCTTTCTGATATGAATATTGCTACCCCCACATTTTTGCCATTTCTATTTCATGAAATATCATTTTTCATCCTCTCCCTTTCAGTCTGTGTGTCTTTAACTCTGAAGTGAGTCTCTTATAGGTAGCATATAGAAGAGTTTTATTTTTTTATCTAATCAACCACTCTATGTCTTTGGATTGGAGCATTTAGTCTATTCATATTTAAATTTATTATTAGTAGATATGTATTTATTGCCAGCTTGTTACTTGATTTCAGCGTGTTTTTGTAGTTCTCTGTTCATTTCTTCTTTTTGTTTCTTGCCTTTTGTGTTGATGCTTTCCTTTAGTAGTATGCTCTGTTCCTTTCATTTTAGTTTTTGTGTAACTATTATAGATTTTAAATTTGTGGTTACCATGGGATTCATATATGTTGACCTATAACTATTTGTTTTAAATTACTAGTCATTTAAGTTTACACACATTCTAAATCATCTACCTTTTTTACTCCCCTCCCCCACATTTTGTTTTTGATTTCATATTTTACATCTTCATGTTTGTCCTTTAAGTATTTATTGTAGTTATAGTTGCTCTTATAATTTTTTTATTTTTAATCTTTGTATTGAATTATTTAAGTGGTTGTTCCTCAGTCTTTACTATATATTTGCCTTTCCTCATGGGATTTTTCATTTCCTGTTGATTCTTCTTTTCCACTTAGAGAAGATCCATCAACAATTTATTTTAGGGTAGGTTTAGTATTGATTAACTCTTTTAGTTTTTACAGTGAAGAGTGTTGCTTTCTCACTTCCTCCACAAGTTAAATAGTGTTAGGTACTTCAAAGACCCTATTGGAAGCTGACATCTGCTCTCTGGAGTATGGAAACACTAACATTGGTGCCCAACACATACCTAAAATCTTCTAATAGTTAAAGGTTGACCGGGGTAGTTTGCAGCAACAGAGAGAAGAGAGAGGGCTGCTGGGAGCAGCCTGCCCTTCTAGTGGTCGATTAAGCAGGCACATATGAGTTTTTATCCTGGGTGTACTGACTGGTGGGTGTATTGACTGGTGTCTCTGGACTTGGATGATCTTGAAATAAACCCTGCACAAGATCACAAGATGTCTAAATGGCAGGTGTTTGACTTCAATACAGAAAGAAGATTGTATGAATGAATAAATCCCTAGAAGAGAGTATTTGAAGAAAGGAATCAAAAGTGGACCACAGGAGGAAACTGCCAATGAGAGGGCCCAAGAAGGGGATCAGCAAATAACTCAAATCATTTTTATAGGAAAAAGATCTAAGTCACATACACAGGGCAAGAAAGCCAGATTACTAGTGTATCATGCAAGATGATTTCCTTTTCCTTAATTCCCTGGACTTCAAGGTCACAACTTCAAGGTATTATAAACATGAGTTGGTGTGTCCAGGGGAAGGTAGAGTTGGGAAATGAGAAGGAAAAAGACATACTTCTCCTGTGCTGTGTGCTTACAAGGCTGATCAGACCTGGGTATGTAAGTGGGGTCTGAATGGGAGGTGAAAAAGAGAGGAGAAACTTTGAATCAAATTTGAGAGGGAGATTTTAAAATTTATATCAAGTTGAACTTTTCACTTACTTTGAAAAAAAGATTATTCATTAATCTGACAGTGACTAATGAACTAGTGGCAGGAAAGAATGCTCCAATAAAGTAGTTTAAATGGATACTTTTGAGAGAGAATAAAGTTGTTTTCTGCTTACACAGAACTAGGTACAAAATATTAACTGTTCAAATGTAAGAACAATATCTAATTTAAGGAGTAAAAATTAGATACGGCTTAAATACAAACAAAATAATATGTTAGATGCTATGTGTGGGGAGTGAGGTAGATATTTGTTCTGTAGTACTTTTAAGGCTTTGTTAAGTACGACTGTTAAAAGATAAGAGTAACCGAAGAATGTTAACAAACTGAAGTGTATGACTTACAAAACAATAAAGGAAAAGTTAAAAAGAATATTGAGACATCATGGTAAAAATAATGAATGTTGTATGTGATGTACATGATACTATTGAGTTTTTATTATTATTATTATTTCTAACATGAGGTATATCTACAGAGAGGTACCTAGAAGAATTGGTTGACTCTAACATGGATGGAAATTGCTCACATTATGAGACTCTAATTACCAAAGTGGAAGATAGACAACTCTCATTCCCAGACGTTCCAGTGGGGAGGCATGTGATTTATATTCTGTCAAGAAGATACACCTATGTGAGACTGATATGGAGACATGAGCAACCCAATATGCAACTCGTTTACTGCAGATATGAAGGCAGAGGCATCCATACATGCAGAGCTAACTTTGGTGGAGCTTCTGACATGAGACCATTATGCCAGGTGGTAATGGATGTGCTGTTTTCTCTTGAGATGTCTTCACTGTGTGGTTGGTATGGTTCTTGATGAAACAGCAGTAGAGTTTGGCCGCCTTGCCATCCTAGAGAATCTGTCTGCTGCCTATCAGACTTAAAAATCAATTTCCTTTTTAAATTTAAGTTACTGAGGAGATTCCATTTGTTGCAATAAAGATCCTCGAACGTTACATGTGCTGAAACAATTTTGGCAGGTTAATATTTTTGTATTAATAAATTGTTTTTTACTTTTCCTCTGTTTCTTGTCCTTCCATGCTAGACATTTACCCTGAGTGGCTCCCAGGGTGTGATGTCACAGCAGAGGGGGAGAAAGAAAAATGGAGTCAAGTTTTCGGTTTTGTTGGATTATAGTTATGATTCTCAGAGGAACGGAAAGGAATGTATTTTGAGCTAGAGTTCCATTTTTGTGATTGTAGAAATTACACTTGGAACTGTGGGAATAGGGTAAAACTAAGAAAAGAAGGGAAGAGAGATATGTTGGGAGGCCTGGAAATGAGACAGTAATTATCTAGAGGGATTTTATAGACAGAGAAGTTGAACATCCATTCATAAATCTATTTTGCACAGGCGTAAGCACTTCCCTTAATAGTGTCCAGGAGTCCCATCAGTGACTACAGCAATGCAACCTCCACCCAGTGGAGAATTGTACACTGTCTGCACACTGAAGTTAATTGTCCCACACCTCCTTTATTGGAAGCCATCATGTGACCCAATGATCACTTGGCAGGAGTGATGCTTAACTGTGCTCCATGGTTTTTTCACTCCCATGTAGTAACCTTCCTATTGTATTTCATCCATCTTCCTTACCTTAGATATGTATTTAAGAGTCCACGCTACATAGATCAGAGTTGAGGGGGTAAAAAGAGTTTTTCCAGAAAGACTGTGTTGCCTGTGGCTGAAGGGGGCCACAAAATTAATTCTGGGTCACTAATATTTTAGAAACTATAAAGTGAAGAACATTTCTGCAACTAAAGCAGGCCCAGAAAAATTATTGACAGGCATAGGAGACTCAAGGAAGAGTGATATAATGGAAGTTAAGGGAGGAAGAGATTTCAGAAACAAGTTTCAAAAATTTATGAGGGATTAATGTAGGTATGGACAGGGGAAATTATTTAGCAAATGTGGGAAATGTTTTAGGTTGTGTGAGTACAGTCTCCACTTTCCCTTTTAGGAAAATGTACGTCTTCTTGAGCAGGGATTCAAGAAGGAGAGTGTGAAACTTCTTAAAGAGATTAATGCTATCCAGATGAGATACAGAGAATCATTCCCAATATGTAACATTCTCTAAAAATCCAAGGAACGTAATTTGCTAACCCACTCCTGTCTGCTAGGAATAAGTTAAACAAGCAACTTCAAGAAGTCAAACAATTGCCACTAAACTAAACTCAAAAACATGAGACTTGAATTTTTGTTGAGCCATAAAGTGTGCAAAGATGAAACAAAATGTGAAGACAATGTGTTAACCTAGAGAGTACTTCAATTCATCCTCAATTATAGTGATTAGTATGATCCCTAACTGGATCCTATATTTTAAATCATGCATATTGACTCTAGAGAGACTTTAAATTGGGGTGCATTTTACAATGGAGAGATATCAGACAGGTTCTGTTCAGGGTAGACTTTTTCCCCACTCATACACCACCCTTCTAGATATTCTCAGCTCCATGCTCTTACTCAAGGGTTTACTTTGTACACCTGTGTACACAACACTCCAACTCTATCCCAGGTCCAAAGTAAACCCTTGAGTAAGAGCATGGAGCTGAGAATATCTAGAAGGGTGGTGTATGAGTGGGGAAAAAGTCTACCCTGAACAGAACCTGTCTGATATCTCTCCATTGTAAAATGCACCCCAATTTAAAGTCTCTCTAGAGTCAATATGCATGATTTAAAATATAGGATCCAGTTAGGGATCATACTAATCACTATAATTGAGGATGAATTGAAGTACTCTCTAGGTTAACACATTGTCTTCACATTTTGTTTCATCTTTGCACACTTTATGGCTCAACAAAAATTCAAGTCTCATGTTTTTGAGTTTAGTTTAGTGGCAATTGTTTGACTTCTTGAAGTTGCTTGTTTAACTTATTCCTAGCAGACAGGAGTGGGTTAGCAAATTACGTTCCTTGGATTTTTAGAGAATGTTACATATTGGGAATGATTCTCTGTATCTCATCTGGATAGCATTAATCTCTTTAAGAAGTTTCACACTCTCCTTCTTGAATCCCTGCTCAAGAAGACGTACATTTTCCTAAAAGGGAAAGTGGAGACTGTACTCACACAACCTAAAACATTTCCCACATTTGCTAAATAATTTCCCCTGTCCATACCTACATTAATCCCTCATAAATTTTTGAAACTTGTTTCTGAAATCTCTTCCTCCCTTAACTTCCATTATATCACTCTTCCTTGAGTCTCCTATGCCTGTCAATAATTTTTCTGGGCCTGCTTTAGTTGCAGAAATGTTCTTCACTTTATAGTTTCTAAAATATTAGTGACCCAGAATTAATTTTGTGGCCCCCTTCAGCCACAGGCAACACAGTCTTTCTGGAAAAACTCTTTTTACCCCCTCAACTCTGATCTATGTAGCGTGGACTCTTAAATACATATCTAAGGTAAGGAAGATGGATGAAATACAATAGGAAGGTTACTACATGATTCAGAATCACAGCAGATGTTTGATCAGGAAATTTAGTAACAGTCTCCATAATCTGGTGGCAGAGGTAATGGACAACAGTTGACATCAAGTCTGCACTGGTCCTTACTGTATCTCTGGGTGGACATCCCAAATCAATATAGACGTAGAGTAGGGCATGGAGTACTAGCAGCCTGGGTATTTAATTATGTAGTTAATTGTGTCGATGGTCATGAAGATGGTCACCCTACTCATTAGGGTGCCTCCAGAGATAAAGTCACCACGTATGGCAGAAACAGTCACTGTGGATTCCACTCAGTAGATGAGACAGCCCAGATATTTTCCTACAAGGAAGGACTCAGATAAGTTACTTATCTCTCATGAAATTGCAATTTCCTCTTTTGAAACATGACAATATAACATGTACCTGTAACATACCATGAGGATTTGATCACAGCATATCTGTAAAGCTACTGTGCAGTGCCTGGCAATGAATAGTTATGGTTTATTAGTAATTTAGTAATGAAGGGTTCCATGAGATTTGACCTGCAAGTAAATAGCCTTTAGTAACCAGAGATGGTCAGGGGTAGAAGCAGTAAGAGAATGAAATGCCTACTAGTGTTTGGGCTAGAAAAGTTCTTAAACTGACCTAGTGCTCTAACTTCTAAGCAGTAGTTTTGTTTTTTTTAATAATATCTTTATTGGAGTATAATTTCTTTACAATGCTGTGTTAGTTTCTGCTGTAAAACAAAGTAAATCAGCTGTATGTATACATATATCCCCATATCCCCTCCCTCTTGAGCCTCCCTCCCACCCTCCATATCCCACCCCTCTAGCTCGTCACAAAGCATCAAGCTGATCTCCTTGTGCTATGCAGCAGCTTCCCACTAGCCATCCATTTTACATTTGGTAGTGCATATATGTCAGTGCTACTTTCTCACTTCATCCCAACTTCCTCTTCACCCTGTGTCCTCAAGTCCGTTCTCTATGTCTGTGTCTTTATTCCTGCCCTGCCACTAGGTTCATCAGTACCGTTTTTTAAGATTCCACATATATTCATTAGCATAAGGTATTTGTTTTTCTCTTTCTGACTTACTTCACTCTGTATGACAGTCTCTAGGTCCATCCACATCTCTACAAATGACTCAATTTTTTTTCTTTTTATGGCTGAGTAATATTCCATTGTATATATGTGCCACATCTTCTTTATCCATTCATCTGTCCATGGACATTTAGGTTGCGTCCATGTCCTGGCTATTGTAAATAGTGCTGCAATGAACACTGTGGTACATGTGTCTTTGAATTATTGTTTCTCAGGGTATATGCCTAGTAATGGGATTGTTGGATCAGAGGAAAACATAGGCAGAACACTCTATGACATAAATCACAGCAAAATCCTTTTTGACCTACCTCCTAGAGTAATGGAAATAAACAAATGGGACCTAATGAAACCTAAAAGCTTTTGCACAGCAAAGGAAACCATAAACAAGAAGAAAAGACAATCCTCAGAATGGGAGAAAATATTTGCAAATGCAGCAACTGACAAAGGATTAATCTCCAAAATATACAAGCAGCTCATGCAGCTCAATATAAAAAAACCAAACAACCCAATCCAAAAATGGGTGGAAGACCTAAATAGACACTTCTCCATAGAAGACATACAGACTGCCATCAAACACATGAAAAGATGCTCAACATCACTCATCAGAGAAATGCAAATCAAAACCACAATGAGGTATCACCCCATACTGGTCAGAATGGCCATCATCAAAAAATCTACAAACAACAGATACTGGTGAAGATGTGGAGAAAAGTGAACCCTCCTGCACTGCTGGTGGGAATGTAAATTGATACAGCCACTATGGAGAACAGTATGGATGTTCCTTCAAAAACTAAGCAGTGTTTTTCATTCAGCACAGAATGGAGATAACACAATCGAATACCTGAAATTTAAGCATTAGAACCCTCCCTTGTTCTGCCATTAACTGGGTTCTCTCCTTTTCCATTTTCTCAGCCAACTGTTTCATATGTTCATGACAACTCTTTTCTTTTTCTTGCATTATCTGCCATTCTTCTTTTGCATTTCCTCCAAAATTTTGTTTGCAGCTTCTACAGATTCTGACTTCTCCATTCCACTGAAGAAGAAAAATAAGCAGAGAAATATGAGGACTAAATTGTTATAGCTTGGTTTTGCCATTCACCCCTTTTTGCTTGTTTGTTTTATTCTTATTTCATATAGAAAACTTCTTGGGGTAGTTTTTGCACTGAGTAATCAGAAGACAGATTAACATAAATATTGGTTAAGAAAAGAATCCCCTAAAGCTATGATCTATGCTTGATATTTTTTGCTCTATAGTAATATTCCAGGTGGACTACTGTGGCTAACATTAACATTTCTAGGGCTTTCCAACTATCTAGAGTGTTTTCAGCTGTTCTCACCTTCAATCTCTTTTTCCTTTTTTGTAAGTGACTGATCAGTCTGTAGAAGTGCATCAGCCACACCCTCCTTGGAATCCAAATATTTCTTCAGTATCTCTTCTTCCTAGTGATAACAGAGGAAATTAGAACTAGGAAATAGAAACTATGGGTCAAAGTAAAACCTAGCAGTACATCTCTTAATTCAATTTCATTTTAGCACCCATTTTAGAATTTAAATACCATTTCAACCTACACTGGCTTAAAACCCAATTCTGGATCCATCCTCAAATTTTCTTTATTCTCAGTCACCCCAATTTTAGTAATTTAATTAGTAAATCTTGTCTTCTAATTGTATGGGTTAAAAACCTTATGGTTAAAGGATAGGCCGGAGGAAGATGGCGGAAGAGTAAGACGCGGAGATCACCTTCCTCCCCACAGATACATCAGAAATTCATCTACACGTGGAACAACTCCAACAGAACACCTACTGAACGCTGACAGAAGACCTCAGACCCCCCAAAAGGCAAGAAACTCCCCACATACCTGGGTAGGTCAAAAGAAAAAAAGAATAAACAGAGACAATAGGATATGGACGGGACCTGCACCAGTGGGAGGGAGCCGTGAAGGAGGGAAGGTTTCTACACACTACAAGCCCCTTCGAGGGCGGAGACTGCAGGTGGCGGAGGGGGAAAGCTTCGGAGTAGCGGAGGAGAGCACAGCAACAGGGGTGTGGAGGGCAAAGCAGAGAGATTTTGGCACAGAGGATCGGTGCCCTCAGGCACACACCAGCCCGAGAGACTTGTCTGCTCGGCCGCCAGGGCGGGCGGGGCTGGGAGCTGAGGCTCGGGTATCGGCTTTCAGTCGGAGCGCAGGGAGAGGTCTGGGGCTGGCGGCAGGAAGAGACCCTGAAGGGGTTAGTGCTAGCCCGGAGGGAGTCCGGGGAAAGGGTCTGGAGCTACCGGAGAGGCAAGAGACTTTTTTCCCTTTTGTTGCCTGGTGCGCGAGGAGAGGGCATTCCCCTCCCTCCCCTCTGCCTGAGTGAGCCAGAGCCCCCGAATCAGCGGCTCCTTTAAACCCGTCCTGTCTGAGCGAAGAACGGACGCCCTCCGGCGACCTACGTGCAGAGGCGGGGCCAGGTCCAAGGCTGAGACCCGGGAGCTGTGAGAGCAGAGACAGGGAAATCTCTCTGTGCAGCCTCCGAGGCAGCGGATTAAAGCTCCACGGTCCATTTGATGTGCCCTGCGTCTGTGGAGTGCATGAATGGACAGCGAATCATCCCAAATTGAGGAAGTGGACCTTGAGGACAAGATTTAAGACTTTCCCCCCTTTTTTTCCCCTCTTTTTACAACGAATTATCTCAAATTAAGGAGGTGGACTTAGCAAGATTTCAGACTTTTCGCCCTTTTCCTCTTTTTACAACGAATTATCCCAAATCGAGGAGGTGGACTTGGAGAGCAAGATTTTTTATTTTTCCCCCTGCTCTCTTTTTGTGAATGTGTATGTGTAATCTTCTGTGCAAGATTCTCTCTGTATAGCTTTGCTTCCACCATATGTCCCAGGGTTCTTTCGGTCCGTGTTTTTTTTCAATAATTACTTTTTAATTTTAATAACGCTACTATATTTCATACTTTATTCTATTTTACTTTACCTGCTCTTTCTTTTTTTCCTCCCTTCCCTTCCTCCCTCCCTCCCTCCGCTCCTCCTTTCCTTCTTTCTTTTTCTTTCCTTCCTCCCTCCCTCCCTCCCTCCTGTCTTTCTTTCTTTCTTTCCTCCCTCCCTCCCTCCCTCTCTTCTTCCATTCACTCTTCCTTTTGCTTTCATTCCTCCCTCCCTCCCTCCTTTCTTTCCTTTCTTTCCATCCTTCCTCCCTCCCTCCTTTCTTTCTTTCTTCCTTCCTTCCTTCCTTACTTCCCTTCTTCCTTTCTTTCAATCTCTCTTTCTTTCTTCTACTAATTATTTCTTTCTACTTTTTCTCACTGTTATTCTGAGCCGGGTGGATGAAAGGCTCTTGGTGCTGCAGCCAGGAGTTAGTGCTGTGCCTCTGAAGTGGAAGAGCCAACTTCAGGACACGGGTCCACAAGAGACCTCCCAGCTCCACATAATATCAAGCAGCGAAAATCTCCCAGGGATATCCATCTCAACACCAGCACCCAGCTTCAGTCAACGACCAGCAAGCTACAGTGCTGGTCACCCTATGCCAAGCAACTAGCAAGGCAGGAACACAACCCCACCCATTAGCAGAGAGGATACCTAAAAACATAATAAGGCCACAGGCACCCCAAAACACACCACCAGACGTGGACCTGTCCACCAGAAAGACAAGATCGAGCTTCAACCACCAGAACACAGGCATTAGTCCCCCCCACCAGGAAGCCTACACAACCTACTGAAACAACCTTAGCCACGGGGGACAGACACCAAAAACAACGGGAACTACGAATCTGCAGCCTGCAAAAAGGAGACCCCAAACACAGTAACATACGCAAAATGAGAAAGCAGAAAAACACACAGCAGGTGAAGGAGCAAGATAAAAACCCACCAGACCTAACAAATGAAGAGGTAATAGGCAGTCTACCTGAAAAAGAATTCAGAATAATGATAGTAAAGCTGATCCAAGATTCTATTTCCCAGATCCAAAATCTTGGAAATAGAATAGACAATATGCAAGAAACAGTTAACAAGGACCTACAAGAACTAAAGATGAATCAAGCATCGATTAAAAACACAATAAATGAAATGAAAAATACTCTAGATGGGATCAATAGCAGAATAACTGAGGCAGAAGAACGGATAAGTGAGGTGGAAGATAAAATAGTGGAAATAACTGATGCAGAGAAAAATAAAGAAAAAAGAATGAAAAGAACAGAGGACAGTCTCAGAGACCTCTGGGACAACATTAAACGCACCAACATTCAAATTATAGGGGTTCCAGAAGAAGAAGAGAAAAAGAAAGGGACTGAGAAAATATTTGAAGAGATTATAGTTGAAAACTTCCCTAATATGGGAAAGGAAATAGTTAATCAAGTCCAGGAGGCACAGAGAGTCCCATACAGAATAAATCCAAGGAGAAATACGCCAAGACACATATTAATCAAACTGTCAAAAATTAAACACAAAGAAATCATATTAAAAGCAGCAAGGGAAAAACAACAAATAACACACAAGGGAATCCCCATCAGGATAACAGCTGATCTCTCAGCAGAAACTCTACAAGCCAGAAGGGAGTGGCAGGACATAATTAAAGTGATGAAGGAGAGAAACCTGCAACCAAGATTACTCTACCCAGCAAGGATCTCATTCAGATTTGATGGAGAAATTAAAACCTTTACAGACAAGCAAAAGCTGAGAGAGTTCAGCACCACCAAACCAGCTTTACAACAAATGCTAAAGGAACTTCTCTAGGCAAGAAACACAACAGAAGGGCTATACCTACAATAACGAACCCAAAGCCATTAAGGAAATGGGAATAGGAACATACATATCAATAATTACCTTAAATGTAAATGGACTAAATGCTCCCACCAAAAGACACAGAGTGGCTGAATGGATACAAAAACAAGACCCATATATATGCTGTCTACAAGAGACCCACTTCAGACCTAGAGACACATACAGATTGAAAGTAAGGGGATGGAAAAAGATATTCCATGCAAATGGAAATCAAAAGAAAGCTGGAGTAGCAATTCTTATATCAGACAAAATAGACTTTAAAATAAAGACTATTAGAAGAGACAAAGAAGGACACTACATAACGATAAAGGGATCGATCCAAGAAGAAGATATAACAATTGTAAATATTTATGCACCCAACATAGGAGCACCTCAATACATAAGGCAAATACTAACAGCCATAAAAGGGGAAATCGACAGTAACACAATCATAGTAGGGGACTTTAACACCCCACTTTCACCAATGGACAGATCATCCAAACTGAAAATAAATAAGGAAACACAAGCTTTAAATGATACATTAAACAAGATGGACTTAATTGATATTTATAGGACATTCCATCCAAAAACAACAGAATACACATTTTTCTCAAGTGCTCATGGAACATTCTCCAGGATAGATCATATCTTGGGTCACAAATCAAGCCTTGGTAAATTTAAGAAAATTGAAATTGTATCAAGTATCTTTTCCAACCACAATGCTATGAGACTAGACATCAATTACAGGAAAAGATCTGTAAAAAATACAAACACATGGAGGCTAAACAATACACTACTCAATAATGAAGTGATCACTGAAGAAATCAAAGAGGAAATTAAGAAATACTTAGAAACAAATGACAATGGAGACACGACGACCCAAAACCTATGGGACGCAGCAAAAGCAGTTCTAAGGGGGAAGTTTATAGCAATACAATCCCACCTTAAGAAACAGGAAACATTTCGAGTAAACAACCTGACCCTGCACCTAAAGCAATTAGAGAAAGAAGAACAAAAAACCCCCAAAGTTAGCAGAAGGAAAGAAATCATAAAGATCAGATCAGAAATAAATGAAAAAGAAATGAAGGAAACGATAGCAAAGATCAATAAAACTAAAAGCTGGTTCTTTGAGAAGATAAACAAAATTGACAAACCATTAGCCAGACTCAGCAAGAAAAGAAGGGAGAAGACTCAAATCAGTAGAATTAGAAATGAAAAAGGAGAAGTAACAACTGACACTGCAGAAATACAAAAGATCATGAGAGATTACTATAAGCAACTCTATGCCAATAAAATGGACAACCTGGAAGAAATGGACAAATTCTTAGAAATGCACAACCTACCAAGACTGACTCAGGAAGAAATAGAAAATATGAATAGACCAATCACAAGCACTGAAATTGAAACTGTGATTAAAAATCTTCCATCAAACAAAAGCCCAGGACCAGATGGCTTCACAGGCGAATTCTATCAAACATTTAGAGAAGAGCTAACACCCATCCTTCTCAAACTCTTCCAAACAATATCAGAGGAAGGAACACTCCCAAACTCATTCTACGAGGCCACCATCACCTTGATACCAAAACCAGGCAAGGATGTCACAAAGAAAGAAAACTACAGGCCAATATCACTGATGAACATAGATGCAAAAATCCTCAACAAAATACTAGCAAACAGAATCCAACAGCACATTAAAAGGATCATACACCATGATCAAGTGGGGTTTATTCCAGGAATGCAAGGATTCTTCTATATACACAAATCAATCAATGTGATACACCATATTAACAAGTTGAAGGAGAAAAACCATATGATCATCTCAATAGATGCAGAGAAAGCTTTCGACAAAATTCAACACCCATTTATGATAAAAACCCTGCAGAAAGTAGGCATAGAGGGAACTTTCCTCAACATAATAAAGGCCATATATGACAAACCCACAGCCAACATTGTCCTCAATGGTGAAAAACTGAAACCATTTCCACTAAGATCAGGAACAAGACAAGGCTGCCCACTCTCACCACTCTTATTCAACATAGTTTTGGAAGTTTTAGCCACAGCAATCAGAGAAGAAAAGGAAATAAAAGGAATCCAAATTGGAAAAGAAGAAGTAAAGCTGTCACTGTTTGCAGATGACATGATACTATACCTAGAGAATCCTAAAGATGCTACCGAAAAACTACTAGAGCTAATCAATGAATTTGGTAAAGTAGCAGGATACAAAATTAATGCACAGAAATCTCTGGCATTCCTGTACACTAATGATGAAAAATCTGAAAATGAAATCAAGAAAACACTCCCATTTACCATTGCAACAAAAAGAATAAAATATCTAGGAATAAACCTACCTAAGGAGACAAAAGACCTGTATGCAGAAAATTATAAGACACTGATGAAAGAAATTAAAGATGATATAAATAGATGGAGAGATATACCATGCTCCTGGATTGGAAGAATCAATATTGTGAAAATGACTCTACTACCCAAAGCAATCTACAGATTCAATGCAATCCCTATCAAACTACCACTGGCATTTTTCACAGAAGTAGAACAAAAAATTTCAAAATTTGTTTGGAAAAACAAAAGACCCCGAATAGCCAAAGCAATCTTGAGAACGAAAAACGGAGCTGGAGGAATCAGGCTCCCTGACTTCAGACTATACTACAAAGCTACAGTAATTAAGACAGTGTGGTACTGGCATAAAAACAGAAAGATAGATCAGTGGATCAGGATAGAAAGCCCAGAGATAAACCCACGCACATATGGCCAACTTATCTTTGATAAAGGAGGCAGGAATGTACAGTGGAGAAAGGACAGCCTCTTCAATAAGTGGTGCTGGGAAAACTGGACAGGGACATGTAAAAGTATGAGATTAGATCATTCCCTAACACCATACACAAAAATAAGCTCAAAATGGATTAAAGACCTAAATGTAAGGCCAGAAACTATCAAACTCTTAGAGGAAAACATAGGTAGAACACTCTATGACATAAATCACAGCAAGATCCTTTTGGACCCACCTCCTAGAGAAATGGAACTAAAAACAAAGATAAACAAATGGGACCTAATGAAACTTCAAAGCTTTTGCACAGCAAAGGAAACCATAAACAAGACCAAAAGACAACCCTCAGAATGGGAGAAAATATTTGCAAATGAAGCAACTGACAAAGGATTAATCTCCAAAATTTATAAACAGCTCATGCAGCTCAATAGCAAAAAAACAAACAACCCAATCCAAAAATGGGCAGAAGACTTAAATAGGCATTTCTCCAAAGAAGATATACAGACTGCCAACAAACACATGAAAGAATGCTCAACATCATTAATCATTAGAGAAATGCAAATCAAAACTACAATGAGATATCATCTCACACCAGTCAGAATGGCCATCATCAAGAAATCTAGAAACAATAAATGCTGGAGAGGGTGTGGAGAAAAGGGAACACTCTTGCACTGCTGGTGGGAATGTGAATTGGTACAGCCACTATGGAGAACAGTATGGAGGTTCCTTAAAAAACTAAAAATAGAACTACCATATGACCCAGCAATCCCACTACTAGGCATATACCCTGAGAAAACCATAATTCAAAAAGAGACATGTACCAAAATGTTCATTGCAGCTCTATTCACAATAGCCCGGAGCTGGAAACAACCTAAGTGTCCATCATCGGATGAATGGATAAAGAAGATGTGGCACATATATACAATGGAATATTACTCAGCCATAAAAAGAAACGAAACTGAGCTATTTGTAATGAGGTGGATAGACCTAGAGTCTGTCATACAGAGTGAAGTAAGTCAGAAAGAGAAAGACAAATACCGTATGCTAACACATATATATGGAATTTAAAAAAAAAATGTCATGAAGAACCTAGGGGTAAAACGGGAATAAAGACACAGACCTACTTGAGAATGGACTTGAGGATATGGGGAAGGGGAAGGGTAAGCTGTGACAAAGGGAAAGAGAGGCATGGACATATATACACTACCAAACGTAAGGTAGATAGATAGTGGGAAGCAGCCGCAGAGCACAGGGAGATCAGCTCGGTGCTTTGTGACCGCCTGGAGGGGTGGGATGGGGAGGGTGGGAGGGAGGGAGATGCATGAGGGAGGGGATGTGGGAACAGATGTATATGTATGACTGATTCACTTTGTTATAAAGCAGAAACTAAAAAAAAAAAAAAAAAAAGAACAAAGGATAAAGTGTTGGTTAAGTTGACCCCAATTTAGAAAGGAATATGACAACTCACCAAGGTGTAATAAAGATGCTTGTTCCAGACTGTGAGTTATCGGATGAAAAGGCAAGAACTGTTCAAGCTATTCTTAATAAACTTTTTAAAGAAGAAATAAAGCACTTTAATTTTCAAAAAAAAACCTTATGGTTATCCTTTATGTCCTTTTTTTCTCCCAAGTCCCAGGTACCATCATCAGCTAATGATGTGTGCTCTGACTTCAGAATAAAACCAGCGAGGGCCCATCAATTGTCACCTGTTCCTCCCGACACCTTGGTCCAAGACATCATCACTTCTTGCCTGGACCATGACATTAGCTTCATAATTGGTCTCCCTACTTCCTTCCACTCTTGCTCCCCTATAGTATGTTTTCCTCAGATCAGCTAGTGTTGTGTTATATTACTTTAAGAAAGATCACTTCACTTTGATGCACCAAATCCTCTGCTGATTTTCCAACTCTTCCCAAGTAAAATTGACACTTCTCTCAGTGGTCTCCAGGATACTACTTTATTTAGCATCTGGCCTCTGAGCATCTCTCTGACCTCACCTCCTGCCACCTCTTCCTTTGCTCACTGCCCTCTTGCCACATTTCCTGCTATTCCTAGAACATAAACCAATTTATCCTTCTGGGATTTTCTGTTGTTTGAAATTTTCTTCTTCTAGATGCCCACTTGGCTCACTCCTTGACTTCTTTGAAGATTCTTCTGAAACAGTACCTCACAAGAGAGGTCTTCTCTAAAAACCTACATATAAAATAGTGCCACATTTCCTTCCTCTCCTATGCCTGTACCCTACATTGTTTTTCTTCAGGGCACTTTTTGTCACTGTGATAGTGATTTCTGGAGTCACCCAAATATTATTCTCCCCATTGCCTTAGTAACAGAACTTATTTTTTTCCACCAGGGCACATTGTGGGCCGTGATAAAATGTTGCATTTCCTAGTCAACTTTCTTGGTAGCTGAGGTAACCATATGATTAAAGTCTGGCCAATACCACTTACACAGAGGTGTTATATGGTACTTTTTGCAGACCACCTTAAAGACAGTTGACCCAGAGACATTTACTCTTCTGTTTTTCCCTTTTCTTTCCATCTGTAATGTGGAAGTAATAGATGAAATTCTAGCAGCCATCTTAGACCATAAACTGACCTTGAAGATGGAAGCTGGGTGCTAAAGTGCTGGAGCAGAACAAGGAAAGGGCCTGGGAACAGGATGATTGTGGAGTTGTCATGGCAGTCTGGACTCCCTCTGCCTTACTTCTTGTATGTAAGAGAGAAAGAAACTTTTGTCATTTTAGGCCACTCTTGTTTTGTTTTGTTTTTGAGTAATATGTGCCCAAACTTAATTCTAACTGATATCACCTGAGTATACCAGCATAGAAGTATAGTTAAGAGCACAGAGTTGCTATAAGCATTTCCAGTCCAGCTGTACACTTATTACCCGTACATTCTCAGGTGAGTTATTTTACTGCTCTGTGTCTCCATTTTCTTATTAATAAAATGTGGATATTAACAATATGTATTTCCTGAGGTTGTTGTAAGGATTAAATGAGTTAAGCCCATTCATTTGTCTGAAACAAAATATGCTCTATATGTATTAGCTGTTATTATTATTGGTTTTTTCTGTAAGCTATAATTTGTTGATTGCTTGATGAATACTTTGAGAGAACTAGTTTGTTTTTATTTAATTACCCTAACGCCAGACATTTGATAATATCTGGCATATCTTTAGTCCTGAATAGACAATAGTTGGATGACTGAATGACTAAATTATTGAATAAATTCTACAAACACTTTTGGGGGCTCCATCTGTGCTTCCAAGAAGGAATCTGCTATTCATCCCATGGTAGTCTCTCCTACTGAATAAATCAATGAATGGATCAATGAAAGGTAGAGGTGCTGTTTACCAATCAAATTTTGGTTGTTCCCATTGTTGTTTGAAAGAGTCACTTCAGCAAGGCCCAAGAAATGATGTTCAGTAGGTAGTTTACCAGTATCCCCTTTCTGGGGGCCTGGTAGTACTTATTCTTTAGCTCTTGCTTCTTCCAAACAAAAAACCGATTACCTCCTGGTTTAGAAAATGTTCCTTGTTTCACATCTTCATATAGATGGCCAAGAGTATCCTGAAGTAAAGCCATGCAGTAATCTGAGGATGCTTTCATATTCTGCTTACAAAAGTCATCTTGCTTTGCTTCTAACCATTCCTGTGAAGGGAAAAAAATTGCACAGATGGTACAGTAAGACATGACTAGGATGTTAACCACGCATAAATTACTGGGAAATGCTTCTCCTGCAAAGACTGTGGCATATAAACATGACACACCCCTCACCAAGCTGGGAGATTCTAGAATACCCCTAAACAGAGTGCTGGTTTAAAAACTACATCTGTGTGATTATCTGAAGCTTCTTTTCCATACTTCTCTTGCTTCAGAGAATGATTCTCAAAGCACAGACACTGTTCCATATGAAACTTCTTTTTTCAAGTTTCTAATTTCAGAAATAGTTTAGAGCACAAATATCCAGTAGGACAGGCCTGCAGGGAGTTCCTGGTTCCACCACTTTGTGATTTAGTGACACTCAACCTTATTAAAATGAGGTTTCCTTGTTGGTAAAACAGGGGAAATTATATCTATGTCACAGATATCTTGTCAGGATTATATGTGGTGATGTAAAGTGCTAAGTTCAGTGAGTTTTCCATAAGTGCTCATTAATGTGTCAATATCAGTGGTACATTTAAAATTATGATATTTTTGCATATTTTCTCAGTATAAGGTTAATGAAGGTAATGGAGATTTTACTCCAGGTATTTTCTGTATTGCGAAAGTCTAATATAACATTTACCTACATTAAAACATTAAAGAGAACTTATACATTAAGCTTTTTCTTTAGTCTAGAAAAATGCCCATTGTCTACTGACCTTCACTATTTAGTTTCATCAAAATTCTGAATGCAACAAGGTATGATTTGTAAAATCCTGCCCTGCGAGCCAGGGAAGGGATGGTGAACCGTCAAGTGATTGAGTATTTGTCATGCAACAATCCTTCCTTAATTTGGAAGGACTCATGTCTTCAAATAGCATTCTTATGATTGATTTCTTTTTCCTGGCTTTCTGAATGTTTTACTGTTGCCTTACATTAAACAAAATACATTTTTAGGGTTTCCAGAAAGAAGTGAATCCTCCCAGATTATTAGCAGGGAACATGAAAGTACTGTGTCTTTGACTAACTTCAAATGAAAAAAATAAAATAATCTCATATAAATACAGTTTTACAATTTACTTGTTTGCTTAAAATACGGCATCCAGAGGGTGGAAATTAACAGAAGAAGATATTTGTAATAATTGGTCAGTCATGCTACCATAGTCTCTTGGAATAAGGTCAGGAGCAGTCTATTCTTTTAGTAAAGATTGCAAGTGAGTACACATAACTGAGTGTGGCTGTCTTTGAGTCTGGGAGGGCTACTCATATCAAGATATTTTTTCTGCCCCTCATGAACCAGAATAGCAAATATCCCATTAATTTATTCTGGAAAACTTGGTCCACATCTTTGAAAGAGTTAGTTCTTCATGAAGACTTCAATGGCCTCTTTCTCACTGGCCCTGTGTGGTCCAGCAACTCCTGGAGGGTTTCTGTGGGCAGCTGCAGCTTCTGGTCCATCTGCATTTCATAATGGGTAATGGCCTTTTGCACTGCGACTGAGTTCTCGATCTCGGCCAATGCCAGGACTGCATTCTCCACACAGGGCAGATCCCCACTGCTGATGGCATTGACAAATGTCAGCACCAGGGTCTATAGACCTAAGAAAGGGAATTCTAAGGAATAGTAGTTATCAGTTGTTGAGAGAGGAACAAACTATATTCTATTTTTTAAAAATTTTTTTTAAGTGAATGATGGTTTTTATTTATTTATTTTTTTGCTGCGTTGGGTCTTTTTTGCTGCGCATGGGCTTTCTCTAGTTGTGGTGAGTGGGGGCTACTCTACACTGTGGTGAGCAGGCTTCTCATTGTAGTGGTTTCTCTTGCTGCGGAGCATGGGCCCTAGAGCGTGCAGGCTTCAGCAGTTGTGGCGTGCAGGCTCTAGAGCGCAGGCTCAGTAGTTGTGGCACATGGGCTTAGTTGCTACACAGCATATGTGATCTTCCTGGACCAGGGATCGAACCTGTGTCCCCTGCATTGGCAGGCGGATTCTTAACCACTGCATCACCAGGGAAGTCCCAAAATTGTATTCTATTTAGTCTTGAGAATGTAAATTTAATTCTTTTGAATCAACTGCTATAGTATTTTGTATGCTTTTCAAGTGTCACAAACAATAGTTTTAAAGACTTTTTGAGAAAGAATTATGATGGAATATTTTGTTAACCTCTTAGTTCAGAGGAGTTTAAAGCTGCTCTTTCTTCCTCCTTCCCTCACCCAAAAGGAAGATGTTGGAATGAATGGATTAGAATAAGGATATTTGGGTGACGAGATATTAGGTCTTTATCTTTTCTAGGCTTCCTGTATCTCCCTTTTGTCTGCCTTCTTTCTATTTCCCTCCTAACTTCTAATTTATGAAAAAGGTCAAGGAAACAGTTTAGTGCACAAGTGTACAAGAGCACGTGTATGTGTGTGAGTGTATGCGTACATGTGGTGCAGGCCATTAGTCCTGTGTCTGGCCTAAGTAACAGGGTCTTCCTAGATATTCTCTCATCAGAGCTCCATGCAATGTGACCATTTCATCCAGTTTTGCCAGGGATTTGCTGGTTTTAGCATTGAAAATCTCATATACCAGGAAATTACAGCCTCAGGCAAACTGGAGTGGTTGGGTCACCCTACAACTATCAGTGTTGGGGACTCAATCCTGGGCCTTCTCTTCTCTTTCTACAGTTTTAAGTACCACATATATTTTAATTTCCTGCTTTGGCTTGATTTTTAAGTGTTAGATTTGTGTATTTAAATATCTGGATGGTATTCCTTCTTGTACACATCAGAGGAAAATACTAAATAATCCAAAACTAAACAACTTCATCCACTCTGGAAAACAATTCTTCCTCCAGGTATTTCTCTTAGTAAATAACATCTGTTCAAGCAGTTGGCTAAGCTCAGAACCCTGGAGTCGGGCTTGACACTTCCGTTTAATTCCTTCCACACACCCATACGCCCTCCATCATCAAAACTTATGAATTTGACATTCAAAATATGTGTGGATTCTATCCATTTTGACAATCTCAGTTGCCACTGTCTTAGCTTAGCATAATCCCTATTTATTATTAAAATATTGCAATTATCATTCATCTTCTATTGCTTCATATACATCCCTCCAACACATTATCAACAAAATACTCAGAAGGATTGTTTTAAACATAAATTATATAACATTACCTCTGTGCCTATAATTCTTCAAGATCCTCTCACTGGGCTTAAACTCTAATCTCCTTGAAGTCATCCACTAGTCCTTTCAGGTATGGTTCCCTGCACACTTATCCAACCATGATGCCACTCTTATTCACTCTACTCTTGTTCAAATCACACTATCTTGCCTTTACATTCTTGACATTGCAGAGATCTTTTCTGTCTCAGGCCTTCTCACATGATATCTCTGTCTGAAAACTACTCTGACTGTTCTTCTGATTAACTCCTACCAATTTTTAAGTTCTCACGTTACATGTCACTTTCAGAGACAAATATTCTCTGCCTTCAAATCCAAATTTTCTCCCACCTGCTTACACCCCCTCCTTTCTCATAGCAGTGTATTATTTTGATTTATTGTACTTATCACTGTTTATCATTATGGTTAAATAAATTGTTTAAATACCTTTTGCTCCCATCGTGCTCGAATGAGGATTATGCCTAGTGGTTGGTGCACTGCAGGCACTCCTAATCAATTCACATATTTTTGAATTGATAAACAAGAGAATTGTGCTAAGGTTAATGGCAAAGCCTCACATACATGGTGTATTTGCCTTTTCCTGATTTTGTCAATCTATAGCTCTCCTGGAAGGAAATTTCATAAATAGGGAGATGAGAAGGCTGGATTCTAGTTCTTTTCCTTTATTCACCTTGCTCATGTGAATATTAGATAACACCAGAAATAGTTTTAGTTCCCATGTAAAATTCACAATGTGATCCTTGTGGTATGTTTTCCTTGGCATCATTAGACTCTGTATTTGTCAGAAGTAACCCTCATGGTTCCCACTTCTATTGTCTACAATGGGCAATAGGAAAGTCCAGGTAAGGAGGGGCAGTGAGAGGGACTCACGAGGCCCATTGACTGTGATGCCCCCTGAGAGAGTCTTGGCCTTGGAATGGCTGAGGATGTAGAAGCAGAAGTCTTCAAATTATTCTCTGAATTCGGGTTTCATATCTTCCTCCTGTAGCTGCTCCAGGTGGGTGAGGTACTTCCTCTGAGAAGGGCAGTCAAAGATGAAGCACTTCTTCTCTGGGAAGAACTTTCAGATACATGACCGAGATTCATTAAAGCTTTTAGTTTTTTTATCAGTACCTGGAGGAATGAAAATTAGAGGTAGTACAACTTCAGCTGATTGCTTCAAATATATGACCCTTCAACTTAGTAATTTGCACAAATCCTATATTAAGAGGTAAATATTAACTAATAATGGATCAGACCAAAAAATTAAAGGGGTAGAGAAATGAAATTTCTTTTCTTCTTCAAGAAGGAGGTAACTTAAAATTAGATCCAATTGATTCATCTAAAGAATGTTTTCATTTCCTCTAACAGAACAGCCCTGATAACAAAGTTACAAAATTATGATTTTCAGCACCTACATAGAAATGATCATTGTGATATTGTTTTCTCTTTTTTTGTTAGCCAACCATCAGGCCCAGTAAACTTGCTTTAGCTTCAGTGAAACTCCAGGTACTCATCAGCAGTGATGGGTTGTCCATTTGCTTCCAGCTCCGGGGTGAAATCTCTCACAGTCTACACAAAGTCTGGAAAGAAGCTCACAAAGTCAGCTGATTTTTTTTTTTTTTTAGAAGATGTTGGGGGTAGGAGTTTATTAATTAATTTATTTATTTTTGCTGTGTTGGGTCTTTGTTTCTGTGCGAGGGCTTTCTCTAGTTGTGGCAAGCAGGGGCTACTCTTCATCGCAGTGCGCGGGCCTCTCACTATCACGGCCTCTCTTGTTGCGGAGCACAGGCTCCAGACGCGCAGGCTCAGTAGTTGTGGCTCACGGGCCTAGTTGCTCCGCAGCATGTGGGATCCTCCCAGCCCAGGGCTCGAACCCATGTCCCCTGCATTAGCAGGCAGATTCTCAACCACTGCACCACCAGGGAAGCCCAAGTCAGCTGATTTTTGACCTCATATTTACCAGGTGAGGATTTTGCCCTGATTCAATCTGTCAGTTCTGTCACATAGCTGAGATGCTAACATAGGAAAACTGCAGAAAAGGAGTAGCAGCTTTTATGCTGTATTTTCTCCCAAAGCTTATATAAAATAACTTTTCTTAATTAGTTTATTCATTCATTCATTCCACAAACATTTATTGAAAACTTACTATGGGAGACCTTCAAGATGGTGGAGGAGTAAGACATGGAGATCACCTTCCTCCTCACAAATACATCAAAAAAAATCTACATGTGGAACAACTCCTACAGAACACTTACTGAATGCTGGCAGAAGACCTCAGACTTCCAAAAGGGCATTAAAATCCCCACGTACCTGGGTCGGGCAAAAGAATAAAGAAAAAACAGAGAGAAAAGAATAGGGAAGGACCTGTGCTTCTGGGAAGGAGCAGTGAAGAAGGAAAAGTTTCCATACACTAGGAAGCCCCTTCAGTTGCAGGGACACGGAGGGGGAAGCTTCAGAGACACAGAGGAGAGTGCAGCAACAGGCGTGCAGAGGGCAAAGCAGAGAGATTCCCGCACAGAGGATCGGTGCCGACCAGCACTCACCAGCCTGAGAGGCTTGTCTGCTCACCCACCGGGGCGGGTGGGGGCTGGGAGCTGAGGCTTGGACTTCAGAGGTCAGACCCCAAGATGACTGGGGTTGGCTGGGTGACGACAGCCTGAAGGGGGCTAGTGTGCCACAGCTAGCCAGGAGGGAGTCTGGGAAAAAGTCTAGACCTGCCAGAGAGGCAAGAAACCATTGTTTCAGGGTGAGTGAGAAGAGGGGCTTCCTGCTCCGTGTGCCCACAGATGGCAGAGCAGCGCCTAAGCAAGCTCCAGAGATGGGCACAAGCTGCGACTATCATCTCGGACCCCACAGACAGGCGTGGACCACTACCACTGCCACTGCTGCCACCAAGAATCCTGTGTGCAAGCACAGGTCACTATCCACACCTCCCCTCTTGGGAGGCTGTGCAGCACACCACTGCCAGGGTCCCGTGATCCAGGGCCAATTTCCCTGGGAGAACACACGGCATGCCTCAGGCTGTTGCAATGCCATGCCTGCCTCTTCCACTGCAGGCACACCCTGCATTCCAATTATGACTACCATACCCCTCCCTCTCCCCGGCCTGAGTGAGCAAGAGACACCTGATCAGCTGCTGCTTTAACCCCTTCCTGTCTGGGTAGGGAAAAGATGCCTGAGGGCAGCCTACATGCAGAGACGGGGCGAAAACCAAAGCTGAACCATAGGAGCTGTGCAAACAAACAAGAAAAAGGGATATTTCTGCTGCAGCCTCAGGAGCAGTGGATTAAATCCCTGCAATCGGCTTGATAAATCCTGCATCTGTGAAATACCTGAATAGAAAATGAATGTTCCCAAAACTGAGGCGGTGGTCTCTGGGAACAACTATAGACTTGGGGTTTGCTTTGTGTGTTTGATTGGTTTTTGGTGTTATGTTTATCTTAGTTTTTAGGGCTTGTTTTCATTGGTGGATTTCTTTATCTTTTGGGTTGCTCTCTTCTTTTTTTTTTTCTTTTTCCTTGTGTGTGTGTCTGTGTGTGTGTGTGTGTGTTTCTTTGCATGATTTTCTCTGTTTAGTTTTCTTTTACCATTTTTCCTGGGGTTCTGTCTGTTCATTTCTTTTTTTTTTTTTCTTTTTATGACTGTGTGTGTTTCTTTGTGTGATTTTGTTTGTTTAGTTTTGCTTTTACTGTTTGTTTTGGGGTGTTGTCTGTTATTATTTTCTTCTTCTTCTTTATTTCTTTCTTTTCTTCCATGTCATGTGGCTGGCAGGGTCTTGGTGCTCCAGCCAGGTGCTGGGCCTGAGCCTCTGACGTGGGAGAGCTAAATTTCAGGACATTGGACCACCAGAGACCTCCTGGCCCCACTTAATATCAATTGGCAAGAGCTCTCCCAGAGATCTCCATCTCAATGCTAAGACCCAGCTCCACCAAACAACAAGCAAGCTCCAGTGCTGGACGTCCCATGACAAACAACTAGCAAGACAGGAACACAAACCCACCCATTAGCAGAGAGGCTGCCTAAAATCATACCACGTTCACAGACACCCCAAAACACACCATCAGATGCAGCCCTGCCCACCAGAAAGACAAGATCCTGCTCCACCCACCAAAACACAGGCACCAGTCCCCCAAAACAGGAAGCCTACACAAGTCATTTAGCCAACCTCACCCACTGGGGGGCAGAAACTAAAAACAACGGGAACTACGAACCCATAGCCTGTGGAAAGGAGACCCCAAACACAGTAAGTTAAACAAAATGAGAAGACAGAGAATTAGGCAGCAGATGAAGAAGCAAGGTAAAAACCCACCAGACCAAACAAATGAAGAGGAAATAGGCAGTCTACCTGAAAAATAATTCAGAGTAATGATAGTAAAGATGATCCAAAATCTCAGAAATAGAATGGAGAAAATACAAGAAACGTTTAACAAGGACACACAAGAACTAAGGAGCAAACAAAGAATGATGAACAACATAGTAAATCAAATTAAAAATTCTCTAGAAGGAATCAATAGCAGAATAACTGAGAGAGAAGAATGGTTAAGTAACCTGGAAGATAAAATAGTGAAAATAACTACCACAGAGCAGAATAAAGAAAAAAGAATGAAAAGAATTGAGGACAGTCTCAGAGACATCTGGAGCAACATTAAATGCACCAACATTCAGATTATAGGGGTCCCAGAATAAGAAGAGAAAAAGAAAGGGTCTAAGAAAATATATGAAGGATTATAATTGAAAATTTCCCTAACATGGGAAAGGAAACAGTCAATCAAGTCCAGGAAGCACAGAGAGTCCAATACAGGATAAATCCAATGATAAACATGCCAAGACACATATTAATCAAACTACAAAAATTAAATACAAAGAAAAAATATTAAAAACAGCAAGGGAAAAGCAACAAATAACACACAAGGGGATCCCCATAAGCTTAACAGCTGATCTTTCAGCAGAAATTCTGCAAGCCAGAAGGGAGTAGCAGAACATATTTAAAATGATGAAAAGGAAAAATTTACAACCAAGATTACTCTACCCAGCAAGGACTCATTCAGATTTGATGGACAAATTAAAACCTTTACAGATAAGCAAAAGCTAAGAGAATTCAGCACCACCAAACCAGCTTTACAACAAATGCTATAGGAACTTCTATAGGCAGGAAACACAAGAGAAGGAAAAGACCAACAACAACAAATCCAAAACAATTAAGAAAATGGTAATAGGAACATAAATATAGTTACCTTAAATGTAAATGGATTAAATGCTCCAACCAAAAGACACAGACTCTCTGAATGGATACAAAAACAAGACCCATATATATGCTGTCTACAAGAGACCTACTTCAGACCCAGGGACACATACAGACTGAAAATGAGGGGATGGAAAAAGATATTCCATGCAAATGGGAATCAGAAGAAAGCTGGAGTAGCAATTCTCATATCAGACAAAATAGACTTTAAAATAAAGATATTACAAGAGACAAAGAAGGACACTACATAATGATCAAGGGATCAATTCAAGAAAATATAACAATTGTAAATATTTAAGCACCCAACATAGGAGCACCTCAATACATAAGGCAAATGCTAACAGCCATAAAGGGGAAATCGAGAGTAACACAGTAGTAGTAGGGGACTTTGACACCTCACTTCCACCAATGGACAGATCATCCAAAATGAAAATAAATAAGGAAACACAAGCTTTAAATGGCACATTAGACAAGATGGACTTAATTGATAGTTATAGGACATTCCATCCAAAAACAACAGAATAAACTTTCTTCTCAAGTGCACATGGAACATTCTCCAGGATAAATCATATCTTGGGTCACAAATAAAGCCTTGGTAAATTTAAGAAAATCAAAATTGTATCAAGTGTCCTTTTGACCACAAACCCAGAGACTAGATATTAATTACAGGAAAAAACTGTAAAAAAAAACACAAACACATGGAGGCTAAACAATATGCTACTAAATAACCAAGAGATCACTGAAGAAATCAAAGAGGAAATCAAAAAATACCTAGAAACAAATGACAATGAAAACATGATGACCCAAAACCTATGGGATGCAGCAGAAACAGTTCTAAGAGGGAAGTTTATAATCATACAGTTCTACCTCAAAAACAAGAAAATTCCAAATAAACAACCTAACCTTACACCTTAAGCAATTAGAAAAAGAAGAACAAAAAACCCTCAAAGTTAGCAGAAGGAAAGAAATCAGATCAGAAAGAAATGAAAAAGAAATGAAGGAAATAATAGCAAAGATCAATAAAACTAAAAGTTGGTTCTTTGAGAAAATAAACAGAATTGATAAACCATTAGCCAGACTCCTCAAGGATAAAAGGGAGAAGACACAAGTCAACAGATTTAGAAATGAAAAAGAAGAAATAACAACTGACACTGTAGAAATACAAAGGATCATGAGAGACTACTACAAGCAACTCGATGCCAATAAAATGGACAGCCCGAAAGAAATGGACAAATTCTTAGAAAAGTACAACCTTCCAAGACTTAACCAGGAAGAAATAGAAAATATGAACAGACCAATCACAAGTACTGAAATTGAAATTGTGACTAAAAATCTCCCAACAAACAAAAGCCCAGGATCAGATATCTACACTGGTGAATTCTATCAAACATTTAGAGAAGAGCTAACACATTTCCTTCTCAAAATCTTCCAAAATATAACAGAGAGAGGAACACTCCCAAACTCTTTCTATGAGGCCACCATCACCCTGATATCAAAACCAGACAAAGCTGTCACAAAAAAAGAAAATTACAGACCAATATCACTAATGAAGATATATGCAAAAATCCTCAACCAAAGACTAGCAAACAGAATACAACAGCACATTAAAAGGACCATGATCAATTGCGGTTTATCCCAGGAATGCAAGAATTATTCAATATACACAAATCAATCAATGTGATACAACATATTAACAAATTGAAGCATAAAACCATATGATAATCTCAATAGATGTAGAAAAAGCTTTTGACAAAATTCAACACCTATTTATCATAAAAACTCTCCAGAAAGTAGGCATAGAGCAAACCTACCTCAACATAATAAAGGCCATATATGAAAAACCTGCAGCCAACATCGTTCTCAATGGTGAAAAACTGAAAGCATTTCCTCTAAGATCAGGAACAAGACAAAAAAACTGAAAGCATTTCCTCTAAGAACAAGACAAGGGTGCACACTGTCACCACTATTATTCAACATAATTTTGGAAGTTTTAGCCACAGCAATCAGAGAAGAAAAAGAAATGAAAGGAATCCAAATTGGAAAAGAAGTAAAACTGTCACTGTTTGCAGATGACATGATACTATACATAGAGAATCCTAAAGATGCTGCCAAAAACCTACTAGAGCTAATCAATGAATTTGGTAAAGTAGCAGGATACAAAATTAATGCACAGAAATCTCTTGCATTCCTATACATTAACAATGAGAAATCAGAAAGAGAAATTAAGGAAGCACTCCCATTTACCATTGCAACAAAAAGAATAAAATACCTAAGATTAAACCTACCTAAGGAGACAAAAGACCTGTATGCAGAAAACTATAAGACACTGATGAAATAAATTAAAGACGATACAAACAGAAGGAGAGATATACCATGTTCTTGGATTGGAAGATTCAACATTGTGAAAATGACTATACTACCCCAAAAAATCTACAGATTCAATGCAATCCCTATCAAACTACCAATGGCATCTTTCACAGAACTAGTACAAAAAATTTCTCAATTTGTATGGAAACACAAAGGACCCCAAATAGCCAAATCAATCTTGGGAAAGAAAAATGGAGCTGGCGGAATCAGTTTCCCTGACTACAGACTCTACTACAAGGCTACAGTAATCAAGACAGTATGGTACTGACACACACAAAAAGAAATATACATCATTGGAACAGGATATAAAGCCTAGAGTTAAACCCATGCACATAAGGTCAACGTATGTTTGACAAAGGAGGCAAGGATGTTCAATGGAGAAAAGACAGTCTCTTCAATAAGTTGTGCTGAGAATACTGGAGAGCTACATGTAAAAGAATGAAATTAGAACACTTCCTAACACCATACAAAAAATAAACTCAAAATGGATGAAAGACCTAAATATAAGGCCAGACACTATAAAAATCTTAGAGGAAAACATAGGCAGAACACTCTATGACATATATGACAGCAAAATCCTTTTTGACTGAGACTTCTGGGGAAGATGGCGGAAGAGTAAGACGCGGAGATCACCTTCCTCCCCACAGATACACCAGAAATATAGCTACACGTGGAACAACTCCTACAGAACACCTACTGAACACTGGCAGAAGACCTCAGACCTCCCAAAAGGCAAGAAACTCCCCACGTACCTGGGAAGGGCAAAGCGGAGAGATTCCCGCACAGAGGATCAGTGCCGACCGGCACTCACCAGCCCGAGAGGCTTGTCTTCTCGCCCGCCGGGGCGGGCGGCGCTGGAAGCTGAGGCTCGGGCTTCGGTCAGAGCGCAGGGAGAGGACTGGGGCTGGCGGCGAGAACTCAGCCTGAAGGGGGCTAATGCGCCACAGCTAGCCGGGAGGAAGTCCCGGAAAACTCTGGAGCTGCCGAAGAGGCAAGAGACTTTTTCTTCCCTCTTGGTTTCCTGGTGTGCAAGGAGAGGGGATTAAGAGCGCTGATTAAAGGAGCCCCACAGACGGGCGCGAGCCACGGCTGAAAGCGCGGAGCCCAGAGACAGGCGTGGGACGCTGGGGCTGCTGCTGCCGCCGCCAAGAGGCCTGTGTGCGAGCTCAAGTCACTGTCCACGCCGCCCTTCCAGGAGCCTGTACAGCCCGTCACTGCCGGGGTCCCGGGATCCAGAGACGGCTTCCCTGGGAGAACGCACGGCGCACCTCGGGCTGGTGCAACGTCACACCGGCCTCTGCCGCTGCAGGCTTGCCCCGCACTCCGTGCCCCTCCCTCCCCCCCGGCCTGAGTGAGCCAGAGTCCCCGAAGCGGCTGCTCCTTTAACCCTGTCCTGTCTGAGCGAAGAACAGATGCCCTCCGGCGACCTACACGCAGAGGCGGGGCCAAATCCAAAGCTGAGACCCGGGAGCTGTGGGAACAAAGAAGAGAAAGGGAAATCTCTCCCAGCAGCCTCAGAAGCAGCAGATTAAAGCTCCACAATCAACTTGATGTACCCTGCATCTGTGGAATACATGAATAGACAACAAATCATCCCAAATTGAGGAGCAAGGAGTCAGTGCTGTGCCTCTGAGGTGGGAGAGCCAACTTCAGGACACTGGTCCACAAGAGACCTCCCAGCTCCACATAATATCAAACGGCGAAAATCTTCCAGAGATCTCCATCTCAACACCAGCACCCAGCTTCACTCAACGACCAGGAAGCTACAGTGCTGGACACCCTATGCCAAACAACTAGCAAGACAGGAACACAATGCCACCCATTAGCAGAGAGGCTGCCTAATATCATAAAAAGTCTGCAGACACCCCAAAACACACTACCAGATGTGGACCTGCCCACCAGAAAGACAAGATCCAGCCTCATCCACCAGAACACGGGCACTAGTCCCCTCCACCAGGAAGCCTACACAACCCACTAAACCAACCTTAGCCACTGGGGACAGACACCAAAAACAACGGGAACTATGAACCTGCAGCCTGCAAAAAGGAGACCCCAAACACAGTAAGATAAGCAAAATGAGAAGACAGAAAAACACACAGCAGGAGAAGGAGCAAGATAAAAACCCACCAGACCTAACAAATGAAGAGGTAATAGGCAGTCTACCTGAAAAAGAATTCAGAATAATGATGGTAAAGATGATCCAAGATTCTATTTCCAAGATCCAAAATCTTGGAAATAGAATAGACAAAATGCAAGAAACAGTTAACAAGGAGCTAGAAGAACTAAAGATGAATCAAGCATCGATTAAAAACACAATAAATGAAATGAAAAAT
The DNA here is from genome assembly GCF_949752795.1 of Hyperoodon ampullatus. Taxonomy (NCBI): domain Eukaryota; kingdom Metazoa; phylum Chordata; class Mammalia; order Artiodactyla; family Ziphiidae; genus Hyperoodon; species Hyperoodon ampullatus. The sequence goes on along the minus strand of NC_136915.1, from coordinate 79,591,944 downwards.
ACTCTAGATGGGATCAATAGCAGAATAACTGAGGCAGAAGAATGGATAAGTGAGGTGGAAGATAAAATAGTGGAAATAACTGCTGCAGAGCAAAATAAAGAAAAAAGAATGAAAAGAACAGAGGACAGTCTCAGAGACCTCTGGGACAACATTAAACACACCAACATTCGAATAATAGGGCCTCCAGAAGAAGAAGAGAAAAAGAAAGGGACTGAGAAAATATTTGAAGAGATTATAATTGAAAACTTCCCTAATATGGGAAAGGAAATAGTTAATCAAGTCCAGGAGGCACAGAGAGTCCCATACAGAATAAATCCAAGGAGAAATACGCCAAGACACATATTAATCAAACTGTCAAAAATTAAACACAAAGAAATCATATTAAAAGCAGCAAGGGAAAAACAACAAATAACACACAAGGGAATCCCCATCAGGATAACAGCTGATCTCTCAGCAGAAACTCTACAAGCCAGAAGGGAGTGGCAGGACATAATTAAAGTGATGAAGGAGAGAAACCTGCAACCAAGATTACTCTACCCAGCAAGGATCTCATTCAGATTTGATGGAGAAATTAAAACCTTTACAGACAAGCAAAAGCTGAGAGAGTTCAGCACCACCAAACCAGCTTTACAACAAATGCTAAAGGAACTTCTCTAGGCAAGAAACACAACAGAAGGAAAAGACCTACAATAACGAACCCAAAACAATTAAGAAAATGGGAATAGGAACATACATATCAATAATTACCTTAAATGTAAATGGACTAAATGCTCCCACCAAAAGACACAGATTGGCTGAATGGATACAAAAACAAGACCCATATATATGCTGTCTACAAGAGACGCACTTCAGACCTAGAGACACATACAGACTGAAAGTAAGGGGATGGAAAAAGATATTCCATGCAAATGGAAACCAAAAGAAAGCTGGAGTAGCAATTCTCATCTCAGACAAAATAGACTTTAAAATAAAGACTATTAGAAGAGGCAAAGAAGGACACTACATAATGATCAAGGGATCGATCCAAAAAGAAGATGTAACAATTGTAAGTATTTATGCACCCAACATAGGAGCACCTCAATACATAAGGCAAGTACTAACAGCCATAAAAGGAGAAATTGACAGTAACACAATCATAGTAGGGGACTTTAACACCCCACTTTCACCAATGGACAGATCATCCAAAATGAAAATAAATAAGGAAACACAAGCTTTAAATGATACATTAAACAAGATGGACTTAATTGATATTTATATTACATTCCATCCAAAAGCAACAGAATACACATTTTTCTCAAGTGCTCATGGAACATTCTCCAGGATAGATCATATCTTGGGTCACAAATCAAGCCTTGGTAAATTTAAGAAAATTGAAATTGTATCAAGTATCTTTTCCGACCACAATGCTATGAGACTAGATATCAATTACAGGAAAAGAGCTGTAAAAAATACAAACACATGGAGGCTAAACAATACAGTACTTAATAACGAAGTGATAACTGAAGAAATCAAAGAGGAAATTAAAAAATACCTAGAAACAAATGACAATGGAGACACGACGACCCAAAACCTATGGTATGCAGCAAAAGCAGTTATAAGAGGGAAGTTTATAGCAATACAATCCTACCTTAAGAAACAGGAAACATCTCGAATAAACAACCTAACCTTGCACCTAAAGCAATTAGAGAAAGAAGAACAAAAACATCCCAAAGTTAGCAGAAGGAAAGAAATCATAAAAATCAGATCGGAAATAAATGAAAAAGAAATGAAGGAAACGATAGCAAAGATCAATAAAACTAAAAGCTGGTTTTTGAGAAGATAAAAAAATTGATAAACCATTAGCCAGACTCATCAAGAAAAAAAGGGAGAAAAATCAATAGAATTAGAAATGAAAAAGGAGAAGTAACAACTGACACTGCAGAAATACAAAAGATCATGAGAGATTATTACAAGCAACTCTATGCCAATAAAATGGACAACCTGGAAGAAATGGACAAATTCTTAGAAATGCACAACCTGCCAAAACTGCATCAGGAAGAAATAGAAAATATGAACAGACCAATCACAAGCACTGAAATTGAAACTGTGATAAAAAATCTTCCAACAAACAAAAGCCCAGGACCAGATGGCTTCACAGGCGAATTCTATCAAGCATTTAGAGAAGAGCTAACACCTATCCTTCTCAAACTCTTCCAAAATATAGCAGAGGGAGGAACACTCCCAAACTCATTCTACGAGGCCACCATCACCCTGATACCAAAACCAGACAAAGATGTCACAAAGAAAGAAAACTACAGGCCAATATCACTGATGAACATAGATGCAAAAATCCTCAACAAAATACAAGCAAACAGAATCCAACAGCACATTAAAAGGATCATACACCATGATCAAGTGGGGTTTATTCCAGGAATGGAAGGATTCTTTAATATACGCAAATCAATCAACGTGATACACCATATTAACAAATTGAAGGAGAAAAACCATATGATCATCTCAATAGATGAAGAGAAAGCTTTCGACAAAATTCAACACCCATTTATGATAAAAACCCTGAAGAAAGTAGGCATAGAGGGAACTTTCCTCAATATAATAAAGGCCATATATGACAAACCCACAGCCAGCATCGTCCTCAATGGTGAAAAACTGAAACCATTTCCACTAAGATCAGGAACAAGACAAGGTTGCCCACTCTCACCACTCTTATTCAACATAGTTTTGGAAGTTTTAGCCACAGCAATCAGAGAAGAAAAGGAAATAAAAGGAATCCAAATCGGAAAAGAAGAAGTAAAGCTGTCACTGTTTGCAGATGACATGATACTATACATAGAGAATCCTAAAGATGCTACCAGAAAACTACTAGAGCTAATCAATGAATTTGGTAAAGTAGCAAGATACAATATTAATGCACAGAAATCTCTGGCATTCCTGTATACTAATGATGAAAAATCTGAAAGTGAAATCAAGGAAACACTCCCATTTACCATTGCAACAAAAAGAATAAAACATTTAGGAATAAACCTACCTAAGGAGACAAAAGACCTGTATACAGAAAATTATAAGACACTGATGAAGGAAATTAAAGATGATACAAATAGACGGAGAGATGTACCATGTTCTTGGATTGGAAGAATCAACATTGTGAAAATGACTCTACTACCCAAAGCAATCTACAGATTCAATGCAATCCCTATCAAACTACCCCTGGCATTTTTCAGAGAACTAGAACAAAAAATTTCACAATTTGTATGGAAACACAAAAGACCCCGAATTGCCAAAGCAATCTTGAGAATGAAAAATGGAGCTGGAGGAATCAGGCTCCCTGACTTCAGACTATACTACAAAGCTACAGTAATCAAGACAGTGTGGTACTGGCACAAAAACAGAAAGATCAATGGAACAGGATAGAAAGCCCAGAGATAAACCCACGCACATATGGTCACCTTATCTTTGATAAAGGAGGCAGGAATGTACAGTGGAGAAAGGACAGTCTCTTCAATAAGTGGTGCTGGGAAAAATGGACAGGGACATGTAAAAGTATAAGATTAGATCACTCCCTAACACCATACACAAAAATAAGCTCAAAATGGATTAAAGACCTAAATGTAAGGCCAGACAATATCAAACTCTTAGAGGAAAACATAGGCAGAACACTCTATGACATAAATCACAGCAAGATCCTTTTTGACCCACCTCCTAGAGTAATGGAAATAAAGACAAAAATAAACACATGGGACCTAATGAAACATAAAAGCTTTTGCACAGCAAAGGAAACCATAAACAAGACCAAAAGACAACCCTCAGAATGGGAGAAAATATTTGCAAATGAAGCAACTGACAAAGGATTAATCTCCAAAATTTATAAGCAGCTCATGCAGTTCAATAACAAAAAAACAAACAACCCAATCCAAAAATGGGCAGAAGACCTAAATAGACATTTCTCCACAGAAGATATACAGACTGCCAACAAACACATGAAAGGATGCTCAACATCTTTACTCATTAGAGAAATGCAAATCAAAACTGCAATGAGATATCATCTCACACCAGTCAGAATGGCCATCATCAAAAAATCTAAAAACAGTAAATGCTGGAGAGGGTGTGGAAAAACGGGAACACTCTTGCACTGCTGATGGGAATGTGAATTGGTACAGCCACTATGGAGAATGGTATGGAGGTTCCTTAAAAAACTACAAATAGAACTACCATATGACCCAGCAATCCCACTACTGGGCATATACCCTGAGAAAACCATAATTCAAAAAGAGTCATGTACCAAAATGTTCATAGCAGCCCTATTTACAATAGCCCGGAGATGGAAACAACCTAAGTGTCCATCATCGGATGAATGGATAAAGAAGATGTGGCACATATATAAATGGAATATTACTTAGCCATAAAAAGAAACAAAATTGAGCTATTTGTAATGAGGTGGATGGACCTAGAGTCTGTCATACAGAGTGAAGTAAGTCAAAAAGAGAAAGACAAATACTGTATGCTGACACATATATATGGAATTTAAGAAAAAAAAATGTCATGAAGAACATAGGGGTAAGACAGGAATAAAGACACAGATCTACTAGAGAATGGACTTGAGGATATGGGGAGGGGGAAGGGTAAGCTGTGACAAAGCGAAAGAGCGGCATGGACATATATACACTACCAAACATAAGGTAGATAGCTAGTGGGAAGCAGCCGCATAGCACAGGGAGATCAGCTCGGTGCTTTGTGACCGCCTGGAGGGGTGGGATAGGGAGGGCGGGAGGGAGATGCAAAAGGGAGGGGATATGGGAACATATGTATACGTATAACTGATTAAATTTGTTAAATAAAAAAAAAATCCTTTTTGACTGACCTCCTAGAGAAATGGAAATGAAAACAAAAATAAACAAATGGGACCTATTGAAACTTAAGATTTTGCACAGCAAAGGAAACTATAAACAACACTAAAAGACAAACTTCAAATGGTAGAAAATATTTGCAAAGGAAACAACTGACAAAGGAATCATCTCCAACATATATAAGCATGTCATTTAGCTCAATATCAAAAAAACAAACAACCCAATCCAAAAATGGGCAGAAGACCTAAATAGACATTTCTGCAAAAAAAGATATACAGATTGCCAACAAACACGTGAAAGGATGCTCACCATCAGTCATCATTAGAGAATTCCAAATCAAAGCTACAGTGAGGTATCACCTCACACCAGTTAGAATGGTCATCATCAGAAAATTTACAAACAACAAATGCTGAAGATGGCTTGGAGAAAAGGGAACACTCTTGCACTGTTTGTGGGAATGTAAATTGATAGAGCCACTATGGAGAACAGTATGGAGGTTCCTTAAAAAACTAAAAATAGAATTACCATATGACCCAGCAATCCCACTACTGGGCATATACCCAGAGAAAACCATAATTCAAAAAGACACATGTACCCAAATGTTCACTGCAGCAGTATTTACAATAGCCAGGTCATGGAAGGAATCTAAATGCCCATCTACAGATGAATGGATAAAGAAGATGTGGTAAATGTATATAATGGAATATTAGCCATAAAAAGGAATGAAATTGGGTCATTTTTAGACATGTGGATGGACCTACAGTCTGTCATACAGAGTGAAGTAAGTCAAAAAGAGACAAATAGGGCTTCCCTGGTGGCGCAGTGGTTGAGAGTCCGCCTGCCAATGCAGGGGACACGGGTTCGTGCCCCAGTCCGGGAGGACCCCACATGCCACGGAGCGGCTGGGACCGTGAGCCATGGCCGCTGAGCCTGCGCGTCCGGAGCCTGTGCTCCACAACGGGAGAGGACACAACAGTGAGAGGCCCGCGTACTGCAAAAAAAAAATAATAATAATTATCGTGTATTAACACATATATGTGAAATCTAGAATAATGGTACAGATGAAACAGTTTGCAAGGCAGAAATAGAGACACAGATGTAGAGAACAAACGTATGGACACCAAGGGGGGAAAGAGAGGGTGTGGAGTGAGTTGGGAGATTGGGATTGACATATATACACTAATATGTATAAAACAGATAACTAGTAAGAACCTGCTGTATAACAAATAAATTAATTAAAATTTAAAAAAATGTTAGCCTTAGAAAAGGAAAATCTTGTCACATGCTACAACATGGGTTAAGTATGAAGACATTATTTTTAAAAAATAACCCAGTTAGAAAAAGATCAGTACCTTCTGATTCCACTTATATGAGGTATGTAAGGTAGTCAAACTCATAGAAACATAAAGTAGAATGCTGGTTGTCAAGGGCTAGGGTGAAAGGTTAAGGGGGAGTTGTTCGATGGGTATAGAGTTTCAGTTTTGCAGGATGAAGAAGCTCTGGAGATCTGTTCCACAATGATGGAATATAATTAACATGTAAGTATAGTTAATCTGTATACTTAAAATAGAATGGTAAAATTTATGTTGTTTTTTAACCACAATTAAAAAGGAAACATAATAATGTAAGAATATACATAAGAATTTGAACTGAAATATAGAAAACTGCACAATAATACTGAAAGACTAAAAAAGAGTTTTAAATAAATAAAGCAACAATCCATACTCCAAAATGAAAGTAATTAACTAAAAATAGTATCTACGAGTCAGTTTCTCTTTCCTGTACCAATCAGGAAGGAGCTGGTTTCCTAACATCTAGTCAATTTCTGAGAAACTAAATTTATTCCTGCTTTTGCTTTCCACTGGCATGTGTTCAATAACATAGTTGCAAGTTGGCCTTAATTGACATAAGAAAACCCTTTCTCATGAGAAAAAGTAGAGGAGAGCCAGAGACTTTTAATTTATAAAATGACTAATCAGAATGTTAGTATAGTTAATAAGGCTACAGCACCAGAGTGTTTCAGTCCACTTTTGCAAATACAGAGCCATGGTGGGCAAAAGGGTGAAGGGGATTAAGAGGTACATATCTCTAGTTATACAATGCATAAACCACAGGGATGTAATATACTGCATAAGGAATATGGTCAGTGATATTTTAATAACTTTGTATCAGGACAGATGATTACAGACTTATTGTGGTGATCATTTCATAACGTATGCACATGTCAAATTATTATGTAGTACACCTGACACAAATATAATATTGTATGTCAACTATATTTCAATTTAAAAGTTATTTTATGAAATGTTAGAAAAAACCAACATATCAATATTATATACACATAAAATATATAATTTTAAAAATATAACTAAATTGACAAACAAAATACTTTACATAGGCATTTTACTATTTCTTCTACACTTCAAATTGGAAAAATGTGGGGTTACCTTCATATTTGGAGCCATTTTATATTTAGTCACACATAATATCCATTGAGCTTATACTCTCTTCCAAACTCTGTTTTAATTGCTGGAGACACACACATCTGTGAACACATGAGGTCCCTGTTTTTATGAACTTGAATTTCAGGTAGTCATAGTGAAAAGTAAAATATGAACTTGAATTTCAGGTAGTCATAGGGAAAAGTAAAAAAAAAAGCAAGGGGCTTCCCTGGTGGCACAGTGGTTGGGAGTCCGCCTGCCGATGCAGGGGACACGGGTTCGTGCCCCGGTCCAGGAAGATCCCACATGCCGCGGAGCAGCTGGGCGCGTGAGCCATGGCCACTGAGCCTGTGCGTCCGGAGCCTGTGCTCCGCAACGGGAGAGGCCACAACAGTGAGAGATCCGCGTACCGCAAAAAGAAGAAAAAAAAAAAAAAAAAGCAAGGTGATGTGTTGGAGATTAACTTTCATGGAAGACCTCAGTGAGAAGATGCCATTTAGCTGAGACCAGCAGAATAAGAAGGAAGCAATCTTGCCAAGATCAGGGGTAAGAAAGTTTCAGATGCAGAAAATTGCTGTACATAGACCGCTAAGGCAGGAAGAAACTAGGTGTGTTCCAGCAACTGAAAGACCCAGATAAATCACATTTTTCAAAGCAAGTTAAAGTGCTACTTACTCAGAGACACTTTAAAAGATAATGGCAAAGAGGGAAAGAAAGGAGTGTACTTTATTTGTTAAATTTCAGACACTGGCTTCCAGGTGTGGAGAAATACATTTATACTATGAGATCAGGAGAGAAACTTATAGATATCTCCCTTTCTCCTCACTTCCCTATTCCTCCCTTCAGAAACATTGTTCAGGGGGAGAAAAAACATAGTTTAAGGGTAAACAGAGTTTCAAATTTGCATCCTACCTCTATAACTTGCTTAATGCATCTGAACAGGTATATTATTTTACCCTCCCTCAAGCCTCCTGCAAGATGGAGACAATACCGCTTATTTTGCATGACTATAGTCAGGATTGAATTAGACATGTAACATGTGTACCTCTTCGAAAGCAGTCAAGAAATAAAACTGTTACTTCTGCTATTCATTGAGCAAACACGGAAAGGCAGTATAATGAAGTGGCTTAACAAGAGGGTTTGGAATCAAGAATGATTCGGTTCAGACTATTTACAGTGCTGTGATTTGGGACAAGACATTAAATCTTTCTGTGCCTCAGTTTCTATAAAATGGTGGGGAAATGTTTGTTATGAGATATCAGTTATTTAACCCTTGTAGAACGGACAGCACTGAGCCTGGAACACATGTGCAACACATGGAGCCCCTTCCAGCCTGTGCACCGGGTATTAAGTTCCAGGGGCTGCATGTTCACGAATGTGTAATATGTGTCCTTTACCTCACTTACGGCATGAACAAATGAGGAGCCAGGTCCACTGTGTGTCCATTATTTAAAGAAATTAAAACTAAAAATATGCTTCCTCATTCTAGGTTTCCCAAACTGACCCCCAATCCCGGGATATATTCCATTATATTTAAGTATCTAATAGACACTTTTTTAAACACCAAATTGTTTCTAAGATGTCTTTCAAAAAAAATTAATGTGAAGGCTCTAGTTGAGAAGTAGTGTCAAACCCATGTTCCCTCCAAAGAGGATAGCTTCCAAAAATTCCTTTTATGCTTATTGAGTCATTGTTCTGTTTTCAGTGCTTTCAGTTTCATATTACTCTAAATCCATTACAGAGGTTGCTTCACTTCTTCTGTCTGGTCTTTACAGGAAATCAGGCAAGCCCCATGACCTTGGGTGTGTGAAATAAAAGTCTAACCATCTAGTGAGAGACAGAGAAGTTACAGAACCACTCCACCTAAACTGAGAAGAAAACAGGTAAGAACTCTACTTTTTCTCAAAGCAGCTCTGTCTCCAGTGCTAAAGCAGCCTTGCTCTGGGAAAAGGAGCCCATGTTAAGATTAGTGCAGGGGTGGGAAGGGATTTTTAAGGGTTAGTTAGTTTTCTAAAAAATGACCAGCATCAAAATAGGTTGCAGCTGAGCCTAATGTGGGGAACGAGGTCAGATGAAATCCTGGTGTTATCAGGTGGCAGCACATCCCTGGGTCATTACTGTGCTTGTGTAGAATTAGGCACCAGGGACATGGAGCTAAACTAAGATCTTGAAATGCATTAGGATTGTCTTTCTCTTTGCTGATGTTGTCTGTGTTGACTGGGGACACAATTAAATTACCATTGTCTTTTTTTTTTTTTTTTGTGGTACGTGGGCCTCTCACTGTTGTGGCCTCTCCCGTTGTGGAGCACAGGCTCCAGACGCACAGCCCAGCAGCCATGGCTCACGGGCCCAGCTGCTCCACGGCATGTGGGAACTTCCTGGACCGGGGCACGAACCTGTGTCCCCTGCATCGGCAGGCGGACTCTCAACCACTGCACCACCAGGGAAGCCCCAAAATTACCATTGTCTTTGATACAACTTGTTCAATACTGATGTGACTGCAGCTAAGAAACTGAAAGGGTGACAAATATGTTATTTTCATGAGAAGGAAAGAATAGTAAATGAGATGCAGTGGAAACAGCTACATGACACTGTTAAAGACAAAGAAAAAAACTGAAACCCAAAGTGAAAGGTATAGATTCATGAAAATACCATACTCTTCAATCCTACATTTGAACTTTGTTTCAAAGTGGACTTCTTCTTTTAGAAATAGCGCAAGTTCACTAGATACAATTTCTTGGTGTCAACTCACTCCTTACCCCTTAGGAGCAGAATTCAGCCCCACTACTTTACTAAAAAGCTTCCTCTTTAAAGAATCTACTGTGGTGCAGCACTGAAGGCACCATCTTTGTTTACTTTGCCCTCTCTGTGCTCTCAAGAAGTTTTGATCTTGCCTTTTGGAAACTCTTCCTCTGAATTCCTTGGCTTGGCATTAGCTTATTCATCACCTACCTTGTCTGACACCTCTCTCTTCTTTTCAGCTTCCCCTCCCCTTTTCCATCCCCATCCCCTCCTCTTTACCCCTACTCCTCTTCCTGTTTCTACTTCTTCTCTACAAAATGGAAAAAAAAGAAGAAAACAGAAAACTTGGAAGTGCGTGGCTGGAAATATAGATATTTTCTTTCAACACTTTCTTCTTTACTTCTCCTGATCTGTCTCCTGATCTTTTAATCTTTATTTCATTGTCTTTTGTTCCCTTACACACACACACACACATGTACAAATATGATTTTTAGCAACATGCAGTATTTGCAGATGTGCACTTTACCCCCACTTAGTTGGAGGCTAATTTATTTTGAAGCTAGTAAATTTTAAGTTTCAGAGCCCCTTGCTTCCACAAGCCCATACCAAGGTTTTGGAAGGGTCCCTAGCCATGTGTTTCACAAGGTCACATATTTTTATAAAATTTGCTAAAGTAAGTTCCACTTCTAGAATAGCAGTGTGAGAAGTTCTGTGGACCCTTATCCCAGTAAAAATAAGGCTAACTAGTGAGAAAAAAACACATTTCAAATCACTGGAAATTGTTCAGAGACATATATCAAGTGACAAACATTTATTCATGAAATTCTTTATTCATAGTAAGAATTAGTGAATAAATAAATAAATATTGTATTTCTCACACATAGCCAGGATGTAAAATGAATCTCTCTGAATCTTATTCTATTTTACATTAATGTCTAGTATAAATTTTTAAATGAAAGTCCAAAATAAAAGTTTTCCATGGTAAACTAAATGTAAGATTTTGTTCATGAGGGTGGTTGAATGTTGATAAATCACTGTCATATCAATATTTTTTAATGGACTACTTTGATAATACTTCCGTAACTTTCTAAAATGTCTTTCCCTCATCTATCTCACTGTTGACACAAAACTAGGTCATGTTGGGGGATTTTATGATTCCTCCTTCTGAATGCAAAATAACCTCGTGAAAGCTCTTGATCTGCTTAGACCAGAAATTCTAATTCATCCCATCTCTTCCCCTGCAGACAAGGGAACATGGCCTCAGAGAGCCACATGTCAGGCCCAGAGTGCCTCATCAAGAACACTAATGAACGACTGTTCGTTAATCCAAAAGCACTGAAGATCCTGTCTGCCATTCAGCAGCCCGTTGTGGTGGTGGCTATTGTGGGCCTCTACCGCACTGGTAAATCCTACCTGATGAACAAGCTGGCTGGGAAGAAAAAGGGTGAGTGGCACCAGCAAAGCCCAGCTGAGTCCCTTCTGCCACCCACACTCCCAGCGTGCAGAACAGTGATGTGAGGAGAGGAAGTTAGAGACCTGGGAGGAATATTGAAAGCTAACTTTCAATACAGTGATGGGTTTCTTACATTTATTCTGTGCTGGAAGATAAGAGTCAACTCTTTCTCACCACTTTGCCTTAATTTTCTCTTTAAAGTATAAATATGCCTTTCTGGAAGGAGTAAGGTAGTAATAAAGAAAATTAATACAGATAATAATAAACAATAAAACATTTACTAAAATGCATGTGAATTAACTTAAAGCTTATACTGATCTTTAAGGTAAAATAAATATTTCAGTTTGTACTGAATGTTCTAATTTCTCTCTTTTTCTGGTTGCAATTAAGATCAATACTGATTATGTTTTCATTTGTCTCTTTAAACCTTGATTTTGTTAACTATTATCTCAATTTCAAGATCCATCTGCTATTAAAACTCCACCCTTTCTTAACCCCATGCCCCCTTGCAGGTTTTTCTCTGGGCTCCACGGTGCAATCTCACACGAAGGGCATCTGGATGTGGTGTGTGCCTCATCCCAAGAAGCCAGAACATACTCTAGTTCTGCTTGATACTGAGGGCCTGGGGGATGTGGAGAAGGTAAGGGCTGAGGATTCAAATTTGGACTAAGCCCCTCATGTCTGAATATTCTCTACACTATTTAATTTTTCTTTAAATAAGACCTTGCACTTAACCACGTTTTTTCATTTCTGTTTACATGCCATGAGACCCAGTTTAGCAATGAGGGGTCAGGAAAATATTCATAAGGCAGAATCCTAGAAGAAGAGCATAGTGGTCAGTCGACAGTATTCTAATTATTAAAAGGCTGTAAGCTAAGCCAGTTAACCCAGATGCATAAAGGGAATACAAATAAATTCAACATAATGAATCTTATCCTGCAAAGAACTTTTGTTAAGGATTTAGGTTCTGAAGTCCCATACCCTTGGCTTTAAATTTAAAGTCTGTCAGTAATTCAATGATCTTAGCAAATTATTTGATCTCTTTTAACCTCAGCTTTCTTATCTGTAAAACAGATGTATTAGATCTACATTTGCCTCATAGTATTGTTTTGAATACTTAAAAGATAAGTAATGGAAAGTGTTAGGTGCACAACAATTGCTCAGTGAGATAGATACATGTATTATTACCCTTATATTAAGACAATTGTCCTGTAAAAATAAAGAGAAAAGTTTACATTTAAATTATATTTAAGGCCTTAGAATGCCCACAAGCAATGACTATTTGTTTGCAATTATCTACCAATGATTATAAGAGGGTCTAGTGAGAATGAGGGTAAACCAAAAACACTAATCAGAAAACTATTCAAAGTTCAAGTCCTACTAACAATAATTTTTGCTTGGATTTGGTTTCCTCTTATAGGGCATTAGTCTAAAAAAACTCTAATTAAATGAACAACCTTTTACTACTGCTGATCTGAAAAGTGCCATGAGAATGAAAAATAATCCTCATCCAAATGTACTCTGATTTCCAGGGTGACAACCAGAATGACTCCTGGATCTTTGCCCTAGCAATACTCCTGAGCAGCACTTTTGTGTACAATAGCATGGGAACCATAAACCAGCAGGCCATGGACCAACTTCAGTATCTTTTTCGGGTTCAAACCAGCATCAGAGTCAGAGGGGAGACCAGTTTTAATAAAACAGCTGCCTAGCTGTGAGTCCTTGTGAATCAAGCACAAAAAGAGAAACATAAAAAGTAATTCAAGGACGGGGGATAATCCTACGTATCAATACCTACTGAAGAATTGATACTTGGGTTAAGAACAAAGGCGAAACAAGGGTTTTGTATATGTAACTAATATAGGGTGGAGGGCACTGTTCTTTTATGCCAGTTTTCCTTAATTTGCTGCTCAGCTATGTGACGGAGCTCACAGATAGAATCAGGGCAAAAGCCTCACCTGATGTGGATGGGGTTGAGGATTCAGCTGACTTTGTGAGCTTCTTTCCAGACTTTGTATGGACACTGAGGGATTTCTCCCTAGACTTGGAGGCAGATGGACAATCCATCACGGCAGATGAGTACCTGGAGAATTCACTCAAGCTTAAGAAAGGTAAAGGGAACTTAGAATTGGTAAATGGGATGAGAAAACACTAAAAACTACCGTTCTTTAGTTTTCTATCAACAGTTTTCTTATATTTATAGTATCTATTTCTTCTCAGGGGGCGATTACTAAGAATTAACACTTGTTTACTATCTGAATGAATAGATTTGATTCGATTTTCTCCCTGTTTTAAGAACAGGTTTCATTTCTTTCACCTTTCCCTCTGCTGTGATTAGACTTACATTATATCCCTGCTTAGCGCTTGTGGTGCTGTAATTAACCAAAGAATATGGAGTAGAATAGGTAATTTATTCGAAGAAAATAAATAAAAGTACAAACCGTGCACTAGTCTAGGGGTTGGCAAAGGATGGCTCACAGGCAAATAATGTCCAATCCAGCCTGCCAGCTGATTTTGTAAATAAGGTTTTATTGGAATCATGCTATGCCCATTCATTTATAGACTGTCTATGGCTGCTTTCATGCTACAGTAGTAGAAATGAGTACTTGGAAAAGAGACCATCTGGCTTATAAAGCCTAAAATATTTACTGTCTGGCCCTTTACATAAAAAGTTTGCAAGCCCCTCTATTAGGCAAATTCTTTTTCTCTTCTTCCAGGTGCCAGTCAAAGAGATAAAATTTTTAATCTGCCTCGACTCTGTATCCGGAAGTTCTTCCCAAAGAAGAAATGCTTTATCTTCGATCGGCCCAGTGATAGGAAGAAACTGGGCCAGCTTGAGGACCTGTGTGATGATGAGCTGGACCCCGAATTTGTGCAACAAGCTGCAGTCTTCTGTTCCTACATCTTTAGGAATTCCAAAACTAAAACCCTTTCAGGAGGCATCAAGGTCAATGGACCTCGTGAGTCTTCTTCTCAGTCTTTACTCTCACTGTTATGACTAAAAGATGGTGTAATAACATCCACCTAGCTTCGGCTTTGAAAAATGCACATCTACTGCTATTATTGTGTTAAATTCTAGATGACACCAACACTTCTAACAGGTTTTATTAGTCACAATTCTTAGGTGAGGAAAGATAGAAAAGGCCAAAGGAAAATAGCTCTAAAAGCTTAAAACTGTCCTAGTAAACTGGACCTGCCCTGTCCAATATAGTTGTCACTAGATAAGTGCAGCTATCTAAATTTAAATGTAAACTAATTAAAATTAAAGAAATTTAACATTCTGATCACACAGCTGTGTCTCAAGGGCTCACACTACACATGTCTAGTGGCTACGACACTGGACGGCACATATAAAATACTTCCATCATCACAGAAAGTTCTTCTGGACAATGCTCTGCTAGAATAAACAAAATGGAGGACTCCTTTTGATTTGTTCCACAAATATTAATTGAATGTTTCCCATGGACCTACCAGGGCTGGTGATGCAGACATAAGTGAGAGAGATATGGTTTCTGTCCTAACAATGCTTGGGGGTGAAGTAAATGTACTCAATAAACACAGGCCTAGGCTATCTAGAACAGAGGTTCTTAACCTTTGATGTGCATATGCACCACCTGAGGATCTTGCTAAAGATGAGGGTCTAAGTCAGTTGAACTGGGGCAGAGGCTGAGAGTCTGCATTTTTAGCCAGTTTTCAGGTGATACTGAGGACATTGATGCTGTAAAGCAAATGGTTGGTAATAGACATCATCAGAATTGCACAGAATAGAAAGTTTCCTCACTCCTCCTACAATAAACATCATCATTTGTTCTCTATTTGTAGGTCTAGAGACCCTGGTGCAGACCTATGTCAGTGCCATCAATAGTGGGGATCTGCCCTGCATGGAGAATGCAGTCCTGGCCTTGGCTGAGATCGAGAACACAGCTGCAGTGAAAAAGGCCATCGCCCACTATGACCAGCAGATGGATCAGAAGCTGCAGCTGCCCACGGAAACCCTCCAGGAGCTGCTGGACCTGCACAGGACTATTGAGAAGGAGGCCATTGAAGTCTTCATGAGGAAGTCCTTGAAAGACATAGACCATTTATTTCAAAAGGAATTAGCGGTAATTTTTTTCTTAAGTTTATACAGATTAGGCTCTTGGAAAGTAAAGTACTACTAGAAAATGAAATGGGTGCTTATTTTGAGAAAAGCAATTTTTACTAGACTTTTAAATGGTGACAAACACTATTTGTTATTATCATAAGAGGAACCAATTTTATTATGATATACTTTATTATGGTGCATTGAAACTTTTTTCTTTCATGAATAAACTAATATTCTTCCCTATAATTTCATTACATACATATAAGTAACAATCAGAGTTTCTAATCAAATTACATGCTCAATGTTATCAGGCTGATTGGATATTTTGGCCAAAAGCAAAGAAAATTTTAGCCTTAGTTATCATGAGCAGGCTTATGTTGAGCCACATTTATTGCATATGCAATCACTGGTCCAGTTTGAAAAGCAGGAGTTTATCTCCAAAGGTGTAGTATATAGCTAGTAATCTCTGCTCTGAAGGTCACCCCCATGGTGAAAGGGACCTTTGTAGAAAGTCAGGATCAGCAGTAAGGATATGGTGTTGCTGAGTGCCTGTAAGTTCTTCTAGGGGGTCACAGAACTTTTATATTTTTATTTTTTTGAGAAGACTTTCCAGAAATTCTGAGGTCAAGTTAACATCTTTTCACTATTCTTTTTACTTCCTGTTTTTTACATTAAAGGCCCAGCTAGACAAAAAGCGAGATGACTTTTGTAACAAGAATCTTAAAGCATCATCAGATCGTTGCTCAGCTTTACTTAAGGATATTTTCAGTCCTCTAGAAGAAGGTGTGAAAGAGGGGATTTATTCTAAACCAGGAGGCTATCGCCTATTCACTGAAAAGATACAAGAGCTGAAGAAAAAGTATCTTCAGGAGCCCAGGAAGGGAATACAGGTAACCAAAATTTATTCTGGGAAGTTGCTGATGTGTTCCTTGAAACAACATGACCAAGCGTATTGCACACAGATGCGCAGTTACAGGACCAACAGCATTCATGCTCTCATTTAATAAACATATACAGGGAGCCTGTTACACCAGATATATCCTATGTGCTCCTCCAAAAGAGTGCACTCAATTAACAACTGAGTTACAAATTGGATTATCAGATGTATCCAAAATTTCAAATAATGTCATCATTTATCTCTCTGCATGTTCCTCCCCTCAACCTCACACTTCCCTCCCTCCATCCCTTTTTCTGATCTGCTTTCTCAATGATGGCTTCATTCTCCAACAAGTTCACCCCATATGAGACCACAGTACCAACAGCACCAAAATTAGAGCCCTCAGTCTAAAAGAACAGAGAATCACTATTTAGATCTATATCAATCCCTTATAAAGATTCTGCTCAGGAAGCTGTCATGCTTGGCCAGCCTGGAGCATGTGCTCACCCCAGTGACAGGGAATCTTGACCACCAGGCATGCCAAGACCAAGAGGAGCAATTCCTAGAGAGAAAGATGGTGGGCAAACAGGAATAAGTGCTTACAGCCATTTCCTATTACTAACCCCATTCTTTTCTGGGTCCTAGGCTGAAGAAATTCTTCAGGAATATTTGAAGTCCAAGGAGTCTATGACTGGTGCAATTCTACAGACAGACCAGACTCTCTCAGAGAAGGAAAAGTTGCTTGAAGGTGAGGAGCGAGTCAAGAGACTAAACAGCCTTGAAAGCACTTAAAAGTTCTAATTAATTCGGCTGGGTGAACCTAGGATCCTTAAACTATAGCAAGATGAGAAAAGATGCCTCTTACTCACTAAAGTCATTTTTGAGTAGAGCATACACAGTCAGTAGCAACAGTGGCAGGTTATGTGTACATGGAAGAAAGAAGCAACATGGTCACCCACATTCATTTTTCTTTTTCCTTTTCCTCCTGACAGTGGAACGTGTGAAAGCTGAATCTGCACAGGCTGCAGCAAAAATGCTGGAGGAAATGCAAATAAAGAATCAGCAGATGATGGAACAGAAAGAAAAGAGTTATCAGGAACATGTGAAACAACTGACTGAGAAGATGGAGAGGGATAGGGCCCAGTTGCTGGAAGAGCAAGAGAGAACTCTCTCTCTCAAACTTCAGGTATTTAATTGTATCACCTTGAGGTTCCTGTTATTCTGTTTTCTCTCCACACTCCCTGTTCACAAACTTGGCATGGCAGTGAGAACATGAAGCCCAGAAGAAGGACCTTGATTGCCCACTTGTACTTTTCAATCCCTATCTGCCAGCCTGAACTGGCCCCTACAATGTCTGGTTGTTAAAAGATTTTATTTGCAGTTATGTCACACCCAGTCCATTATCACTATATCTGCCAATCGTGGTAGCTATTATCTGCTAGACATTATAAAAAAGTCCTTTCCATATCTCTTGCTTAGTACTATATGAAGCAAGAGCTGCTATGTTCGTATTACTTAGGAGAGGAAACAGAGGTTCAGACAAGACTAAATAATTTTTATAGGGCCACAATGCTTGGGAAGATATCTGAACAGTCTTCACCAGTTAGAGGAATCCACGAATTTTTCTTCTGTCACAGATTTTAGCTCTAAGAGAACCTTCATAAGCAGAAGGACTCAACTCTCACACCATTGTGTTAGTCTATCACTCCTACCTGTTTTCTTTGTCCTGCTCCTAGTATGTGTTGAGTTGGGAATTATGTGCAGAAATCCAGTATGGTCTCTCTGGGGCCCTGATTCCCTTACCTGCACTTTGCCCCTCTGCCACCAAGTTGTGGTAGCTTAGATCAAATTCCCTGATCTAAGATTCAGACACTACATCAGATTTTGAAAATTCTTCATTTATTTCTGTGTTGTGTGTGTGTATGTGTGTGTATAAAAAAATCATAATGCATAGATAAGATCTGAAGCCAAACATTTCATTAAGATTGCCGACAAAGGTTGTGTACAATTAATGGGACAAAAAAAATTAATACTGGTAATTTAGGTTCATCAGTATATTGGGAGATATAAGCCCCAAATCCTTCTTGACTCAAGGAGACTCAGAAAACGTAATCACAGAGCTAGAAGGCCCAAGAGAAAGTACAATGAAATTAATGGTAGAGAAAATTTCAAGAAGAAATTAAATATTTAAAAAAAAACTATGAATCTGGAAAGTAGATAGAAGTTAGAGATTTACTTAATGTGACACGTTATTCAGTCTCCATTTGTACTTTTTTAGGAACAGGCCCGACTACTACAGGAAGGATTCCAAGAAGAGAACAGACGACTTCATAATGAAATACAGAATCTCCAGAAGAAGATGAAAAAACCAAGGCAGCAATGTTGCCTAAGCTAAAGAACTAAAAAATAGAGCTTTCCTGGTCACTCTTATCAGAGGCATTACTCAAGCAGTTTAAAATTAAGAAAAATGTCACCACACTTGACAATATTTAGATTTCACAGTTTTATTATACTAAATATTTTCAAAGACATGCAGTACCATAATTGAAATCATGTCCATCTTCCTCACAATATTGTAAACTGTGTAACAAGATGCATTTTACCTCTGTGCCACCCCAGGAGGTATCATAACCTGGTACCACCCAGGAGCTTCTTCTTCCAGATGACTATGAGTTAGACAAGTGGATATTGAGCAAAGTCTTAGGTTAAAGTCTTGGGACATAGTTGGTCGTGAGTTTGGCCAAGTGCACCACAAGTTCCAATATCAGGGACAACCATTCTACCTTCTTAGTGAAGACAGTATACAGTGTCCCATTGTTTCAAGACCGCACACTCTGTCAGCAATGATGTGATTCCTGGACACTGGGAATGGGCAATGCTTACTGGTGAATTCCAAGCTAAAGCAAATCACCTTATATAGCGATCTAAAAGCTCTACAGAATTTCCATAGGAAGATGGAAGAAACCATTACCATGAGTATGAGTTGGATCATAAATAAATGGGCTAAAGAAGGAAACTTTCCCTTCTTGCTCAGTTCACCCAGATTATAACTTTAATGGGACTCTTTAGAACTTTAGGTAAGTGATCCTGGACTAAACATAGTAACATGATGACAAATATACATTGTGTGTTTGTAGCAATTTATAATTGGCAAAGATGAACTTAAAATGATGACTGATAATGTGTTAGAAAACTGAGCTAAATTAATTATTAGATCATTTACAACCCTAGAGTTTAGGCTATCTTTTCCCAATTCTTAAGAGTCATACTTGAAAGCCTGCTTATTTTCCCCCAAGAGAATATGGGTTGTTTTTTACTTTTTTTTGACCAGAAAAATATGCTCTTGATATTACTTAGTATAGACTTTATCACAATTGTCAAAAGCCCTAGGTATGTTGTTGGAGTTTCTTAAAGCAATTAAGAATTAGTTTCAATCTGGAAATAAATTATGCTTCACTGTACTTTACATTTCTGATTTTTTAAAGTTTTTCACCAAAAAAATAAGGTTCTAGTTTATACAGCCAAGGTTGGCTAACTTTTCTGTAAAAGATGGGATAGTAACTATTCATGGCTTTGTGAGCCATATGGTCTCTGACTCAACTACTCAACTCTGCCATAAAGCAGTCATTGATGATACATAAATGGGTGGGCATGGCTGTGTTCCCAGAATACATTGTTTTCAAAAACAGGTGGCACTCAGAAGCCATAGTTTGCAGGCCCTTGCTTTATATAATAGAAACAACTCTCAGAATGGAAGAAAGTATTTGTAAACGCAGCAACTGACAAAGGATTAATCTCCAAAATATACAAGCAGCTCATGCAGCTCAATATCAAAAAAGCAAACCACCCAATCCAAAAATGGGCAGAAGACCTAAATAGACATTTCTCCAAAGAAGATATACAGATTGCCAACAAACACATGAAAGGATGCTCAACCTCACTAATCATTAGAGAAATGCAAATCAAAACCACAGTGAGATATCACTTCACACCAGTCAGAATGGCCATCATCAAAAAATCTAGAAACAATAAATGCTGGACAGGGTGTGGAGAAAAGGGAACCCTCCTGCACTGTTGGTGGGAATGTAAATTGATACAGCTACTATGGAGAACAGTATGGAGGTTCCTAAAAAAACTAAAAATAGAACTATCATATGACCCAGCAATCCCACTACTGGGCATTATACCCTGAGAAAACCATAATTCAAAAAGAGACATGTGCTACACTGTTCATTATTAATAGTTCATTATAAATAGTTCAAGGCACTATTTACAATAGCCAGGACATGGAAGCAACCTCAGTGTCCATCGACAGATGAATGGATAAAGAAAATTTGCTATATATATACAATGGAATATTACTCAGCCATAAAAAGGAATGAAACTGAGTCATTTGTAGTGAGGTGGATGGACCTAGAGTCTGTCATACAGAGTGAAGTTAGTCAGAAAGAGAAAAACAAATACCATATATTAATGCATATATATGGAATGTAGGAAAATGGTACTGAGGAACCTAGTGGCAGGTTAGGAATAGAGGTACAGATGTAGGTAATGGACTTGAGGACACATGGGGGAAGGGGAGGCTGGAAGAAGTGAGA
Organism: Hyperoodon ampullatus; assembly: GCF_949752795.1. NCBI lineage: Eukaryota > Metazoa > Chordata > Mammalia > Artiodactyla > Ziphiidae > Hyperoodon > Hyperoodon ampullatus. The sequence goes on along the minus strand of NC_136915.1, from coordinate 79,570,908 downwards.
GAGTAGCATTGACATGTATATACTACCATGTGTAAAATAGATAGCTAGTGGGAAGCTGCTGCATAGCACAGGGAGATCAGCTCAGTGCTCTGTGATGACCTAGATAGGTGGGACGGGGAGGGTGGGAAGGAGGGGATATATGTATACATATAGGGGATTCACTTTGTTATACAGCAGAAAATAACACAACATTTTAAAGCAATTATAATCCAATGAAGATGTAAATAAATAAATAAATAAGATTTAAAAAGTACAATGAGATATCATTTCTTACCTATTAGATGGTTACTATTTTTTAAAAACCTGAAAAGATTACAAGTGTTGGCGAGGATGTGGTGAAATTTTAACCCTCGAACACTGTTAGTAGGAATGTAAAATGGTGCATCAGCTATGGAGGTAGTGTGGGCGTTCCTCACAAAAATTAAAAATAGAACTACTGTATGATCCAACAATCCCACTTCTGGGTATATATGCAAAAGAATTTAAATGAGGATCTCAAAGAGATATCTGCATTCTCACTTTCATTGTAGCATTATTCACAACAGCCAAGATATAGAAACAACCTAAGTGTCCATCAACAGATTATTGGATAAAGAAAATGTGATAGATACATACAAGGAATATTATTCAGCCTTAATTAAGAAGGAAAGTTTGCCATTTGCAACGTGGATAAACCTGGAGGACATTATGCTAAGTGAAATAAACCAGTTACAAAAAGACAAATACTTTATGACTTCACTTATATGAGGTATCTAAAATCATCAAACTCATAGAAACAGAGAATATAATAGTGGTAGGCAGGGAGTTGGGGAAGGGGTGAGAATGGAAACTTATTGTCCAAAGGGTATAAAGTTTCAGTTATGCTAGATGAATAAGTTCTTGAGATTTGCTGTGCAACATAATGCCTATAGTTAAAAATACATTATTGTGCATTTTAAATGTGTTGAGAGAGTAGAACACATTTTTAGTGTTCTTACAGCAAACAAAAAGGGAGGTGGGGGAGGTTATGGGAGGTGTTGGAAATGTCAACTACCTTGATTGTAGAGATGGTATCATGTGTGTTTGCATATGTGCACTCATCAAATTTTATATTAAATGTATGTAGCTCTTTGTATGTCCATTATACCTCAATAAAACCATTGAAAAACTTTTGGAAAACAATTCTACAAATCCAAATGGACCCTTATGAATGGTGAATTTTATCATGCATTTAAAGAAAAAAATGACACCAATTCAAAATGGAAGAGGAAAGATTTCCTGACTCATTCTACAAGGGAAGCATTATTCTGATACCACAATCAGATAAAAAGAGTACAAAAAAAAAGAAAACTACAGTCCATTATCCTCGTGAAAATATATGCAAAAATCCTCAACAAAATATTAGCAAGTCAAATCCAGCAATACATAAACATAATGCACCTCGACCAAGTGAGGCTCCTTCTGTGAATATAATAGTTAAAAAATCAATTAATGCAATTCTCCCTACTAAAAGTCTGAAGAAAGAAAACCACTTAATTATATAAATAGATGCAGAAAAACCTTGAAAAAAACACCTATCATGATAAAACTCCCAGCAAACTAGAGTAAAAATGAACTTCTTCAAGCCAATAAAAGGCATCTACAAAAAACCTATATCTGACATCATATTTAATGATCAAAAACTGAGTGCTTGGCCCTTACAAAAGGAAAAAGCAAGGATGTCTGCTCTCACCAGTCCAGTTCAATGTTATACTGAAAGTCTTAGCATAATATAGCAAAAAAAAAAGAAACAAAAGGCACATAGATCAGAAAGGATAAAATAAAATGTCCTTATTCTCAGACAACAAGATCATCCATATAGAAAGTCCCAGGAAATCTACCTCTTAGAACTAATAAGTGAGTTTAACAAGGTTGTAACCCACAAGATCAACACACAAAAGTCTACCTCCAATTGTATTTCTATATACAAGCAATGAACCACAGTAGACCAAAACTGAAAAATTAATACCATTTACAATAGCTACCAAAAATGAATACTTAAGGTGTAAATCTAACAAAACATGTATAGATGTTGAAAACCAATCTAAGACCAAGAGATTATAGGATAGATTCCATCTCCCTAGTAGTTTTCACAATGACCCTTCCACTCTCTGAAGAGTAGAAGGTTTAAGACCCTTTTTCTAGAGTTAACCCTGACAAAAGCATGTGCCTAACATTGGTTAAATTCAAATGAGCTTAACAAATGGACTAGAAATACATCCATTGTTGCATTGGGCTTCTATCCAAATAGAAAGAGGAAAAAATATGGGCAGGAACTCAGAATGCCAAATAATTTGCCTACCATATACAAATATACATATCCCACTCTTCCCATCCACTGGGAGGTCCTTGACAGAGGGTCAGTCATAGAACACAAGACAGGCAAACTCAGCCAGTTTTTATTGTGGAGATTTTTTCCCAACCTAACTCCAAAACGATCCCCCTATAAAGTTAAAAGAGACTGCCTGGAAATCAGGAATTGTTCAGGCTAAAGGGATTCATCCATTCAAAAGATTTGTACTCTGCCAAGGACTGAGAAACACAGTTGAAGTCTCTCTCTTAAGAAGCTAACAGTCTAATGGTGAATACAGATATTAAGCAAATAAATGCAGGAAGTTAAATACCCAGGAAACTGAGGGGAGAGGATTTCTATGATTTAGGAAGGAGTTGATCTAATCCACCTATACCAAGATATCTGAGATGATGCCTTAATATGTCTTAACCATGTTTCCCCTTATCAATCAATTAGTAGGAAAAAAAATCCAAATTGGGAGGGAGAAATAGGAAGAGAGACAAACTGAGGAAACAAAGGGTCTATCACCTGGCCCCAAAACATAACATGATAATAGTGTATCATGCACTCAGCTTCTCTTTTTCAGGCGATTGGTGAAAGAAATGACGAGAGCAATGAGCTCCATCTAGTGGCCAATACAAGTATTTTAATTTTTCTTCACAGTATTTTATCACTACCTGATATCACCTAAATTTGTTTGTTCATATTTATTGCCTGTCTCCCTCAGTAGAACATAAGCTTCACGTGGGCAGAAACTTTCTCTATTTTGTTCATCATGGAATCAGCAGGATCTAGAAGGCCGTCAGGCACATAGTAAACCCTCCATACAATAAGTATTTTTAAACGCACGAATGACTATCTTATATACAGCATTTATCATCCCAACCGCATTCCTGATGCTTTTCCCTGAAAGTTTACCATATTGAATGTTTCTAGAATTTGACAGTTATTTGTATTCTTGTACTATTTAGAAAGGAATCTTCTTCTTCTTTCTCCCCACAAAGGATTTCATCATTATCCCTTCTTTAGAGACCTAGAGAACCTGGTGTCAGTTTATGTTCCTGCCACTGCTTTGGGGATCTACCTGTCATAAAGCATGCAGTACTGACTTTGGACCAGCAGCAGTGTCAAAAGGACACTGCACACCACAACAAATTGAGGAAGCAAAGGTCAGTAGCCATAGAGATCCTCCAGGAGCTGAGAACCTGCCTAGAGGGCTCTGAAAGCTGAAAAGCTCCAGTGTGAGCCACGAATTCCAGAGGCAAAGTCAGATTGAGAAAGGAACACAACACCTTCCCAAGAAGAGCAATTTCTACCAGGTTCTAAGGCAGTGATACTTACTTGTGTAGCAGCATGTTTTAACACACATTAGCCAGAAGCTACAACCTAATCCATGTTTTGGAGGGCACAGTACTTGTCAGTGTTTCCACAGCACAATTTTTATTGTTATATGTTACATATGGAACCCATGTTTTGAATGAATTTTTTCTAACCAACTGATTTGTAAAGTCAAAATTCATTTTCTCTTTTAAAAAATTGTTCAAAGACTGTGAAGCCTTTCTCGTATTGACTAACCAATACTAACAACTGAATTGCTATAAATCCAGCCAAATGTGTATGTGAAAAGATACACAGGCAGGCGAACAGATAGATAAATAGATACACAGGTATGCTGTGCAACATTTCTGTGGGCAAATGAACAATTTCTACTACAGTTTTTGAAATATTTAAGCTAATGTTTGTACAGCTACTATTACCTGGCTGAAAAGCATTAATTTACAGTAATAATACATATGCATACTCAAAATATTCCATTTTAAATAGTTACATGAGGCTGAAAACATAACTTTTTCTTTTATACAGCAGGTTCTTATTAGTTACCTATTTTATACATATTAGTGTATATATGTCAATCCCAACCTCCCAATTCATCCCACCACCACCCCCCCCAGCCCCACTTTCCCCCCTTGCTGTCCATATGTTTGTTCTCTACATCTGTGTCTCTATTTCCTCCTTGCAAACCGGTTCATCTGTACCATTTTTCTACATTCCACATATATGTGTTACTATACAATATTTGTTTTTCTCTTTCTGACCTACTTCACTCTGTATGACAGTCTCTAGGTCCATCCACGTCTCTACAAAAGACTCAATTTTGTTCTTTTTTATGGCTGAGTAGTATGCCATTGTATATATGTACCACATCTTCTTTATCCATTCGTCTGTTGATGCGGATTTAGGTTGATTCCATGACCTGGCTATTGTAAATAGTGCTGCAGTGAACATTGGGATGCATGTGTCTTTTTGAATTATGGTTTTCTCAGGGTATATGCCCAGTAGTGGGATTGCTGGGTCGTATGTTAATTCTATTTTTAGTTTTTTAAGGAAGCTCCATATTGCTCTCCATAGTGGCTGTATCAATTTACATTCCCACCAACGGTGCAAGAGGGTTCCCATTCCTCCACACCCTCTCTAGCATTTGTTGTTTGTAGATTTTCTGGTGATGACCATTCTAACTGGTGTGAGGCAATACCTCATTGTAGTTTTTTTTTTTTTTTTTGCAGTACACGGGCCTCCCACTGTTGTGGCCTCTCCCGTTGCGAAGCACAGGCTCCGGACGTGCAGGCTCAGCGGCCATGGCTCACGGACCTAGCTGCTCCACGGCATCTTCCTGGACTGGGGTGTGAACCCGTGTTCCCTGCATCGGCAGGCAGACTCTCAACCACTGCGCCATGAGGGAAGCCCCTCATTGTAGTTTTGATTTGCATTTCTCTAATAATTAGTGATGCTGAGCAGCTTTTCATGTGCTTCTTGGCCATCTGTATATCTTCTTTGGAGAAATGTCTATTTAGGTCTTCTGCCCATTTTTTGATTGGGTTGTTTGTTTTTTCAATATTGAGCTGCATGAGCTGTTTATATATTTGGGAGATTAATCCTTTGTCCATTGATTCATTTGCAAATATTTTCTCCCATTCTGAGGGTTGTCTTTTCATTTTGTTTATAGTTTTCTTTGCTGTGCAAAATCTTTGAAGTTTCATTAGGTCCCATTTGTTTATTTTTGTTTTTATTTCCATTACTCTAGGAGGTGGGTCAAAAAAAGATCTTGCTGTGATTTATGCCAAAGAGTGTTCTTCCTAAGTTTTCCTCTAAGAGTTTTATAGTGACCGGTCTTATATTTAGGTCTTTAATCCATTTTGAGTTTATTTTTGTGTATGGTGTTAGGGAGTGTTCTAATTTCATTCTTTTACATGTAGCTGTCCAGTTTTCCCAGCACCACTTATTGAAGAGACTGTCTTTTCTCCATCGTATATCCTTGCCTCTTTGTCACAGATTAGTTGACCATAGGTGTGTGGGTTTATCTCTGGGCTTTCTATCCTGTTCTATTGATCTATATTTCTGTTTTTGTGCAAGTACCATGTTGTCTTGATTACTGTAGGTTTGTAGTATAATCTGAAGTCAGGGAATCTGATTCCACCAGCTCCATTTTTTTCCCTCAAGACTGCTTTGGCTGTTTGGGGTCTTTTGTGTCTCCACACAAGTTTTAAGATTTTTTGTTCTAGTTCTGTAAAAAATGCCATTGGTAATTTGATACGGATTGCACTGAATCTGTAGATTGCTCTGGGTAGTATAGTCATTTTCACAATATTCATTCTTCCAATCAAAGAACATGGTATATCTCTCTATCTGTTTGTGTCGTCTTTGATTTCTTTCATCAGTGTCTTATAGTTTTCTGAGTACAGGTCTTTTACCTCCTTAGGTAGCTTTATTTCTAGGTATTTTATTCTTTTTTTTTTGCAATGGTGAATGGGATTGTTTCCTTAATTTCTTTTTCTGATCTTTCACTGTTAGTGTGTAGGAATGCAAGAGATTTCTGTGCATTAATTCTGTATTCTGCAACTTTACCAAATTCATAGATAAGCCCTAGTAGTTTTCTGGTGGCTTCTTTAGGATTATCTATGTATAGTATCATATCATCTGCAAACAATGACATTTTTACTTCTTTTCCAATTTGAATTCCTTTATTTCTTTTTCTTCTTTGATTGTTGTGGCTAGGACTTCCAAAACTATGTTGAATAACAGTGGCTAGAGTGGACTTGTCTTCTTCCTGATCTTAGAGGAAATGCTTTCAGTTTTTCACTATTGAGAATGATGTTCCCTGTGGGTTTGTCATATATGGCCTTTATTATGTTGAGGTATGTTCCCTCTATGCCCACTTTCTGTAGAGTTTTTATCACAAATGAGTGTTGAATTTTGTCAGAAGCTTTTTCTGCCTCTATTGAGATTATCATATGGTTTTTATTCTTCAATTTGTTAATATGGTGTATCACATTGATTGATTTGCATATATTGAAGAATCTTTGAATCCCTGGGATAAATCCCACTTGATCATGGTGTATGATCCTTTTATTGTGTTGTTGGATTCTGTTTGCTAGTATTTTGTTGAGGATTTTTGTATCCATATTCATCAGTGATATTGGTGTGCAATTTTCTTTTTTTGTAGTATCTTTGTCTTCTTTTGGTATCAGGGTGATGATGGCCTTGTAGAATGAGTTTGGGAGTGTTACTCCCTCTGCTATATTTTGGAAGAGTTTGAGAAGGATGGTGTTAACTCTTCTCTAAATGTTTGATAGAATTGACCTGTGAAGCCATCTGGTCCTGGATTTTTGTTAGTTGGAAGATTTTTAATCACAGTTTCAACTTCATTACTTGCGATGTGTCTGTTCATATTTTCTATTTCTTCCTGGTTCAGTCTTGGAAGTTTATATGTTTGTAAGGATTTGCCATTTCTTCCAAGTTGTCCATTTTATTGGCATAGAGTTGCTTGTAGTAGTCTTTACGATGCTTTGTATTTCTGTTGTAACTTCTCCTTTTTCATTTCTAATTTTATTGATTTGAGTCCTCTCCCTCTTTTCCTTGATGAGTCTGGCTAAAGTTTTATCAATTTTTTTATTTTCTCAAAGAATCAGCTTTTAGTTTTATTGATCTATGCTATTGTTCTCCTCGTTTCTATTTCATTTATTTCTGCTCTGATCTTTATGATTTCTTCCCTTCTACTAACTTGGGCTTTGTTTGTTTTTCTTTCTCTAGTTCTTTTACGTGTAAGGTTAGATTGTTTGAGATTTTTCTTGTTTCTTGAGGTAGGATTGTATTGCTATAAACTTCGCTCTTAGAACTGCTTTTGCTGCCTCTCATAGGTTTTGGATCATCTTTTTTCATTGTCATTTGTCTCTAGGTATTTTTTGATTTCCTCTTTGACTTCTTCAGTGATCTCTTGGTTATTTAGTAACTTATTGTTTAGCCTCCATGTGTTTGTGTTTTTTACATTTTTCTTCCCGGTAATTGATTTCTAATCTCATAGTGTTGTGGTTGGAAAAGACACTTGATATGATTCAATTTTCTTAAATTTACCAAGGCTTGATTTGTGACCCAAGATGTGACCTATCCTGGAGAATGTTCCATGTGCACTTGAGAAGAAAGTGTAATCTGCTGTTTTCAGATGGAATGTCCTATAAATATCAATTAAATCTATCTGGTCTATTATGTCATTTAAAGCTTGTGTTTCCATATTAATTTTCTGTCTGGATGATCTGTCCATTGGTGTAACTGAGGTGTTAAAGTCCCCCACTATTATTGTGTTACTGTCGATTTCTTCTTTTATAGCTGTTAGCAGTTGCCTTATGTACTAAGGTGCTATGTTGTGTGCATCTATAATTGTTATATCTTCTTCTTGGATTGATCCCTTGATCATTATGTAGTATCCTTCCTTGTCTCTTGTAACATTCTTTATTTTAAAGTCTATTTTATCTGATATGAGTATTGCTACTCCAGCTTTCTTTTGATTTCCATTTGCATGGAATATGGTTTTCCATCCCCTCACTTTCAGTCTGTATGTGTCCCTAGATCTGAAGTGGGTCTCTTGTAGACAGCATATATATGGGTCTTGTTTTTGTATCCATTCAGCAAGACTGTGTCTTTTGGTTGGAGCATTTAATCCATTCACTTCTAAGGTAATTATCAAGATGTATGTTCCTATTACCATTTTCTTAATTGTTATGGGTTTGTTTTTGTAGGTCCTTTTCTTCTCTTGTGTTTCCCCCTTGAGAAATTTTGTTTAGCATTTGTTTTAGAGCTGGTTTGGTGGTGCTGAATTCTCTTAGCTTTTGCTTGTCTGTAAAGCTTTTGATTTCTCCATTGAATCTGAATGAGATCCTTGCTGGGTAGAGTAATCTTGGTTGTAGGTTCTTCCCTTTCATCATTTTATATATATCATGCCACTCCCTTCTGGTTTGTAGAGTTTCTGCCGAGAAATAATCTGTTAACCTTATGGGAGTTCCTTTGTATGTTATGTGTCCTTTTTCCCTGTTGCTTTCAATAATTTTTCTTTGTCTTTAATTTTTTGTCAGTTTGATTACTATGTGTCTTGGCATGTTTCTCCTTGGGTTTATCCTGCCTGGGACTCTCTGCGCTTCCTGGACTTGGGTGGTTATTTCTTTTCCCATGGTAGAGAAGTTTTTGACTATAATCTGTTCAAATATTTTCTCGGGTCCTTTCTCTCTCTCCTGTCCTTCTGGATCCCTATAATGTGAATGTTGTTGTGTTTCATGTTGTCCCAGAGGTCTCTTAGGCTGTCTTCATTTCTTTTCATTCTTTTCTCTTTGTTATGTTCCACAGCAGTGAATTCCACCATTCCGTCTTCCAGGTCACTTATCTGTTCTTCTGCCTCAGTTATTCTGCTACTGATTCCTTCTAGTGTATTTTTCATTTCAGTTATTGTATTGTTCATTTCTGTGTGTTTGTTGTTTAATTTTTCTATGTGTTTGTTCTTTACTTCTTCTAGATCTTTGTTAAACATTTCTTGCATCTTCTCAATCTTTACCTCCATTCCTTTTCTGAGGTCCTGGGTCATCTTCATTATCATTATTCTGAGTTCTTTTTCTGGAAGGTTGCCTATCTCCACTTCATTTAGTTGTTTTTCTGGGATTTTATCTTGTTCCTTCATCTGGTGTATAGCCCTCTGCCTTTTCATTTTGTCTATCTTTTTGTGAATGCGATTTTCATTCCACAGGCTGCAGAATTGTAGTTCTTCTTGTTTCTGCTGTCTGTCCTCTAAACATAACTCTTTTTTTTTTTTTTTTTTTTCAGTACTCGGGCCTCTCACTGTTGTGGTCTCTCCTGTTGCAGAGCACAGGCTCTGGACACGCAGGCCCAGTGGCCATGGCTCACGGGCCAGCCGCTCCGTGGCATGTGGGATCTTCCCAGACCAGGGCACAAACCTGTGTCCCCTGCATTGGCAGGCAGACTCTCAACCACTGTGCCACCAGGGAAGCCCCTAAACATAACTCTTTTGGACAGATATAATCGTATATATTTGAAGTAGACAACATGGTGATTCCATATATATATACATTGTAGAATGATTACAAAGATCAAGATAATTAACACATACATCCCCTCACACAGTTAACATAGTTAACTCTTTTCTGTGAGTGTATGTCTGTGTGTGTGTGTGCGTATGTTGAAAACACTCTCAGCAACTTTCAACTAACTCTTTATAGCAGGAGTGTAAGATGGAAAACGCTTTAGGAACTTACAAACCCAGACTTAATTGTCATTTTTTCCTGGAGCAGGTTCTTCCTAGTACTTCTTGAGTATTATGAGTAAAGGAAGAATGTAGTTCTGCCTGCCTGACCCTTAATACCTACAAGGGACAGATGCTGCTTGAGAAGTGGCCTTATTATTCCAGATAATAAGGCATTGCTTGTATCTTCCACTTTGTTCTCCTCTCTGCCATTCTATTGTCACCTGCAAGGTCCATGTAAAGTGAGATGCTTTTGGTAAGCAAATGAGAGGAGTCAGTAAACCATCACACAGTAATATGACTGCATATCAGGAACCCTATACAAAAGATTTAAACAAAATTGAGGTTGATTTCTCTCTTATGTCAATACAGTAGGTCTGGAGCTAGAGTGGTAGCTTCATGATATCAGGGCTCAGGCTCCTTGTCTCCCATACTATTGTTCTACCATCTTCAACTTGAAGATTCTACCTGGTGGTGCAAGAGGGTGGTAGCCAACATGTCTGTACTCAAACTGTCAGGGAAACCACAAACAGAGGGAGCAATAAGGGCCTATGATCCTTCAAGACATTTCCTGAAGCAGCACATACAGCTTCCACTTATATCCCATTGGCTAGAATTTAGTCATATGGCCCCCACCCAGCTAAAATAGACTGGAAATCCAGTCTTTATACCAAGCACTCATATACTCTGCTGAAATTTGGGGGCTGTATTGCTATAGAAGAAAAGAATACTAAATATTGGGGCATAACTAGCAGCCCCATCCTAAAGTTTCTCTTTCCCTTTTTCTTAAGGAACAATTCTATAGTACTTAGTAAGAACCAAGCACAGTTCAAAGGTTTTTTTTTTTTTCTTTTCGGTCTATGAAGTCATTTAATCCTTAAAATAGCACTATAAGTAAGGTTCTATTACACACATTTTACAGATAAGGAAATTGAAACACAGAGAAATGAAGTAACTTGCCCAAGTTTACACAGCTAGAAAATTGCAGAGTTGAGATCTGAACCAGACAGGTTGGCTTGCCAACTAAGCTATACTGCCTTCTCTCTGCTGTATTTCAGAATATTTTTAGCTCTCTGTATGAGAAAGTGGAAAACACTTTAAAAGGGAGATACCGTCTTTTTATTCAGAAAACAAATGAGCACAAGATATAAGAAAAGCATAGCCTTTAGCTATTAATTCCAAGGAGTCACTTACATTTCTGTTTTAAAAGCCAACATGAGTATAAAGAATAACACAGGGCTTCCCTGGTGGCACAGTGGTTGAGAATCCACCTGCCGATGCAGGGGACACAGGTTCGTGCCCTGGTCTGGGAAGATCCCACATGCCGCGGAGTGGCTGGGCCCGTGAGCCATGGCCGCTGAGCCTGCACGTCCAGAGCCTGTGCTCCGCAACGGGAGAGGCCACAACAGTGAGAGGCCCGTGTACCACACACACACACAAAAGAATAACACAAACCTTGGCATATGAACAAAGTATTTGAATGCCCAGCATTTGGTCTTCCAGTCATTTAATGAACATGCATGTAAACCAATAACAACAACAAGAGATGGCAAATCAAACATATTTATACTCTCTCTCTCTACTTAAACCACACTGAAATAACAGTGAGGAGGTTCTTTTAAGCCATAACCCTATGAGAAAAAGAACAAGAGGAAAGACAGTGACAACAAGTTTATAGACCTTAGAAAGCAAACAGACAGGTAGAAATTGACAGCAGATTCAAAAACGCTGAATCCCAGACTAGTCACAGAGAAAGCCAAAAAAGCAACTAGATCTACCCCCACAGAACTCTCCAAACGTTCAGGACTAAAAACATGAGGGTCATTTAAAGGCCTTTCTAAGGAACAACTAGATCCTCAGATCCCCACTGCAAGTTTGCACATCCCCACCAAATTTCCTCCTTCACCTCAGCAAGAGATTGGCAGTTTATACTCTGAAGAGGGTAAACAGAGAGTGTATGAATTAGGACAAACTAGGCAGAGGTGACTGTGGAGTGGTAGAGCTGAAAAAGAGGAATAGGTGAATGTCGGCAGAATGAATGTTGTGACCCTAGCCCTCTTTTCTTCCTCTGCCACCACCCTAGCCCAGACAACATCATATCTCCCACTAACAACCTCCTAACCTCCTCCTTCCTGCTTCTACTCTCGCTCACCTGCAAGTCTCTTCTCTAAAGCAACTAGAATGTCTTTTTAAAATGTAATTAAGATTATATTATTCCTCTGCTTAAGATCTTCCAATGGCTACTTCAATATAAAATCGAAACTTTCTGTGGTCTTCAAGGCTCTGCGTGATCTGGTTCCTGCCTTCCTCTCCACCCTAATCTGGAAGCACTTTCCCCCGGATTACAGTGCTTTAGACACACTGGCCTCTTTCTTATTCCTTGCATGCCAAGTTTATTCTCATATCAGAGCCTTTTCAACTGCTATTTTCCTATGCAGAATAATTTTTTGCAAAGTTGTGTCTTTATCATTCAATTCTTGTTCAAATGTTATCTTCTCAAAAAAAAAGCCTATCCTGACTATCGTATTTAAACTCTCTGCAGTCTCCACCCCTCATTGCTTCTTTCATAGCACTTATCACCATCTGAAGTCATTGTATATACTTACTTGTCTATTGCCTGTTTCTTCCTCTTTAAGGTTTGAGACACTCACTTTCTCTGCCTCATTTCCCCCAGAAGCCTCCACACCTATGTTTTCAATTCATGTATTTGTTAAATATGAGAAAAAGATAAGCAGTACCTGCCATCAGGAACTGAACTGACACTTACCCTTAAGGCTTCGGTATTATTAGGAACTAGCCCTGGTGTTCCCCTGTAAAATATAAAAATATAACAGAACACTAACATCAGTCACTCTCTGATTATGATGAAATGAGACAACAGATAAGATCACTCAATAAACTTGCCTAAACTCAAATAAAAACAAGGTCACTGCAAACTATAAAAATAGCAAACCTCCTCTTCTCCCGGCTAGCAAAACCATTGCTTCTTTTCCAAATACAGACTTAGCCTTGCAATTTTCCTCCCTTCTTCTACATAAGATGTATTATGATGCCCAATCTAATAATCACCCCCACTTCCAGACAGCACTCAAGACAGCATGAATCTCCATTTCCTTGAACCCTCCCCTCCAAATCACCTAATACAAGCTCAAATACTTGTCCCTATTGTACACAAGCATCTCTCCATTCACCTAATCATCTTCTGAATCTCGCAGTACCTAGATGCAGAGTAGATTCCTTCAACCAGAGATTATCTTTGTTGTTTCCGCTGCAGTTGAATAACAAGCTACTGCCCCCCAACTCCTTCTATCCTCTCATTTTCTTAAATTAGGAGATAAGGAAAATCTAGTTATGAAACCTAATTCTTACCAGAACCTCTCCTTTCGCTAACACTGCCCTCAATAAAGGAGTAATTTCTGGTGTTCCTTTTTCTCTTAGCCGATTTTTGTTCTTCACGTTTAAAGTGTCACTTATTTTCCTTCTCAGTTTCATACCCTATTCCATTCTCGGTTCTCTGATCGAATTCGTATTACTGTTCAGGAAAGTAAAGTTCCTTTTTTTCCCCCCTCACCACCATCATAGATGATAAATACATCTACAAAACTTTTCGCACACTCTCTTTAGCCTTGCCCTCTCTGGCACCTTATAACATGGTTCAAACTACAGCCTTCCCCTCACCTAAGCCCTGTGACCCCACAGCTTGCCTTTTCTTCCAAATCAATCCTTTGTCCTATAACCCGCCCCAAATCAATAGGTCACATACATCCAATTAGACCTCAATTTCATACCCAATCCCGGCCATATACAAGCCTCCGCCCCATTTCACCGCTTACCCAGACCCGCCTCTATTGCACGGCCCTGATCCGGCTCCGCACCTCCACCTGTCAAGTCCAGTCCCGGTTGCCGGCTGTCCTCACTGCACATCGCGCCCGAGTCTAGACACCACAGCCAATCCCCGGCCACATCTCCGCGCACCTCCATCCCGCCCCCTTACTCTCCTGTGCCCCGCGCCTTTCACCGCCCCCTTCTCCACGCCCGCCCAGTTGCGTCCAGTCCGCTACCCCGGCCTATCCCTCAGCCAATCGGCGTTTGGAATTCCGACCCCACAGTCAATCGCGTCCAGGCTCCGCCCCCACGTCCGAGTCCCGCCCCATCAGGCTCTCCAGGCCTCGAAGGACTGGAACTCAGGGAGGCGACGTGGTCGCGCTACGGGTGTGAGTGGGGCGCAATTTGGGCACTTGGTGGGGGTGATGGCAGTGGTCTCGGGTGCGGAGCCGCGCGGAGGGAGGCTGGGAGGGAGGGAGGCGTAGCTGGGGTGCGCTCGCCGGGCCCCGCGCCTGGCGGGCTGGGAGGAAGAGCCGGGGCTGGATTTCCTTCAGCATTCGGACTCGCCTTCCGGAGCGGAGGCGGGAGCGCGGGCCTGGGCCGCTGACCCCCGGGCCCTGGCGGACCACGGGGCTGGTAGCAGAGGGTCAGCCCTGGAATTTCAGAGTTTGCTTGCTCCGGAGAAGGAATGGCCCTGAGGTGACTGGTCTTCTAGGGTGGGGTCCCTTGGACCCCGGTCTTCGTCTCCTCCTTTTGCGCTTCATTTTTGCAATTTGGGCATTTTGTGGTGTGGGAAGCTGACACCGACTCCAGTTCATCCGTAATCAGTATTCTCAGTTAAAAACAGGGAACAAAGGCTGCTCACTTGCCACATAAGTGACTCTTGGTGGAACCCATAGTTTTTAGATATAAGAGAAAAGAGGCCCAATCTGTTGCTTTTGGAGCCCCCCACCCAGTACGGACATTCTTCGGTCTTGCTGGCGCGCGGCTCCTCCGCTGCTACCTGAGGGCGCAGCCGGGCAGCTGGCTCCTTCCACACCGGGCTGCACACCCACCATTACAAAGTTTTAACTCACGTGGGGCTGAAACCAAACTCGTGACAACTTAAACCGGACAGCCAGATTCCTTCCCTCTGCAGAAATTTATGATTAATTACACGAATCCCATTTTCACAAAACAGCTTTTCAGCAATTTCAGGATCACGTCTCCTAACGTAAGTCTTGTGCCAGCTCAGTATGGCTGATTTTTTCCATTCTTGCTTCAGTGACATGGCTTTGAGGTTTATTCCCACTGTACTTCCCCCGCCAGTACCTTGTTCACCTCCTATATGCCCTCTGTTGTATCAGTAAGCCTTATAAACATTCTAGAAGTGGACCAACAGGTACAGCGTGAGGTGGAAATATACTTTCCTTGGGTCAGACTCTTAACCTGCATTGTGCATTCATTAGCACTAGGCCTCTTTGCAGTCACCTCACATTAATCTTCCTTGAGCTTGCTGTTAACCTGAACATCTGTACTTTGTGAAATTCACTAAATCTTTTCCTACCTCTCCTCCACATATGCAAAGTGGTTATGAATTGATTATCTCGGTTTAAGTCCAGAGTTTCAAACTTTTTACAATTCATCTCGACTGCTTTACTCATCTTTTAGCTCTGGATTCTCCAACAATCCATCAGCCTTCTCAGCTTCAGGTCCCCCCAAGCTGTGCCACACACATCTTCTGTATCTTCATTTTAAACAGCCTACACCAATGATAATAAATAGTTTAATTTTCTATTGATCATGTGTATATGACTATGGAGTTTATCTTATGTATAATATGCCATAATCAGGTTTACTAGATACCCTGATTCACAATTTCCTGATTTTCTTCACAGAACAGTTTTTAAGTACAAATGAAACAGTGAAAATATTGTTTAAAATGAAAAGCCATATACCTTTTGATTTTGTCCAACTTTTCAATGACATCCCAATTTATTCATTTAGCTTCTCGGTGAATATGCATATGAAATGTTAATTGCTTTAGAAAAGTGCTGCTCAAAAAATGTTTATTTAAAGTACAGAAGAAAAAAGCTTCAGGGGTTCTGAATCTGTATCTATCAGCCTGCTTAGATTTCTTTGGAGCCGATAATTCACTGGTGCCCTCACAGTTCCTTTTACAATGAAATTACCTAGTGAGAGAGTAATGAGTGAGAAGAAAAAAGATCTGGGCGTTGAGGAATTCTGTCATTTAAGTTTGGGAAAATGAGAGATTGTCATAGGTCAAAAGCCAAGGGAAAATGGTGTTTCTGGGAGGAGACAGGGCTTGATCAGCTGATCTAAAGCTGCAGAGAGCTCAAGGAAAGTGAGAATTGCAAAATGTCCAGTGAATTTAACAATATGAATGTCAAAATTGACTTGCACGAGAGCTGCCTCTATGGAATGATGGGTACAAAAATCAGATTGCACTGGGTTGAGGAGTATAGATTGAGGAAAGGGGACAGTTAATAAAATGATATGTTTTCATTGGGTTGGCCAAAAAGTTCGGTTTTTTTCAGTAAGATGGCCCTAGTAGCACTTAGTTGTCTTTAACTTCATTCGAAACAATTTTATTAGATTGTATTGTGCCAGCTGTCAAACCAGCGTGCATTTTTTAAAAACTTATCACAATTGGTGAATTTTTGTATAGCCATTTTAATATTGACAATGGAAGAAAAAAGCAGTCTTTTCGGCATATTATGCTTTATTATTTCAAGAAAGGTAAAAACGCAACCTAAGTGCAAAAACAGATTTCTGCAGTGTATGGAGAAGGTGCTGTGAGTGACTGAACGTGTCAGAAGTGTTTTGTGAAGTTTTGTGCTGGAGATTTCTCGCTGGACGATGCTTCATGGTCGGGTAGACCAGTTGAAATTGATAGTGATCAAATCGAGACATTGATTGACAACAATCAACGTTATACCACTTGGGAGATAGCCGACATACTCAAAATATCCAAATCAGGCATTGAAAATCATTTGCATCAGCTTGGTTATGTGAATCACTTTGATGTTTGGGTTCCACGTAAGTGAAGCAAAGAAAACCTTCTTGACCGTACTTCCGCATGCAGTTCTCTACTTAAATGTAATGAAAATGTTACGTTTTTAAAACAAATTGGGACAGGCGATGAAAAGTGGATACTGTACAATAATGTGGAACGGAAGAGATCATGGGGCAAGGGAAATGAACCACCAGCAACCACATCAAAGGCCGGTCTTCACCTAAAGAAGGTGATGTTGTGTATATGGTGGGATTGGAAGGGAGTCCTCTATTATGAGGTCCTTCCAGTAAACCAAACGATTAATTCCAACAAGTACTGCTCCCAATTAGACCAACTGAAAGCAACAGTTGACAAGAAGCATCCAGAATTAGTCAACAGAAAACGCATGATCTTGCATCAGGATAATGCAAGACCACATGTTTCTTTGATGACCAGACAAAAACAGCTTGGCTGGGAAGTTCTGATTCATCTGACATATTTACCAGACATTGTACCTTTGGATTTCCATTTATTTCGGTCTTTACAAAATTCTCTTAATGGAAAAAATTTTAATTCCCTCGAAGACTGTAAAAGGCACCTGGAACAATTCTTTGCTCAAAAAGATAAAAAGTTTTAGGAAGATGGAATTATGAAGTTGCCTGAAAAATGGCAGAAGGTCGTGGAACAAAAGAGTGAATACGTTGTTCAGTGAAGTTCTTGGTGAAAATGAATAATGGGTCTTTTATTTTTACCTTAAACTTTTTGGCCAACCCAATAACTGAGGAGACTTGAGCAAGGAAAGCTGAATATGCCGAGGAGAGGGGTAATAATCAGTGGAGCAAAGTCTCTGTGGAGGGGAGAGGAATGACATCTAAGTCGGGAGGAGGGACTGTCCTTTTGTAGCAGGGTCACTTCCTTTATTATAGTAGGAAGAAAAAAGGAATATTTTTAGGTTTGGTTTTTTAGATGTGGGTAGGTTGAAAGAGTTCACATCTGATGGCTTCTGTTTTCTCTGTGATAGAGAGCAAGGTCATCTGCTTAGACTAAAGAGGGTTTTATGTTAGAGGAGTGTGGGAAAAATTTAAATAATCATTTTGTACTATGGGAGAGAAATATTGCCTATTCTCTTATGGCTTTTGGGTGGGCCCAAGAATTAAACTGACATAATACAGATTAACAGGAGAAAAGCACACATTTGATAAAAGTTCTGTGTGACACAGGAGCTTTCACAAGGAAATGAAGACCCAAAGAAGTAGCAAAACCAAGTGCTTTTATGCTAGATTGAACAAAGAGAGGCCATGTGGAAAAGTAACCAAAAAATATGGGGAGACTAAAGGAAGATAAGAATTATTTTAACAAGGTCTGTTTGTACAGAATTCTCTCAGCTTTAACTCCCTGTCTAAGAGTGTTTCTTTTTCCCAGTATAGGGCAGGTATCTTTCACATGGGAATTTTATCTCCTGTTTTCAGGGAGAAAAGGGGAGATCAGATCACTCTCCTTGCCTCGGCTGTTTTTCCAGTGCCTTTAGCTCACAATAATCCTTAGGCCAAAGTGGCAATTTTTTGGAGGGGTATATTCTGCCATCCTCTACCTATAAAATATAGTAGAAATGCTGGAGAGCGTTGGGGGTCAATTTGAGATTAATGACCATAGTTTGTGGTGAAACCAATCCTATCCTTTGTGATTTTTCTCCAGCAGTCCACAGCTTCATGGGCCATAGGAAAAACAGACACTGTAATTGAGTTCCTCCAGGGCCAGGGTTTTATAGATACCTATCTATAAAAGACAGACAGGGGGAGCTAGGGCATTGTAAAGAGCATTATTGAAGCAGTGGAACTGGCGTCTAAATTGGAAAATAAAGGAAGGTGAGGGCTGATTGAGAAAAGGAGAGGCAGTCTCCTAGAGATCTTGATGATATTTAAGAATAGTAATCATTGGAATAAGTAAGCAAATTGGAAGGATAGGTAGTTTATGGTCAAAGATCAGAATACTTCAATTAATTGTTCTGGAATTAGACCAGATTGAGGTAATGGCAAGGTGCAGGGTGTGACTGTAGGAGAGAGTGCCTAGGGTGGGATGGAAGAGAAGAGTGATGGGCACAGGGATGTCAGTTGTTGGATGGGCCATCTCTGAAGACATGGGAATTACCTGGGATGATCACAGTACTTAGAGCTGAGAAGAAAACTGTGTGCCTAATGACAAAATCTCTAATGAATGACAAGGAGTTATCAGCAGGCCAGAAGATAATATCGTTGAAGCAGATGATGGAAGTAGTAGTCTGGTAATGGTAAAATAGACGGTAAGAAAGAGATAAGTGAGGCATATACAAGCAAAAGCTGACACTGAGGCATATAGGAGTGGTATCTTCAGGGAGCAATAAGGTTTCAGTTCAAGCTAGGAGGTACAAGGAACACTCTGAAAATATAAAGATGTAATGGGATTTGCTGAGAATGGTGCAGCTGTTCCAAAAGACACAGTAGAAAGTTTGGAAAGTGGAAGAGAAATGAAGGGCTGGGTCAGTTGCCAGGCAATACATTGCATTATGGCGGTTATGTGCTGCAGAAAACAGGGAAGAAGAGGTGGGAATTAGGCTTTGGGATTTCCAGATGAAAACAGGTAGATTTAGTGTCAACTTCCAAAGGGGAATGGGTATTGAGGTGTGGTGGCCAGAGGGTGTGGCTCACCCAACCTGGGGGGAATCTCCCAAGACCTTCAGTCTGAGGTCACACACAACCAGCCACTGATGTACAGTACTTTCTGAGATTACCTTGAAACCAAGGATTCATTTGTTCATCTGTTTTGAAGTATGGGGAAACTAAGGTCCACCAAAGATCAGGGAATTGTCCCAGGATAGAAACCTTTTTTTAATATCAAAAATAAGGGTTAGAATCCAGGTATCCTGACTCCTAGTCCTGTTTGCTCCCCTCCCAGCTCCCCAACCCCATTTATCTGAAGAAGGTAGAAGAGGTTTCTCTCACTTTTCTACTTGCAAGGAAGAATTTTACTTATACTTTCCTTAATAACAAATAAATTAGGTTGAATTTAAATAAATGGGCATTTATTTTCTGAAAAATATATTGTCCTAAATCAAATAACTCTATGCTACTGAATGAAGATTGTTCAACATAGTCACTGTTGTTTGGTAATACCTTTCCTCAGAACTAGCCCAACTGCCTAATCCAATTAATATTTTATTCCTGAACAGAACTATTAATGACCAAAGAATAGGCATTTCTTGATTTAAGAAAACCTGGTCTTTGACTTGGAAGACGTAAAACATAAGAGGTAATTATTTACTTTACAAAAGAATCAATATTTCATAAAAGGACTCATCATAAATAGTTCACTTAAATCATTAATTTATAATGTGATTTTATGTATTCATTCAGTCATTTGACACATTTATTTGTCACGTGCCTCCTATGTGCCAGAGAAGACAGTGGTGACCTAAACGCACCAGGTCCCCCTGTTCATGGCGCTTACATTAAATGATCAAATGAATGAGTGAGTGGTCAACCAAACAAACAGAAAGTGCTTTGCAGAGAATTAACCTAGGCTGATGTGATGTAGAATGGCTAAGAGGCTGTCATTTAAGCTGAATTTTATTGACAAGGTAAGGATTTTCTATTTCACTTTTTAAGAAACATCCAATATATTATTTTTCACATCTGTAGCCTTCACATTTTGGTAACTTAAAGAGATTCATAGCTATTGATAGTTTCAGTGGTCCCTTTGAATCCATAAAGTATGTCTTTTTTTCTAAAAGTTTGATTATTAGAGATGAAGGAAATGCCATCCACTGATAGAACATTGTCAGAGTAAAACCTTATGGGAAGTTCCTGCTTTCCTGAATGCTTTCACCTCTAAATGGCAGTATAATAAGAATTCCATTTTGCTTTGATCTCCCTACTTTGACCCATGATTGATAATGATTTCCTTACAAGTAGAGAAGTAATCTAGATTCATGCCTCTTAGCAAGCCATTTCAATAGATTCTAGCTACCTAGCTATCTTCTGGAATTGTTGAAGGCAGTACCACCTGAGAAAATAAGGGAAGATTCATTCATATATTCTTCATATTTATCAAGGACCTACTATAATCCTTTTCAAACAACTTTCTAAATAACCTGTTTCTAACAACTTTAATTTACTGTTACAAATTGCGTTTTTACTAGTGACTTCTCCAGATGATTCCGAAATTTAAGTAGTTCTTAGAATGAAATATTCTGGATTTTATGCCTACTAGGAATGGAAGTTTTACTTCTGTAGTTTAATGCTCTTGACTAAATTAGAACTTTGTTTTTTAAATTCACCATATCCTTACAGATCTCTACTTTAAAACAACACATGCATAAATTTGTATAAGGAGGATTCTATTAGAATGATTCTAGTGATGAGAGATTATATCATAGAAAGAAAACTTAGCTATCAATAAGTTTTATTTCTATTTTAATAAGTTTATGGTCTATCACCTAGCTATAAATGTTTAATAGTGATAGAAGTATATATTTACTCCCTTTAAAATTTTTTCTTTTGTCCTCTACTGTAGCATGTTTTTGTCCCGGGGGAGACTGTGCACCCTTGGCAGTAGACCTAAATTCCTGACGACAATTTGTGCTTCAAAAATCCTTGGACTCTCTACTTCTGCTGTACGTATTGCTTAATCACTTACAGAAATAATATTGCACATATTCTACAATGTCCAAAAAACATAATTTTTTAGATACTTTATAATTAGTTTATTAGAATGGGTATTTCTGTTATATAAACTGAAATTATCTCTTGTCATCAGCTAGACCTGACCTTCACTGGGCAGCTGCTTGCCTGTCTATGTATCAGGCATATTGCTGGGCATTTTATTTAATATCTCACTTTATTTTTTATTTTTTTAATTGAAGTATAGTTAATTTATAATATTAAGTTAGTTTCAGGTGTACAGCATAGTGATTCAATTTTTTTGCAGATTATATTTCATTATAGGTTATTATAAGATATTGGGTATAATTCCTTGTGTTACACAGTAAATCTTTGTTGCTTATCTATTTTATGTATAGTAATTTGTATCTGTTAATCACATACTCCTAATTCCCTCCCCCTGCACACTCTTTGATATTCATAAGTTTGTTTTCTATGTCTGTAAGCCTGTTTCTGTTTTATATATACATTCATTTGTACTTTTAGATTCCACATATAAGTGCTGTCATATAGTATTTGTTTTTCTCTGTATGACTTACTTTACTAAGCATAATATTCTCTAGGTCCATCCACATTGCTGCAAATGGCAATATTTCATTATTTTTTATGGCTGAGTAATATTCCATTGTATATATACCGCATCTTCTTATGCCAGTCATCTGTTGATGCTTGGGTTCCTTCCATTGTAAATGGAATTTTCTCCCATTCTGTAGGTTGTCTTTTTGTTTCATTGATGGTTTCCTTTGCTGTGCAAAAACTTAAGTTTGATTAGGTCCCATTTGTTTATTTTTTCCTTTATTTCTTTTGCCTTGGGAGGCTAATTAAGAAAATATTGCTACAATTTATGTCAAAAACTGTTTCACATATGTTCTCTTCTAGGTGTTTTATGATGTTATATCTTACATATAGGTCTTTAAGCTATTTTGAGTTTATTTTTGTATATGGTGTGAGGGAAAGTTCTAACCTTATTGTTTTACACGTGTCTGTCCAGTTCTCCCAGCACCACTTATTGAAGAGATTATCATCTTTTCTCCATGTATATTCTTGCCTACTTTGTCATAGCTTAGTTGACCATAGGTGGGTGGGTTTATTCCTGGTCTCTCTAGTCTGTTCCATTAATGTGGGTGTTTGTTTTTGTGCCAATACCATGCTATTTTGATTACTGTAGCTTTGTAGTATTGTCTGAAGTCTGGGAGGGTTATGCCTGCTGCTTTGTTCTTTTTCGTCAGGATTGCTTTGGCAATTCTGGATCTTTTATGGTTCCTATAAATTTTTTTTAACATCTTTATTGGAGTATAATTGCTTTACAATGGTGTGTTAGTTTCTGCTGTATAACAAAGTGAATCAGCTATATGTATACATATATCCCCATATCCCCTCCCTCTTGTGTCTCCCTCCCACCCTCCCTATCCCTATAAATTTTAGGATTATTTATTCTAGTTCTGTGAAAAATTTCATGGGCAATTTCATAGGGATCACATTAAATTTGTAGGTTGCTTTGGGTAGTATGGCCATTTTAACAATATTAATTCTTCCAACTCAAGAGCACAGGATATTCTTTCATTTCATTGAATCATCTTCAATTTCCTGTATCAGTGTTTTATAGTTTTCAGTGTATAAATCTTTCACCTCCTTAGTTAAGTTTCTTCCTAAGTTTTTTGTTTTGTTTTGTTTTTATGTGATTTTAAATAGGATTTTTTTTTACTTTCACTTTCTGATATTTTATTACTTGGGAATAGAAAAGCAATTGATTTCTGTATATTAATCTTGTGTTCTGCAACTTTGCTGAATTAATTTATTGGTTCTAATGGGTTTTGTGTGAGACTTTATGGTTCTCTACATAGAGTATCATGTCATCTGCAAATAGTGACAGTTTGACCTCTTCCCTTCCAATTTGGATACCTTGTATTTCTTTTTCTTGTCTGATTGCTGTGTCTAGGACTTCCAATACTATGTTAAATAAAAGCAGCGAAAGACAAGGCATCCTTGTCTTGTTCCTGAATTTAGTGGGAAGGCTTTCAGCTTTTCACCATTGAATATTATGTTAGCTGTGGGTTTGTCATAAATGGTTTTTATTATGTTGAAATATGTTCCCTCTATACCCACTTTGACAAGACTTTTTACCATGAATGGTTGTTGAATTCTGTCAAATACTTTTTCTGCATCTATTGAGAATACTGTAGTTTTTGCGTTTCCTTTTGTTGATATGGTGTATCACATTGATTGATTTGTGTATGTTGAACCATTCATGTGACACTGGAATAAATCCAACTTGATCATGGTATATGATCCTCTTTAAGTATTGTTGGATTCAGTTTGCTAATCTTTTGTTGAGGATTTTTGCCTCTATATTCATCAAAGATATTGGCCTGTAATAATTTTCTTTTTTTGTAGTGTCTTTGTCTGATTTTATATCAGGGTAATGGTGGCCTTGTAGAGTGAATTTGGGAGTTTTCCCTCTTCTTCAGTTTTTTGGAATACTTTGAGAAGAATAAGTTCTTTTTTTGTTTGTTTGGTAGAATTCCCCATTGAAGCCATTGAGTCCTGATCTTTCGTTTGTGAGGAATTTTTTTTTTTTTTTTTTTTTTTTTTTTGCAGTACGCGGGCCTCTCACTGTTGTGGCCTCTCCCATTGCAGAGCACAGGCTCCGGACGCGCAGGCTCAGCAGCCATGGCTCATGGGCCCAGCTGCTCTGTGGCATGCAGGATGTTCCCGGACCAGGGCACGAACCTGCGTCCCCTGCATCAGCAGGCGGACTCTCAACCACTGTGCCACCAGGGAAGCCTGAGAGGAATTTTTTTAATTACAGATTCTATTTTGCTTCTAGTGATTGGTCTGTTTAAATTGTTTCTTCTTGACTCATTCTTGGCTAGCTGTATGTGTAGAAATTTGTCCATTTTTCCTAGGTTGTCCAATTTGTTGGCACATAATTGTTCACAGTATTCTCTTTTGATTTTTTTTTTTTTTAGTATCTGTGGTATTGCAATTTCCCCTCTTTCATTTTGTGTTTTGTTTTTCTGGGTCCTCTGTCAGTTGATAGTCTCATGGGTGTTCCCTTGTAAATGATTCTTTGATTTTCCCTTGCTGCCGTTTGAATTCTCTCTTTTACTTTTGCTATTTTAATTATGTCTTACTGTAGGTCTGTTTGAGCTCCTCTTGCTGGGGACTCTGTGATTCCTATACCTGGATATCTGTTTCCTTCTTTAGGTTTGGGGATTTTTCAGCCATAATTTCTTTAAATACATTTTCAATCCCCCCTCTCTCTTCACCTTCTGGAATCCCTATTATACATAGATTGGCACACTTTATGTTATCCCATTGATCTCATATGTTGCTTTCTTTTTTTTTTTACTTATTTGTTTTTCTGTCTGTTGTTCTGATTGGGTGATTTATTTTATCTTCCAGATTATTTCTTGTGTCATTAAGATGGCTATTCATTATTCCTGGAGTGCTTTTTATCTCAGAAATTCAATTATCTGTTTTCAGTTGGGTCTTTATAGTTTCTAGTTCCTTGTTGAAATAATCTGTGTTTAGATCAATTCTCTTTCTTAATCCAGTCAGCATTTTTATTAATAACTCTTTGAACTCAGTGTCTGGTAGACTGATTATATGTTTCATTATTTTGTTTTTTTAGGGGCTTTCTCTTGCTCTTTTAATTGGGAGAATTTCCTCTGCCTTTTCATTTGACTTAACTTTCTCTTTCTCTGTGAACTAGGGAGAAATGGTTATCTATTGTAGTCTTGTAGGGGTGCTTTCATGTTGGAGCATCCCTGTGCAGACTGTGCATATCCTTCAAAGACACAAACCAGTGTCTTTGGTGCGAAAGCTGGTTTTGATATGGATGCCAGCCAGCTCTTCCCTTAGGGTGTGCTGACTGCTATCACCTTGTTAGGGGTTGTGGTTGGTGTTGGAGGATCTAGAGCTTGTGCAGGGTATGAAGCAGGACTTCCTGTCTGCTCTGTGGCTGTCGCCACCCTGTCAGTGGTAGGGTCTGCTCACCAGTTCTTGGAGCAGAAGCACTGAGGTTCTGGATTGATCAGGCTTCATTCCCCTTGAGTGTTTGGCTTGTGCACTCACAGAGGTCTGATGCACCACCTGAGTAGGTGTCTGTGGCTCCATTCAGACACAACCTAAAGTCACATTCCTAACCCTGTTGTGGTTATCCCTGATCTAGTGCAAGGCTATGGTGTGGAGTAGGCAGGCCAAGCACTCACTAGGCTGGGGCTGGGGCCAGGACATTGTGGCTGTAGGAAATGAGGTGACTATGCTGCCGCCAGAGATCTGGGCTGCCTCTGTGGCAGTCTTCTCCCAGGACCTGTCTGCCCAAGATCCAGTGCCAAGTTCTGGTGTGTAGTGGGTGGAGCTGGTACACTCATGTGTCTGTGAAAAGGACCTCATCATGTTGGTCACGGTGGTTCCCAGGCACTGCAGGAGTAAGCGCTAACAATGGCCACCACTCCAGCTGGA
This sequence comes from Hyperoodon ampullatus, assembly GCF_949752795.1. NCBI lineage: Eukaryota > Metazoa > Chordata > Mammalia > Artiodactyla > Ziphiidae > Hyperoodon > Hyperoodon ampullatus. Next base: position 79,545,037 of record NC_136915.1, on the reverse strand, counting down.
CCACAACCCAGGCCCCTAGGCCATCTCTGTGTCCCTAGATCGAGTCTTCTCCCAGGATGTGTCTGCCCCAGATCTAGTGCCAAGCTGTGATGTGGAGTGGGTGGGGCTGGGGTGTTCTTTCTGCTTGGATTAGGAAATGTAGCTAGCCAGCAGCCACCAGTGCAGAGCTCTCTCTGCCCTGTTTATTGGCAGGCCAGCCCCCATGTACTCTTCACAGGTAAAGTCTAGGCTTCTCCAGTTCTCTCTGTTCCAACAATTCTCCCAGCAGCCAGGGGGCTTGTCTCCTCCATGTAGGACCCTGGGACTAGGACACCCCGTCTGTGGCTCAACCCACTTGCTCCCCAGGGTGAGGGTTCTCTCAGTCCTTTCAGATCCCTCACTGTGGCGGAGCTCCCTACCCTAAGCCTTCTTTCCATTCTACCCAGTTAGTGGAAATCTTTCTTGCAGCTTTGGTTGTATAGGTGTTCTTCTGTCAGTTTCCAGTTAGTCTTCCATGCGAATCGTTCCACATGTAGATGTATTTTTTTTTAAACATCTTACTATGCTATATTCAGTCTGTGCATTCTTTCTTTTTTTGTAAATTTATTTATTTATTTATTTTTATTTATCTGTTTTTTTGGCTGTGTTGGGTCTTTGTTGTTGCGCGTGGGCTTTCTCTAGCTGTGGTGAGCAGGGGCTACTCTATGTTGTGGTTCACAGGCTTCTCATTGTGGTGGCTTCTCTTGTTGTGGAGCATGGGCTCTAGACGCATGGGCTTCAGTAGTTGTGGCACGTGGGCTCAGTAGTTGTGGCTCACGGGCTCACGGGCTCAGGCTCAGTAGTCATGGCATGCAGGCTTAGTTGCTCCGCGGGATGTGGGATCTTCCCGGACCAAGGCTCAAACCCGTGTCCCTGCATTGGCAGGTGGATTCTTATCCACCGCGCCACCAGGGAAGCCCCCTGTAGATGTATTTTGGATGTGTTTGTTAGGGGAGGTGATCTCCATGTCCTCCTACTCTGCCATCTTGATCTAATCCCCTTATTATTCTACTTTATATTTATAAAATCCTGCAAGTTATGATTTGTTATAATCCTGTTTTACAAATGAAACAGTGGAGCCTTAAATAGGTTTAGTAACTTGCCCAAGGTCACACAGCTTATAAGTGGCATAACTAAAATACCATTCTCACCTGTGTCTAGCTCTGGTATTCTAAGTCTGGCTCTGTCTACTCAAGAAAGGATATTATATAGTGACTGTAAGTGCAGACCAGTTATAGGAGATATGGCAGATTGAGGACCAAGTTATGTAACGAATTAGAATAGCAAACAAATCCACAATGTGGGTCATAACCACAGGATAGATTCCTGACTTGGTTTCTTCAACAAGTCAGCACAGGGCAAAAGTGGTGGTGGGTAGTGTTTCAGAGGGACTGCTCTGGGGTGGAAAGAGGCTTAACCACCAGTATGATATATGGACCTTGTTTAGGAACTTGACCCAATCAACAGAAATGTAAAGAGATATTTTTAAAGACACTCAGAGAAATATGACTGTAGATTGGGTATTAGATGATATCAAGGAATCATTGTTATTGAGCTGTGATGATGACATTGGAATTATATAAGAGAATATCAATGTTTTTTAGAGATATGTGCCAAGTATATAGTGGCAAAATGACTTAAGGTCTAGGATTTGCTTTAAAATTACTCAGCAATTAAAAAAGAAAAGAAAGAAGGAAAAGGAAAAGCAGGAGAGATGAAGCAAATGAGGCAAAATCTTGATATTATTACTGAATCTGGGTAACATGTATATGAGTGTTTTATATTTTGTTGAGTCTTTTAAGTCTACATCCCTACTTTGCATTTCCACTTTCAGTTTTTTCATTACAGGAACATTCTGTTATTTTCCTGTGCCATCTAGTGGCAAAAGAATGTAATTTGTCTGCTTTTTTGAATGGACAGCCATACCTTAGAAAACATCTATTACCTGTGAGATAATTCTGTTAGTGTCTGCTTGCTTGAGCAGCATTTTGTCCAAAGGGAGAAAGAGAACATGATTTCACGATACCCTGGCAGCTCTTTTTTTTTTTTTTAAGTTTTTAAAATTTTAATAAACTTTTTTTTTAAAGAGCATTATAGCTTCAGAGCAAAATTGAGCAGAACCTACAGAGTTCCCATGTATCCCCTGGCCCTCACATGCATAGCCTCTCTCATTATCAACATTCCTTACCTGAGTGGAGTACGTATTACAAACATTGAACCTACCTTGATACATCATTGTCACCCAGAGTCCCCCCAGAGGCTCTAGAGAGAATCCAGTCCAGCCTCTTCCAGCTTCTGATGGCTGCTGGTATTCTTTGGCTTATGGCCACATCACTCTAATCTTCATTGCCAGCATCTTCAAATCACTCTCTGCTCCATCTTCACATGGCCTTCTCTGTGTGTGTATAATCTCTCTCTGCCTCCCTCTTATATGGATACCTGTGATTAAATTTAGGGCCCACCTGGATAATCCAAAATTATCTCCTCATCTCAAGATCCTTAATTTAATCACATCTGCAAGGATATAAGGATATATATTGCCCTATAAGGTAATATTCACAGGTTTCAGGGATAAGATGCAGATGTTTTTGGGGAGGTCATTTCTGAGCCAACCACAGTGGGTATTATGGAGAAGATGATCTCAAACAGAGGGAAGAACTTGAATAAAAGCATCGGAAACAGAAACGCACTGAAGGTAATTAGAGAGTGGCAAGTGGTCCTATGCTGTTGAGTCACTGTATATGAGGCAGCAGCACAGAGTGAGAGAAGGCTGAAATGAGATTAAGAGCCTTGAGTGCCAGGTTCGAATTTGAGTTACATTTCATGGACTGAGGAGAGTCTTTGGAGATTTTAGGGCAAGCTAGTAGCATCCCCCAGTCTGTGTTTTAAGTGTTTAGCTCTGGAGCACTGCAAATGATGGATTAGAGGCAGAATGCCATTGAAATAATTCAACATGAGGATAATTAAAGAGGTAGGATTTCATTCATATGTTCAAAAAATACTTTTGAACACATTACCTTTCATACACGATTTTAGATACTGGAGATACAGCAATGAGCAACACAAGTCTTGTTTTCTGAGGTTTTCATTTTAGTGAGAGACAGATCATTTACAAGTTAAAATAATTTTAGGTAGTTGTGAATGTCATAAGAAAATGAAATAGAGAAAACTGCTAAAACCATTGGTGGTACTAGTGGGACAGAGGGGGTGAGTAACGTTAGGGCATATAGTTTTGGCAGCCCTCTCTGAGGAGGTTCTATTTGAATAGAGAGCATATCGAATAGAAGGACATAAGGAACCAGCCACATGAAGACCTAAGAGAGGGCATTCTAGGCAGAGGACACAGCAATTGCAAAAGCTTTTATATCAGTCAGCTCTGCTGCTGTAACAAAAGCCACCAAATCTTACCTTCTTATAACAGTAACCTTCCCATTCTCACTCAGGTTTTATGTAGGCTATAAGTCAGCTGTGGCTTTGCTGCAGGTTGCAGCTGCACTCTATGTGTTTTTTTATTTTCTTATTTTATTATGTTTTTTTGCGGTACGCGGGCCTCTCACTGTTGTGGCCTCTCCCTGTTGTGGCCTCTCCCATTGCGGAGCACAGGCTCCGGACACGCAGGCTCAGCAGCCATGGCTCACGGGCCCAGCCACTCCGCGGCATGTGGGATCTTCCCGGACTGGGGCACGAACCTGTGTCCCCTGCATCGGCAGGTGGACTCTCAACCACTGTGCCACCAGGGAAGCCCTATGTGTTTTTTCTAAATTTCAGGATCTAAGGTAAAAATGTAACCCTACCTGAGACATGTTCTTCGCACAGCAGAGGAGAGAAGAACCAGAGGCTGAGCCAAACCATGCAACAGCTTTTAAAGTTTCTCCTGGACCTAGTATATGTCACATTCACTCACATTCCATTGACCAGAGCAAATCACATGTCCAATCTCAAAGTCACTCCTTCCAAAAAGGAGGGGTGAATAATTATACAGAGTAATATAATCCATGACAGATGGGAACAAACCTGGAGTGCTTAAGGCATAGAAAGGAGAGAGGCTCAATGAGAATAGAGAATTTTAGTCTGTTTTGCTCACTGATATATACCAAGAAGAAAAGTGCCTTGTATAAAATAAGTATTCAATAAATATTTGTTCCGTGGGTGAATGAAAGCCAATGTGGTTCGAATATAAGGGAGATATGAGATTGCAATCAATGCATTGGTATATAGGAGGAAACTTAATTTCACCCCTGCCTTAGAATTTGGTTCTTCATTCACCTCTTCCCCGGCTCTCTGTTCCAGACATAGAAATTTACACTGCATACCTAAAGCTCTGCCATAGAAGTAGGGTGTCTGTACCCCTCTCGCTATCAGCCTTCCCTTTTAGATGGACTTTCATAGACTGCTGTGACCTGAGATCCCCTCCCTTTCTCTAAGGACAGCAGTTCCTCCTATCTTTCTGGAAAATGCTCTTTTCCCCATTCCAAACATATATTTTGTTAGGCGCTGGTATATTTGTAAAGATACTACCAGGGGCACTGACAGGTTCTAGCTCAGGGAGCACATCTAGAGGGGCTGGAGATGGGGAGTCAGGTCTATACCGCTTTTTGATTGGGTAGTAAGTACATTTGAAAAAAAAAAGCATCCAAAAAAATGGCATCCTTGGTTGACTACATCTCTATTTCTCTCATGATCTTGCTTCACACTGCTCTGATATCTTTTCATTATAGTCTTAACAGGCATATTAATATAGTACTTTTTAAATTGGGGAGGGGGGGAGGAGCCATTCAGAGCCCTTCCCTAGAATTTTTGAAATTGGCACCAAAGAAGGCAGCTCTCAGGCCCTCTGTGGTGGTGAAATCAGGAGGTATAACTGTGTTTTGTCTCATGTGGAGAAAAGCAGACAGAGATTGCATAGAAAAGTAGACGAAGCAGAGCCCTGATGAGGTTTAAGTTTCTGGTTTCAGTGTTACCCTTGATGCTGGCTGCACCTTTTACGTTCTCATGGTGACATGAGCTTTCTAATAAATTCCTCTTTTTCCCTAAGCTGTTGAGATTGAGTTTCTGCCTGTGCAACTAGGAGATCTGATTCATATAGTTTTGGAGCTTCAAAGGCATCTATGCACTGGTCTGTTTCTCACTCTCCAAGCTAGGAAAGAGTATAACAAAGTTTCCTTTTAGTCAGTTTGGGGAACTATCAAATTTCTAGCAGACTCTCAAACTGTTAATGTGTCAATACATCATCTTTCCAAAGGGAAAGAGGCACAACGTTTCTTTTTGAAACTGATCTGTTTAAACATTCACTTTCCACATCAAACTAAAACTGAAGGAAACAAAGCAGGGACCACATAATATACAGAAGAAACATACTTACCTAAAATTGCCAAACACTGGAATAATAAATGCACAAACTAGGGGAATGAAGGAGTAAGGTGTGATTCATAACCTGAAATATTACCTACTAATTAAAAGTGAAAATTTTATGATGACTAAGAAAATTCATAAAATGTTTAAGATATTCCATCAAGAGAAAAGGCAATTTTTTTTAAAAAAATCACATGTGATTACAACTATAAATACCTAATTCATAGATCTAAAAGATAATATATGTTTAGGCTACCCCAGCAGCCTGGCACCACATTAAAGCCATGCCCATTACATGGGTGCTCCCTTTCTGCTCCAGCCTAGTCTTGAAGTACTTCAGTCCATCTGCTTCTCATGCCTGGTTATTGTCTTCTCCTCTCAAAAAATTAGCTTTGTAATTTCTGTTTCTGGCCTTTTCTTGCATTCTTTTAAAAAAATTTTTTTTTTGCGGTACGCGGGCCTCTCACTGTTGTGGCGTCTCCCGTGGCGGAGCACAGGCTCCGGATGTGCAGGCTCAGTGGCCATGGCTCACGGGCCTAGCCGCTCCGCGGCATGTGGGATCTTCCCGGACCGGGGCACGAACCCATGTCCCCTGCATCGGCAGGCGGACTCTCAACCACTGTGCCACCAGGAAAGCCCTCTTGCATTCTTTATCTTTTTTATACTTGACTCATACCCTGTGATTCACAGATATTGACAGCCTTAATTTCCCCAGCTGAAGCTCACCGTTTGGGTTTTTTCTACACTTGTCCTATCCCATCTAAATGCATCAGGTCAAACAGGTAGGGCCCTTAAATTATATACAACTGGGGTTTTTTCTACACTTGTCCTATCCCATCTAAATGCATCAGGTCAAACAGGTAAGGCCCTTAAATTATATACAACTGAAACTTGAGTATGTTTGAGTCTTAGGATAATGGGTAATATTTTTTTCTTCTTTCCAGACTTTCCTGTTCCAGTACCATTGCAGTTAACATTTTTTTAAGTTGAAATGTATTTGACATACAATATTATGTTAGTTTCAAGTATATTACATAATGATTTGATGTTTGTATACATTATGAAATGATCACAACAATAAGTCTAGTAACCATCTGTCCCCATACAAAGTTATTACAATATTATTGACCATATTCTTTATGATGTACATTACATCCTTATGATTTGTTTTTTACATAACTGGAGGTTTGTTCCTCTTAATCCCCGTTCACCTATTTTATGCCCCCTCCCTTCTGGCAGCCACTCATTTGTTCTCTGTATCTGTGAATCTGTTTTCATTTTGTTTTGTTTGTTTGTTTTGTCTTTTGGAGTCCACATATAAGTGAGATCATATAGTATTTGTCTTTCTCTGTCTGACTTATTTCATTTAGCATACGGCCCTGTAGATCCATCCATGTTGTTTAAAATGGTAAGATTTTACTTTTTTATGGCTGAGTATATTCTATGTATGTATGTGTATGTGTGTGTATATATATATATACACACACCATGTTTAAAATATATATATATATATATATATATACATATATACACACACACACGCACACACACACCACATCTTCATTATCCATTTGTCTATCCATGGGCATTTATCTTGGCTGTTTGTAAATAATGAGGCAATGAACATTGGAGTGTATATATCTTTTCAAATTAGTGTCTTTGTTTTCTTCGGGTAAATACTCAGAGGTGAAATTACTGGATCATATGGTGGTTCTATTTTTCATTTTTTTAAAGAACCTCCATACTATTTTCCGCAGTGGCTGCACCAATTTACAATCCCACCAATAGTGCACAAAGGTTCCTGATTATAGCTATTCTGACAGGTACAGTAAACATTTTAAAGACAATAACAATAAACTTTTTCTTATCTCTGCCAAGAGTGGCACTTAATGGTGATTCTGTAGAACTGCATTTTTTCAGCTTCACATTAACAACAAAAGATGCTGCTTACTAATACCCTAGCAGTTTTGCATTTATAACATAACAGTTCAGTATATGTATGCCAGGTATTAATCTACCTGGGAACAGAAGCCACCTCATGGAGTTAGCTGCCCAGAAATTATACAGGCCCTATAGATGTTCCATTGTACACTTGGGGCTCATGTTTAATTCCCCATAGGATTTTAGGTTTATTTTCTTTTCCTAATACCGGATCTACTCTGGACAATAATTCTTAGGCAGTGAGCATTTGCACCTACAGCTGAATCTTGATGTCTTTGGGCATTGTAGCATGTCTTATACATTTCACTGCTATCTTCGTTTCCTTGGGCTGCCTTAACAAAGTAGCACAAACTGAGTGGTTTCAACAACAAAAATGTATTACCACACAGTTTAGGAGGCTAGAAGTCCAGGATCAAGGTATTGGCAGTATTGGTTCCTTCTGACGGCTGTGAGGAGGAATCTGTCCCATGCTTGTCTCCCAGCTTCTGGTGATTAGCTGACAAACTTTGTTGTTTCTTGACTTCTAGAAGCATCACCCCGATTTCGGCCTTCATCTTCATATGGCATTCTCCCTGTATGCTAGTCTGTCTCCAAATTTCCCCTTTTTGCATGAACACCATTCACATTGGATTAGGGCCCACCCTAATGACCTCAACTTAACTAATTGCATCTGCAATGAACCTATTTCCAAATAACATCACATTCTGAAGTACTGGATGTTAAGACTTCAACATAAGAATGGGCGGGGGGGGGGTGCTTCCCAGGTGGCGCAGTGGTTGAGGGTCCGCCTGCCAATGCGGGGGACACGGTTTCCTGCCCCGGTCTGGGAAGATCCCACGTGCCGGGGAGCGGCTGGACCCGTGAGCTGTGGCCACTGAGCCTGCGCGTCCGGAGCCTGTGCTCCGCAAAGGGAGAGGCCACAACAGTGAGAGGCCCGCGTACCTCAAAAAAAAAAAAAAGAATGGGCGGGCGGTGGCGGGGGGGGGGGAACAATTCAACCCATAATAACCACGTATCTCCTTATGGGGGGGAGGAAACAATTCAGCCCATATTAACCACGTATCTCATTATAACTCCAGAATTCATTTCTGCCATGTTGGTGTCAGGCTTAGCCATGAAATTGCTTTGGCCAATAAAATGTGAGCAGAAGTGATGTCTGCATCTAAGCAGAAACTTCTTAAGAATTTTTTCCTTCTGCCATGAAACTAGCCATATTCCAGATAGAGGCTATTTCATCAGCCTGTGTCTCAAGAGTTAGAGTGACATGGACAGAGCAACAGCTAACTTTCAGTGAATATGTAGCACGAGAAGGAAATAACCCCTTATGATTTTAAGCAACCAAGACTTTGGGGTCATGTGTTACTGAAGCATTAACTTAAGGTAGCTGACACCATAAGTTCACTCCTAATGTGTGGGTTTTTTTCATTCATTCATCAGATATTTATTAAAAGCTTGCTATGTGCTAGGCATAGCACTGTGTGTTGGACACTCTGATGGTTAATTTTATCTGTCAACTTGCCTAGGCCACACTACCCAGATATTTGGTCAAACGCCAGTCTAGATTGTTTCTGTGAAGATATTTTTCAGGTGAGATTAACGTTTCAATCAGTAGACTTTAAGTAAAGCAAATTACCCTCCATAATGTGAGTGGCCTTGATTCAGTCAGCTAAAGGCTGTAAGAGAGAAAAAAGACTGAGGTTCCCCAGGAAGAGGGAATTCTGCCTCCACACTGCCTTCAGACTCGAGCTGCAACATGAGCTCTTCCTTGGGTCTCCAGCCTGCTGGAGCTCTGCAGATTTTGAACTTGCCAGCTCCCACAAATCTCATGAGCCAATTCCTAGAAATAAATCACTATATATATATATATATATATATATATATATATATATATATATATGCACATCCTATTGGTTCAGTTTCTCTGGAGAAATCCGATTAATACACAGTCAGTGAACAGTGAACAACCTAGAAATAGTCCTCATAGAGCCTATAGTCTAAGGAAGAATACAGACAAATAAACAGAAAAAAGACAATATTATGTAGTAAATGCTGGGAATGCTTCATGTCAGAGGAACACATAGGAGGAGCATCTAACCATGACTTGGGGAATCAGAGAAGGCTCTCTGGAGGAAATGAAGTCTAACTTGAGAACTGAAGGTGGCAGGTGGAATAGGAGTTAGCCAAGTGAAGGGACGAGGTTGTGGAGAGCAGGGCTTAGATCGAATGCAGGACATGCATTCTTAACAGGGGCATTATTGCCCCCAAGAGGGATAAACTGGTGCTTGGCAGGTGAAATAAATCTTGGTTATTACAATGTTTTGTGATCATCCAAAGCTCAACTCTATCCGACAAAATCTTATTCCTTAATATTTAATGAGGGAGCGGGGGAGACATGATTAGAAAATATGTCTAAAAAGTCTCCATGGTTGGGGTAGGGGGTTCACGGTGGTGACAAAAAGAAAAGGCTGAGAAACATTGGTGTAGAAAGACCTTTTGGGTAAGGGAAGGATCACATACGGAGCTTGTGAGAGAAGACTATAGCATATTTAACAGGTCAGAATGGTTGAGGTATACAGTGGGAAGGAACAGAGGCACAGAGAGTCGTGGGAGAAGAGGCTCATCTAGATACAAATGTTAAAGAAAATTAAATCTGAAAAATGCATTTTGACCGCAGTTATCCAACTATTTTAGGTGAAATTGGACTTTGTGTCTAAATTATCTACTGTAGACTATGCTCACTTTTATATATGAATTTCTACTTTGTGTTTGTAGTCATAGATTAAATGAATCATTAACTTTAAACATGTTTTAGAGATGACAAAGAACAGTTAGAAGACCTTTTCTATCTTAGAGTTTTAGTTTTATAATTGTAGTCTCTATAACAGCATCACGTTCAGGTGGGCATTTAATCATTAGGCTGTTCTGGAAGGCACATTAACCTCTGGAGAATTTGCGTGTGATTTACTTCACTGGAGTTTCAAAGATTAAAAATATGAGAGTAAAAAGATATTTTTCTTGGTTCCATTATTGGGAATAGAATGAGAACAATGGTCTGTTTAATAACCATTATCATTATCTCCCTCCCAGATGGAATTAAAGTTACTTTAATATTCTATTAGGAAAATCTTGGCAAAAATGCTGCCAATCATTATTTTTTTTAATTTCTAGCAGCTTGGCAACAATGAACTCAAAACCAATTCAGTGCTTTTGAGAGATATATAAACTTAATTTTAGACTCTAAAGAACTAAAAAATTTCATGCTCTTCATAATTTTAACTTTTAATATTTTTATACCCCAGCCCTAACTTGCTTGATGTGAGTAGACCTGACCTAAATGTCTAAATACTTTTTTAAGAGACAGCATTCTAGTAATCAAAGGTCTTGTTAAGTAAAAGACAGTATGTGGAAACAGTACTGAATATGTTTTCTGAAGTCACACTACCTGGGTTCACATACTGAGTTGAATCTGTTTGGGTTTAAATGCTACTAGCTTTCATGAATTGGGCAGATGTAAAGTTACATGATCTTATCCTCTGTGTACCTCACTTTCCTCATGTGTACATTATGGCTCATAATAGAACCACTATGTAGAGTTGTTGTAAATATTAAATGAGTTAATTATTTAAGACACTTAGTGCCTGGTACATACTTAGTACCCAATAATGTTACCTACTATTATTATTATTTAGAACTCCTTATTAAGTAGTTTTAAAACCATTTGTTTTGGTGCTTCCTGTATGACATACAAGGAACTTAATTGTGAAACTGTTAGTACACCTGACCTAAAATGATCTTCACAGCATGACTCGAGTATTTATTTATTTATTTATATGTTTTGTTGCACCGGGTCTTAGTTGTGGCTCACAGCCTCCTTAGTTGCAGCTCACTGGCTCCTTAGTTGTGGCATGTGAACTCTTAGCTGTGGTATGCGGGATTTTTAGTTGCAGCATGCATGTGGGATCTAGTTCCCTGACCAGGGATCAAACCCCGGCCCCCTGCATTGGGTGTGCGGAGTCTTATCCACTGTACCACCAGGGAAGTCCCCTCAAGATATTTCTTTAAACTGACTTTTTTTAGTATCATTGTTCTCTTCAGTATATTTCAGGCCTTTAAATTGATTTATTTTTTAGGCTAGGGTGATATTTTTGTTCTTATGTGAGAAGATAAACATCTAAGGTTCATAAGGAAAAACACTCCTTAGAGCAGTAGGTGGGAGATGAATTCCTCTTCGGAACTTTGTATTGGCATCTAGAATTTATCTCTGCAGTACTGCTTTTTCCATGGTGCCAATAGGGAAAAGCAAGAGTTACCCATGATTTTCTGGCATTTTTGTTTTGATTAAAGAAATTTTAAAACTCTTTCAATATTTATATCTTTCAGAAAATGTCTTTGAAATTCAAAAATGCAAAACGAATTGAAGGCCTTGATAGCAATGTGTGGTGAGTACGTTAGAATAAACAATAATCATTGGGTGAAGTTTTTTTCCTCCACATCTTTATATCCTTATTTGGGAATTTTTAGCTTTATCTATAGTCTATAAATAAAACCACTTATTTTAATTCATCCATTCAGTGGAAATGGAAGGAAATAATGATTCATACACTGATTTATTCACTTAGCAAATGTGCCAGGTCCTGAGCTAGGCACTGGAAATGGACAGAGAAAATGACAGATTGGGTGGATGCCTTTGTGGAACTTACCTTCTAATCCATCAACTTTTCCTATTAGTGCTCCTTTCTAATGGTTGATAAGAGAACCTAACAGCAGATGGTTGAGAAAAAAATATATATGATTAAAATATGGGTATCATGGAACTGAGATTTGTAAGAAACATTAAGTTCATCAGTTCAGCCATAATTTTTCCAGGTAAAGTCATTTTGTAGACGGTAAAATTTTTGTCGTGAACTCATTAATTGTGTTTGATCTGTAAGACTAAACTAAGTCTTATTTTTCAGTTTTTAAAGACTCTGAGGTATAAACAGCTAACTTTGTAATTTTAATACTTACTAATATTAGTATTTTTTATCTTAGGATTGAATTTACCAAATTGGCTGCAGACCCCTCTGTTGTGAATCTTGGCCAAGGCCTTCCAGATATATCCCCTCCTGTATATGTAAAGGAAGAATTATCAAAGATTGCAGCAGTTGATAGTCTGAATCAGTACACACGGGGCTTTGTAAGTATATGAGGACTATGTGGGGTGTGAGCTTGTGTTTTATATTGTATTGTGCGTGAATGTACTTCTACCACTTCTCCGTAATTGGCTTTCTGGAACCAACTGTCCCAACTTGATAACCAGAGGAACACCCACCCTTACCCTTATCTCCTAGGATGAGCTGTCCCCTACTTCCAGCTTCTCCACAGTCCTGTCTTGGCCCTTTGTTTACCGTTGTTCCAGGATGGGGTCCTACAACAAGCAGGGAAGGAGAATATTCACTTTAGACATGTTTTCTCTCCCTTTCAAACTTATGCAGCCTCAGCACTGGCTTTTTACTTAATATTCTCTATTTCCAACTAGTTTCTTTCTTTCTTTCTACCTCAGTACAACCTCCATCTTTCTGTGGTGGAATGCCTAGGATATCCAGAGATTTCATAGATTCTACTAAAAAAAACTTATCACAAGTCTTCATGACCATTCATGCAGGAACCCTCTGAAAATAGGGAAAAAAATTTAATTTATTGCCATTTAAAAATACAAATTGGAAAATTATAAAACCCAGATGTTAAAAATTCTTACATTTTAGAGCCAAACTATCTCAAAGAAGTAAGTCCCATAATTAAATTTAAGGTTTTGTTCTTCCTTTTACTCAACAGGGTCATCCATCACTTGTGAAAGCTCTGTCCTGCCTATATGAAAAGTTTTATCAAAATCAAATAAATCCAGATAAAGAAATCCTTGTGACAGTAGGAGCATATGGATCTCTTTTTAATGCCATTCAAGGATTAATTGATGAGGGAGATGAAGTAAGTATATTAACATTATCATGTTGCCTATATTAATCACTATCATTTGTTCTGCTTTTATTTTTACTTATTTTATACTCTTTTTTATTTGAATTATTTTTGAAGTATAATGTATGTGCAGTCAAGTTCACAAATGTTAAGTACAACTGAGTAAATGTTTACATGTATATGTGTATGTATGTCTCCATGTAACCACAAACCAGATGAAGATATAGTACATTTCCAGCAACTCAGAAGGTTCCCTTTTGCCCCTTCGTAGTCTATATTCTTCCAGAGGTAACCACTCTTCTGTGTTGTGTCACCATAGGTTCATTTTGCCAGCTCTTTAACTTGATATAATAGAATCATACAGTATGTACTCTTGAGTCTGGCTTCTCTCATTTATCATTTTGTCTGTGAGATTCATCCATTTTGTTGCATGTCATTTATTCTTATATTTACAGCCTATTTAGAAAAGGGAAGGTAAAAGGGGCTAGCAGTGATGTGGGAAAATGAATCTTAGTTTTCACTGCTAAAATAACCTTTAATCTGAACTCAATCAACAAGTATTTGGTCCCTGTCATTTGTACCCTGTATTGTTAGCAGCACTGTGTGAGGGATGTATAACAAGAAGGCTGAGTGATATCTTTATTTAGTGATGTGATATAAAACCCACTTTGGCACTGACCTCAGTCAGCTCTGCCCCTAATTTCCCATTATCATTCCACTACCCCTGCTTCTGTATTTCCTCACCTCTTTCATTTATTCAGAATTTATTGAGGATACGCTAGACATTGTGGGAGAGATTTTTAAAAGACGGTTTCTGCCTGGAAGGGGTTCCCTGTTTAGTAGAGGAGATAGACTTGTAAACACATGAGGAGGAATGCAGTGCTATAGGCGGTGGTGGGGAATGTATAAGTTACCATGGTGACAAGAGGAAGAAGTGATCAACTCTGCTAATATAAGTCTGGAAAGCTCTAGAGAGGTGTTGGTTAAGCTGAGTGTGACGAATGAATATTTGCTGTGATCTGTATTGTTGATTCCTTTCTTTGAACTCTCCCCGCACTTTATCTGTACCTTCTTTATGAAAGATACCTGTTACTTTGTGTTACATTATCCTTTTACATCTCAATTCACTCTACCACGCCAAACAATAAGCTACTTAAGGAGACATGGTAAGGAAGTACAGTCATACTTTCATATACGTAATCTCCTTTACTCCTATAAAATAGTTGAAAGTTTCATCTGAGACTTTGTTGTTGTTAATCCTTTGTTGCTTCCTCCTTCTCTGCACTTTATTGGTGTGTCCCAGGGTTCAGCCCTAGGCCTTCTTTCCCCTATCCTTTCTTCCCTGATCATCTTATCTAATATTTTGAAACCACGCACACCACTTTCCATCATATTGACCTATTACTTTCCTTATAGTATTTATTACTGTCTGAAATTAGCTGATTTACTTCCTTGTTTTCTTATTTATTATAAATGTCTTGCAGGAGAATGTAAGTTCCAGGAAAACTAGTTTATTGCCATAGAGCTAGCACCTGAAATAGTGAGTGCTCAGTAAATATTCTTCAAAAAGAGAGGGGAATTATTTCCATTGTAAAAATAAGGAAATTTCAGGGAAGCATGTTACGTATATTCTTCAGTTCCACCTCGCTGCCTTCCCAATTTACTTTCCTTCATGGAGCTCTCACTTCATACCAGGCACTGTTTCTCACCAGGGCTACAAAGATGGGTCATCTTAGTCCCTAAGAATTTCATAGTCTAATTAAGAACTTGAGGAAAAGATTCATTCCTGGCTCATTTCTTTGTCCTCCACAGTACCCAACACATAACATAGCACGTTGTATAGGAACTACTCAGTGTGAGTTGGATGACTAGTACAAACAAAGGGGCTTTAGAATATAAGGGCCTCCTATGACTCCAATGAGAAAGGCCTTGAAAAAGAAGTACAAGCAGTAAAAAGTGCAAATTTAGGGTGATAATTAGGTACCATGAATTTAACCAACACAAACTTAAATGTGGCAGTTTAGTGTAGACTTGTAAAATTATAAATTGTTGCCAGATTTTTCACAAGCAGTTTGACTATATATATAAATTACCATAAAACATGTTTATACCCTTTAGTCTAGCAGTAGCAATCATGTGAATTTATTCAGCAAATGATTTTAAAATGAAGATACTATGCATAGTCACAAGTGAACATTGCACTGTTATTTATACAAGCAAACTATAACAAAATTATTCTAGAATTCAATAGACTCTCAAATAGCCTTTAAAATAATAAATGCTAAAACTAAATAATATTAAAATTTTTGTGAAATATTTCTAAGTTTAAAAAAGATAGAAAATCAAATGTGTACAATGGATATAAATTATGTGTTCAAACCCTCCTTATAGAAAAGCAAAAAGTTAGGGATGCTAGGTCCAGGCTGGCATACTGCAGAAGGAATACCAACTGGACAGGTTAGTCTGGCCCACTGACCTGAAAGCCAGGCCATGAGTGATTGAGAGAGAGCCTGTAGGAGAAAAGGAACAGGGAGTATATCTCAAGGGACTAAGAAAAAAGGATCCAGATATAAGTCATCTGGAGGGAAATTGTGGTTATCAGACATTAGCAGTAGCATCCTAACTGTCTACCTGCATACACTTTTTGTTTGGGGATGCTTTTGAGAAATGACAAACGTCTTTACTCTCAGGATAATACTTATAAATTAGTACTCCACAGCAGAGAGCATCAGTTGCAGTGCTCTCTTTCCTTATGGTCTTGCTCTGCCACTGATCATTTATTTTCTAATTTGAAATTTAAACTCAAAGTTTTTGGCTGGAACATCCCTTTGAGAATGTGATGAAAGCTATGACCCCTCTCCCCAGAAAAATATACCTATGCATGTAGAAAATTTTACATACAATTCCAAGGGTCCCACTGCAAGCCTATCCACAGATCTCCCTAAGAGATCAAGGGCTCCAATTAAGGATCCCGACAAGTTTATCCCTAAGGTCTCTTCACTCAGATGTGCAAAGACAAAGCCTGCTTTCTACACTGCTGCATCCAGCATGTAGTATAGTGCCTTGCACATAGTATGTACGCAATATTTGTTAAATGGATTAATGATTGACATGTTGTGTTATTTGGTTTTATTCCAGGTCATAGTGATAGTGCCTTTCTATGACTGCTATGAGCCCATGGTGAGAATGGCTGGAGCAATACCTGTTTTTATCCCCCTGAGATCTGTAAGTTTGCCCTTATGATTCACATGTTTTAAGAAGTTTTGTAAATACCATTACTTTGTTGCCAGTAAAGTTCCTACTTTGATTACATTTTGGGATTTACTATATATCTCTACTATGACTGAAGGTAACAACTTTAAAGGGGGATCTTTTATTACTTTATCTTGTGTTTGCACATCTGTCTGCTGTATCAGCATCTACATTGTATGTAATACTATTTTTTATGGTTATGTGTCTCCCCTACTGACTGGGCACCACCAGGTCAGAAACCATTTCTGACTCACTTTTATAGCTCTGGTCCCCAGTGACTAATAGTGCAGGGTATATGCTGGGTGCTCAATAAATGCTTATTGAATTCTGAATGAAGTAATTTTTTTAAAATTCTGCTTTTATCTTTAGGAATATAGTATAGAACCATTGTCTTTTTAAAATTTTCGTCAAAATAAGTGATACAAGGTGAATCACAGAATCTTCTATTAGTCTTATAGTATCAGATGTGTTAACCATAGTTACAGCTGGCTCCTTTGAAGGAATATAGGCACTTTCACAGCCGTTAATGTTGACAGAGTTCATGTTTCCAATTAACAGGTATGAGCATGGAACTCACATCCTGTTGGGCTCTTAAGGCAGAGTAAAGCTTAGTTATTTCTATTTCTTTTCTTTGTCATCTATTCAGTTACCTTTGCCATGCCTTTCTCTACTTTTTTTTCCCTTGTTAGATTATTTTTTTGTAGGACAGCAAACATGAATTAACTGAATTAAATCACATCTTCATTCTTCATGCTTAGAAACTTGTTGATGGGAAAAAATGGTCTAGTTCTGACTGGACATTAGATCCTCAAGAACTGGCAAGCAAATTTAATTCCAAAACTAAAGCTATAATACTAAATACTCCGCATAACCCCCTTGGCAAGGTGAGTCTTTGATCTCTTTATACCGTCTTCTGGTCCGTCATTTTCTCACATGTTGACTAATTGGCTCTGCTCTTTTGTTTCCCTTCATATGTGTAGGTGTATACCAAAGAGGAACTCCAAGTAATCGCTGACCTTTGCATCAAATATGACACACTCTGCATCAGTGATGAGGTTTATGAATGGCTTGTATATACTGGAAATAAGCATTTTAAAATAGGTACCAATTATTACATAGAGTCACAAATCTAAATGTGTTTGGGCACGTGTGGAACATCTGATTGGAAAGGATCCCAGAAGAGCTTTAAAATAGTCTTTGTAATGGGTAAATGTCTGTGAGCGCTTAAAAATGGGCCTTGAATGAATGATGCTTGAGTGAATTTATGAGCAGATTGAAGGACAAGCAGTACAAACTTAGGAGACGACATTTTGGATCACACTATAAAACTATGAAACCAGAGAAGTAGTACTTTTGCCTTTATTTTTAGCTTTTTTCAAGAATCTAGCTATTACTTGGCATATAAGACATAGGGAACTTAATTTTTCCTGAACTGGTCTGTCCCTGCTGAGCAGGTTGCCAAAATGCCAGGTCAACAGGAAAAAATTGTCAGGACAGTAAGGTATTGCTGAATGGCCCATGCCTGGAATTTCACCATTACTACTGGGCCATCTCACAAAAGCCACAGTGTCTTCTGAGGTAATCCAAACTTATATCAACTATAGGGTTATAAACTGGGCTGCAACCTTTGGGTCTTTGCACTTGCCCTACCTATATCTGGAAACACTTTTCGCCAGATATCCAAATGGCTCCGTCTGTCACCTCTCTGGGGTCTTTATTCAGATGTCAATTTTTTTTTTTTGCGGTACGCGGGCCTCTCACTGTTGTCGCCTCTCCCATTGTGGAGCACAGGCTCCGGACACACAGGCTCAGCAGCCATGGCTCATGGGCCCAGCCGCTCCGTGGCATGTGGGACTGGGGCACGAACCCATGTCCCCTGCATCGGCAGGCGGACTCTCAACCACTGCGCCACCAGGGAAGCCCCAGATGTCAAATTTGATGACCACAACATTTAAGATAGTTACACCTCTGTTTCCAGCATTTTCTTTGTCCTTTTTCCATTCTGTTTTTGTTTTTTCCTCTATAACAAATATCAGGATCTATATATTTTACTTCGAACCTGCAAGAAGGTAGGAATTTTTAAATGTTTTGGTCTCTTCTGACTCCTTAGTTCCCAGAAAGTGTCTTGTGCATGGTAGACAGTCAGAAAGTAATTGTTGAATAAAATGAATAGGAAGTATGAAAAGGGTGAGGGAAGGATAACTAAAATCACTGGCAGGAACCAATAAATTTTAAAATTAGTGCACTTATATATAAGTAGTTGTTGCACATATCATAATTATCCATGGCAAATTACAAATTGTTGTAGAGACACAGGAGAAAGCAACTGCTTCAGGTGATCAGCAAAGGAGTGGGAAAAAGACGGGACTTAGTTAGGCAGAGAAATAGAAAGAAAATTCCTATCAGATAAACTTTTATGTACTGAGGCAAGGAGGCATGAAAGATCAAGATATACTTAAGTGGTAGAAGGGTGTGCCGCAGTAACTGGCACAGATGAGAGTGGAAAAGTAGGGTGATTCTGAAGGACTTTATATATGAGGATAAAGAGTTTAAACTTCATTGAGGGGGTCAGTGGTTCTGAAACTTACTTTAGTGATAGAGCATCTTAAAGTCATGATGTTCACATCATGAAATAGTGACAATACATACTTATTTCATCATAAACTAGAGACAGTTTTCTTAACAGAAATTCAGTAATTAGAAGTCAATGTAAAAACTACAAGTCTGTGTGTATTTACCTGTAACAAAGTGCTATTGAAATAAATACATCTGAGTTTTTCTGATTTTTGCCATTAATGTTCATTTTCTAATGCTCATTTGTTTCACTGTTGGTAGCATTCACTATCAGATAAGTGGTAGCACTTACCTTAAGTGCTTAAGAAAATTTTGTGGCTTAAGAAAATTTTGTGGAAACCTTAAAATTGATTTTTTAAAGTTCTATTTAAAAACTCAATAATTAATTTGATCATCAGGGTGAGCATACTTTGAGAACTACTGCGAGGCAGGGTAATTAGTTCCATATTGGATTTGTTTTATAAAAGTAAGAACCAGCTACAGGTGAGGATCTTAAGTCAGATGCCCTGGCAGTGGAGATGATACATGAGGGCTACTTAGATGTAAAAACTATAGGGCACAGAACATAGCATTTGAAGGTGTGAAAGCAAGCAAGTGTGATTCTGAGATCTCTAGCCTGGACCACTAGGCAGTGATAAGGCCCTTACCCAGGGACGGAGATATGGGAGTTGGAACAGATCTGTGGGGAAGAGCTGAGCAAAGGAAATTCCTGCTTCTCATGCTCTAGTCTTGCTAAGTTTCAGTGTCTTTGAGACATAGAGGAGGAGATGTCTAGAAACAAGTAGAATTATAGGCCTGATTGTCAGGATCAAATTGTGAAGGGATTTATTTTTAGGAGTCATCAAAATTTTGTTGATAGTGGAACCCATGAAAGAGAATGAATCTTCTAAGGAAGAATGTATAAACAGAGAAGAGGGTCAGAGATTTGCAAGGTGTGGTGCCTTAGACCAGCAGACTTTTGTTATTTGTCAACATTGCATCACAGTTCACCTTCTCACATCTTGTTGATGATCTCTGTCTCAGGTCACTAACTTCTCTCCAGTTGAAAATCAGACCAACAAGGACAATTAAATGTTTTGGTAATTTTTTTAGATTAAGCAGAGAAAGGAAGAAGTATCTATCTAATGAATAAATATAATTTTATACTTAACATTTTACATGTTTTACAAATGTTCATGCCTATGCAGTGACTCAAAGCTTTAAAAAATTTAGTTAACTCAGTTTAGCAATATTCTTTCCAAAATACTACTTTAAATGATCTTGAAATTTATTGTTTAAACCTTATAAGCCCTTCATGGTAAAAGTGTAAATGATGATGTTATTTCCTAAAGATATCATATATTTTTAACTCAGATTTTTTAGTTGTTTTAACAACTCATAAAGTTAAAACAAGAAAAAAATGAATTCACTATTTCATTATTTAGAGAGTGCAAATGTGTGAAAACTTATTCTATTAAATATAGTGGCCTTTGTTACATGAAAGATGCTAAATGGCTCTTCCATCAGTTTACAGAGTGCAATAGTAGCTCTTTAATATAATACAGTAAGGCTTGCTGGCCATACATCATGAAATTAGCATCATTTTCAAGTTGTCACAGAGGCAGTTTTTCCTGGTGTAGTTTTCACTCTTCATCATGTCTCTCATTTTTATCTGACTTCTAATGAAGCCTAAGTCACCTGTGAATAACTGTAATAGCTGCTGTGGCTGATTTAAGGATCATGGGTCATAAATGAGAAGTACAAAGACCAGCTGCCTTTCGGGTATAACTGCAAGCTAAACTTACCAATACTGGCACTGGATATGTTTTTTTAAAATCATCAGACCTGCAAAGATTTTTTTATTTCTTTAGGTTACTATATTCATATGCAGTGCTGTGGTCATCTGCTCTGCCTGTCTGTTTACATTAACTTCTGTAGCTCCCCAGATCTCTGAGATGGAGAGGACATGGACATTCAGATGTTTTAAATTACTTGGGGCCCTTTTTATTGAAATAGGAGAACTTGTTCTTACTGAATCAGATTCTTGACTCAAATGATTTCTTGAGGTTTCAGTAAAATGACATTACAGTCGACAAATGAAACCTCTCTTCTGGAAGAGGTTATACTAATACACTGATATTTATATACTAATCCATTGATATTTGGAAAATTAGTATAAAATTCGTTGTAAATTATTTAGCTTATCAGCTTACTCCTTGAAAAAAAGACATCCACTTTTATATGGCCAAAATAGCCATCAAGAAATTACTTAGCTCTCCTTTTAAATTTATGCTATAGTTAGATTTTATATTTTGTGAATGAAACCTACATTTGATGTGTGCATAGTTTTTATTTCCTTCATGTATAACTTATTGTTAAAACATATTAGTATTATATTAATTTGGGTAATTTTTATTTTCAAAGAATTTATTTCTAAATATTGTTTTTACTAATAGGCCTTCCTGATTTTAGATATATATTATTACTTTAAAGGAAGTGATAATCTGCATTATACATAGTTTGGACTTTTCTGTGATCAAATAAGAAAGTGGGACATCTGTCGTGTCCTTGGAATATTTTAGAAGACTAAATTGAAGACTAGAAATGTCTCAAAACTTGAAAGGATATGGTTATTTACATCAAATGTTAGAATATTCCTTCTTAGAATGGACCCTCTAAATATTTTCTTCATTTGTCTTTTTGGGTTTTCTTATACTTCACAGAGATTACAGTGGTAACTTTTCTGATTTATATTGTTTTCCTGCCTTTACAAATGTTGACAGGTACTTCGTGATAGGCTAAAATTGCATATGCATCCATTTTGGAACTTTCTTTAGCTATCTTACATTTTAGTAGACACTTTACTTGCTTATGAGAAGATTACTTCAAGAAGACAGTAACTTAGCCCCCCAGAAATGGGTATTTATTTTCCCTTTGTGCATACCAGCACTCTTAGAACAATATAAGAGCATCTATTGTACCTCTAAAAAAAACAGGTGAAAAACTTGTGGAATTGCACGTGAAGAATTTCACAACTAAATTACTTGAGGAATCCAAAAAGCAGTTTTGTAGGTAGCATTCTCAGAAGATTAACGAGGAATAATTTACCGATGTCCAACAGAATTCACCAACTCTTGTATTTTATACCTCCATGACTTTGATACCTGCATCCCCTTTGCCCAAAACACCTTTTTTTCCCTTCTCTACCCAGTAAAGTCCTATGTGGTCATCCAAATCTCACCTCAAGCATTACTGACTGCAGAGAACTACCCCTAACACTATCTCCTGTCCTTGCAGAATATTGCATGCCTGTTGCTATTATAGCACTTATCACACTGTAATATAATTGTTCTTGTCTCCAACCCCCACTAGACATTAAGCTCCTTGAAGATAGGAACTGCATCTTTCTTGTCATTGTTTTCTCTAGACCTAGCTTAGTACCTGGCACCTAATCATTGCTAATAAATGTTTGATGAGTGTATGAATAAGTAAATGAATGATTTTGCTAAAGGTATCAATCAACTTGAAAATTTTTATATAGTCATTTGCCATTTTCATGGAATCTGTATTTGTGAATTCATCTACTCACTAAAATACATTTGTAACCCCCAAATCACTAGAGTGCTTCATTCACAGACATGTGCAGAGGGGTGAAAAATTTGAGTTGCCTGACATGCATGTTTCCAGTTAAGGTCAACAAGGCAACACTCTGCCTTCTTATTACAGCTTGTTCTATAAGCAAGTGTTCTTTTCACAGTGATTTTGCTATTTTAAATGGCCCCCAAACATAGTGCTGAAGTGCTGTCTAATGCTTCTAAGAGCAGGAAAGCTGTGTTGTGCATTACAAAGAAAATACATGTGTTAGATAAGCTCCATTCAGGCATAAGTTCTAAAATTATTGGCCATGGGAAGATTAGTGGTTGATACCTAATAGGTATAGGGCTTCTTTTAGGGTGAAAAAAAATATTCTAAAATTGATTGTAGTAATTGTTGCTCAACTTTGTGGATATGGTACACTTAAACGAGTGAAACTATATGTCATGGGATTTATATCTCAGTAAGATATTTATAAAACACATACACACACTCACACACATGCATGCAGATTGTTGGCCCTTCCCCAGAGTTTCTGAGGATCCAAGAATTTGCCTTTCTTACAAGTTCCCCAGTGATACTGCTATTGCTGTATGGGGACTGTATTTTAAGAACCATTGCCCTAGGAATCCTGTAGAAGTAGACTCAGAAAATGGGCAGAGTAGAGGTGAGCTAAACACTAGCCAGAACCACAAGCAAAACTGTGCCACAGAATGATTATGCTGGGCACCCAGCTACTACTAACACTGAGCACTGAGTGCTGTTGCTCCTGTGACCACAGCACTGAACCGGCCTGGAGTGCTGCCTGCTGGCACCTCTGCCATTCATGACCTGGGAGATAATTTTGCCACTTAAATGTTTTCAAGCATGGTAACATTTTCAACTGTGTTTGGGTTAAAGTTAAATTCTCTCTAAAAAACCTATTGAAATAACTATACTGACTATATTATAAGGCATTTATGTTTTTAGATTATACTGCGTGTAGACTGATTATAAAGCAATTATCCTTTTTTTTTTTTTTTTCTTTTTTCTGTTCAGCCACTTTTCCAGGTATGTGGGAGAGAACAATAACGATAGGAAGTGCTGGAAAGACTTTCAGTGTAACTGGCTGGAAGGTGAGATGAAGAAGAATTTAACTGTTTGAAAACAGGCCTGTATTTTACTTCTTGTAGAGTATTTTGTGTTTTAAATGCATAGATACTCAGTTTGCCCAGGGTTTTATACTTACTGATCTGCTTATTTACTCATTCAGTTTTCATATTGGCCTTTATCCATTTTGAGACTTAATCATTCCTTTAAAAGTAAGAAAAATTAGGTAATTTTTTAATTTTATAAGTAACCAACTAATGGTACTCTTTTCTTTGCAAAGAATGTTCAGATTACCGTATATTAATATAAAAGGAGAAAAAATAATAGTTGATGTTTTGGCACTTACTATGTGTCAGGTTCTAAGAGCTTTCCACATACTGATTCCTTTCATTCTCATAACCACATTATGAGGTGGGTATAATTTATTATTCCCATTTACAGACAATAAAACTAAAGTACAGAGAAGCTAAGTAACTTGCCTAAGGTTACCTTGCTAATGAATTCGAATTCAAGCCAGGGCAGGAAGTCTAGGTTCAGAATCCACGCACTTAACCACTGCACTATGTAGTACAATCACAATTGATCCAATTGAAACTTAGTTATCTTCCAACTTCACCTCTTCTAAACTTGGCTAAGAAGCAGAGAGTATCAAAAATGAGGGCTGGAGAACCAAATTATGGAAGACTCCCTTACGGCCCTCATTCAGAGTTACTTTTACCTATATTTAAGTCAAACAAGCTTTATTTTTTATTTATTTATTTTTTTTGTGGTACGCAGGCCTCTCACTGCTGTGGCCTCTCCCGCCACGGAGCACAGGCTCCGGACGCGCAGGCTCAGCGGCCATGGCTCATGGGCCCAGCCACTCCATGGCATGTGGGATCTTCCCAGACTGGGGCACGAACCCGCGTCCCCTGCATCGGCAGGCAGACTCTCAACCACTGCGCCACCAGGGAAGCCCAAAGTCATACAACCTTTTAACTGGTTATTAGACCTCCAGAATATTAGAAGTAGCAAATCAAAGAGGGGGGAAGATAATAATGATTGCAGACACTGTTTACCTTCTGAAGGCAGAATTTAGTGACTCCAGTTGGAAACTATTCCACAAAAAGATCAGGGTTGAAATGTTTCTAACTACTAAGACTACACTACTTTCATAGTGTGAGCATTTTAGAAATGCATATATTTAATAATTACATTAAGCTTAGCTACTCTATCAGATTTGGTACTTACAATTAGATTTATTTTTTAAATCTACTTTTCTTTTCCAGCTTGGTTGGTCCATTGGTCCTAAACATTTGATAAAACATTTACAGACAGTTCAACAAAACACCGTTTATACTTGTGCGACTCCTTTACAGGTAGGCGTTATAGTAATTTGGGGCTGATGCATAGTCTTTGGGTGGAGGTGTTAGTTTTATGTTGTGAATGTGAATTGGCTTCGTTCCTCCCTTCATGTCCTTTTTGAGCAGGGCTTCTAGTATACTTTGGAAATTTAGGAGCAAACACAAACTCATTGCTATCAAGAATAGTTTTGGGCTACCCTAGTGGTGCAGTGGTTGAGAATCTGCCTGCCAATGCAGGGGACACAGGTTCGAGCCCTGGTCTGGGAAGATCCCACATGCCACGGAGCAACTGGGCCCGTGAGGCACAACTACTGAGCCTGCGCGTCTGGAGCCTGTGCTCCACAACAAGAGAGGCCGCGATAGTGAGAGGCCCACGTGCTGCAATGAAGAATGGCCCCCGCTTGCCACAACTAGAGAAAGCCCTCACACAGAAACGAAGACCCAACACAGCTATAAATAAATAAATAAATAAATTTATTAAAAACAAAACAAAAGAATAGTTTTGTTTTTAATACATGAAGTTTTAACTTTAAACACTTATACGTTGCTGGTGGGATTACAAAGTACTGCAAACTCTCTGGATGACAGTGACAGCCCCAAGCAAAATTAGAAATATATGTGCTCTGTGAAGCAGCAATGTATCCTCTGGGAATTTACCTTATAGCTATTATCTGCACACTTGAGAAGCTCGATGTATATGACCATTCATTGAGGAAGTTAGGGGATAGTCCATCTATAGACAATTGGTTAAATAAACTATGGTCTGTCTGAACGTTTAAATATTATATGACTGTATTAGTTTCCTATTTCTTGGTGCCAAATTACCACAAACTTAGTGGCTTAAAACAACACAAATTTTTTATCTTACAGTTCTGGAGGTCAGAAGTCCAAAAGGGTCTTATGGGGCTACAAGGAAGGTGTTGGCCTTGCTGCGTTCCCTCTAGAGGCTCTAAGGGAGAATCTGCTCCTTGTCTTTTGCAGCTTCTTGGGGCTGCTCACATTCCTTGGCTTGTGGTTACATCACTGCAACCTCTGCCTCTGTCAATACATGTCCCCCTGTGACACTAACTCTCTTGCCACCTTCTTTCCCTTATAAGGGTGCTTGTGATTACATTAGGCCCACAGATAATCCAAGATAACCTCTCCATCTCAAGATCTTAACTTAAATCACATTTGCAAAGTTAATTTTACCATGCAAGGTGACATATTTACAGATTCTGGATTTTAAGACATGGGCATCTTTGGGGACCATTACTGTATCACCATGGCTGTTTAAAAGTGAAAAAAACAGAAAGGAAAGGGAAAGAAAGAAAAAAAAAAAGAATGAGGAAGCTCTATAATTACTGACATGGAAAGATTTCCAGGATATAAAGTAAAAAAAGCAAGATACAGAGCAGTATATATTTATGCTATATTCTGTATAAGAAAGGGGGGAAACGATTTGCTTCTATTTTCTTAAAGAATCTCTGGAAGAATCTGTAAGAAACTAGTAAACGTGGCTATTTGTAGGGGTAAGGGGGGAATAGATGAAATTAGTAGATAGGGTCAGGGGTGGGTTGCAAGACTTTTTATATTTTCTATTTTTTTAATATTTGTAAAACAGTGATCTGTGTACTATTACTTTGTGAATAATCAGAACACTGAGAAAAAATTTATTTTTTTGGAAGGCAGTTAAAAGGCCAAAACAGTAAAAAATATGTTGGCTATAATAAACTTTTTTGCCTCCCATCAAAAATACCTACTAAAGGAGAAAAAAAATCCTAATTTAAAATTCTTTTTCCAGTGACTCTCTAAAGTGATATGGTGATAAAGCCTAGTCGGACATTGGTTTTATTATATTTTAAACTCATTTCATCCTCTCAAAATAGATCCATTCACCTATTCAGTAATATTTACTGAGCATTAGAGATACAGCAGTCAAAAATTCCTGCCCTTCTGGACCTTACAGCCTTGTGGGGGAGTGTAGATCAAAAACAAGTAAATGGGGCTTCCTTGGTGGTGCAGTGGTTGAGAGTCTGCCTGCCGATGCAGGGGATGTGGGTTCGTGCCCTGGTCCAGGAGGATCCCACATGCCTGCCGTGGAGCGGCTGGGCCCATGAGCCATGGCCACTGAGCCTGCACGTCCAGAGCCTGTGCTCAGCAACGGGAGAGGCCACAACAGTGAGAGGCCCACGTACCGCAAAAAAAAACAACAGAGAAAAAACAAGTAAATGTCCTAATAACATAATATGTCGGATGTTGATAGAAGCAATGGAGAAAAATAAAATACAGATGAAGTGCTAATGGGGAAAATACACAATGTTAAAAGGAGTAATCTTTGAAAGCCTCACTGAGAAGGTGACATTTGAGCTGAGAACTGAAGGTTAAGCAGTCACATGGTTAACTAGAGAAGAGCCTTATGGACTGAGAAAACCAGTACAAGGCCCTACGGCAGGCAGTTTCTACCAGTGAAAAGCACAAAGGCTGGGATGGGATGATCAAGGGAGAAGAATAGGAGGGAATAAATCAGAGAGGTAGCTGGGAGCCAGATCGAGTAGGGATATGTTTGTCACTGTAAAGCCTGGGTGAGATAGGAAGCCACTGGAGAGTTTTGAGCACAGGAGTGACATGATCTAACTTGTGTTATCAAAGGGACTCTAGCCGCTTTGTTGAGTTAGAAGACTATTGGAATGATCCAGGAGAGAGACAGCAATGGACTGAACCCATATGGGGATGGTAGGAGTGGTAGATAGTGATTGGGTTCTGCATATACTTTGAAGGTGGAGCTGACAGTATTGGCCAGTGGATCACATGTGGGGTGTGAGACAACAAGAGGAGTCCAGTATAATTTTACAGTGAGGACAGATGTTTATGTCTCCTGGGCTTTGAATTTTCTAGGCAATATCTCTTACTATAGGGAATAATAAGTTACTGAGGAAAAGAAAGATTCATCTAAGAACCTAGAAAATGTTTTTCTGAACTATCTTATTCTCCATTTCAGCTAAGTGCCTGTTTCTTTCCCATGCCCTCAGACAACCATGTTTGGAAACTGGAACCATAGATTCCAATGGTGAACCACAGATTCTGAGGCTGAAGCAACTGATCCTTATTTATCCAAGTTTTTTTTTAGTTCTGGGGAGTTATTATTATTGCTGTTTTCCGGCTGAATGTTGTTGACATGCAGTCTTCTCTGTGATTTTGCCCTTCTCCATCTCAGTGTCTTCTCTTGCCATGCTATCTCTCTTGCTCCCCTTCAACCACACCAGACTTCTCAGTTCTTCCAGCAGAACAAATTATATCCTGACCTTTTCATCTGTTTGTTTTCTTTCTTATTCCTCTCACATGTCCCTGCCAATACACACTAACTGGAATCTCCATAAAGGCAAGGACCATGTTTATCTTGTTTATCATTATATCCCCAGTATTTATCACAATGCCAGGTTTAACATAGGTACTCAATATATATTGACTGAGTGAATGAATTTATCCTTTAGTTCTTGCTGTCTCTTGGTTCTGATCAATTTCCTTAAAATTTGGCAATTTTGTTCTGCCCCTCTGTCTCTTAACTGTCCCGGGTACTTGATTATTTGTTTGGATCTCTTTGTTTGCTCTGAGAACCGGTATTTCTAAGTTCACCTACCAAATTTCTGCCCTCCTGCTTGTACACATCCTTGTTTTCTATGGATGCCCTGATTTGGACTTCTTTATCTGTTCCTGACCTGTTGCCTTCTAAGATGCCTGCCTGATCTAGACAACACAGGCTTTTTTGTTTGGCCCTTTCTCTTCTGACTTTCCTGAAGAATGGTAGAGAAGTAACTCCACATGCCCCCAGAAACTCATTTCTAACCCCTGTGGGACTTAGATGTCCTTCCTGGGATGTGAATGATTAGAGCAGGGATATGCACACTTATGAGGAATGCCACAGTGGGTCAACTTTCATTTATGCTACCTCGTCCTGCAAGGTAATGGGGAAATGCTGGCTGGTTCATCATTTCTCTGGTCATCTTTTAGACTTAGATCTAGCAAGTAACTCTAAAGCTAACCTCAATAGAAAACAACGATGTCTTTGCATTGCCAAGTAAGCCATCTTTATATACTACAGTCAGCCCTCCCTATCCATGGGTTCTATATCCATGGATTCAACCAAAGATTGTGGATCCACAGTTGGTTGAAATTCACAGATGCAGAACCCAGGGATACAGAGAGCTGAGTGTATTATGGATACTTGAGCATCCATGGATTTTGGTATCTGCAGGAATACTGAAACCAATCCCCCGTGAATACGAAGGGACAACTGTACTTCTGTTTCAGTTTGGATATTCATGGTTCATTCTCAGCTCTTCACATTAGATTTAATCATTTCCATGTAACTGATTCCTCCATTAATCTGTAGAAATTCACATAGGTTCACAGGAATTCAACTGTAATTCCCTGAATGACTTTTTGCCAACAATCTTTATTTATTATACCAATAAATTCTGCAGTAAATAACATTACCATATTTCCTCTCCACGTTTTTCAATCTTAATATACAGGAAGCTTTGGCTCAAGCTCTTTGGATTGACATCAAGCGCATGGATGACCCAGAATGCTACTTTAATTCTTTGCCAAAAGAGTTAGAAGTAAAAAGAAATCGAATGGTACATTTACTTGAAAGTGTTGGCCTAAAACCCATAGTTCCCGATGGGGGATACTTCATCATTGCTGATGTGTCTTTGCTAGGTTTGTAAAGTTTTTATTATTTCAAACATACAGAAACTTAAGAGTGAAATTATATCAGAATTATGAAGAAAAGATTGGTGTCAAAGCCATATCAGCATTTCATTTATGGAAAAATGGATTTCCACAGTGTCAGTCATCTACAATCATCTTGATGATTAGGTTCTTAACCTTAAATATGCCTGTTGTTACATGGTTTGGAGTCGTTTGTTCTAGATATTCTATTAAGCATAGAATTTGCTGTCATCTTGTTCTGGTATGTAATTTAAAACACAGGTACGTGAAATAATATATGTTCCTTGTGTTCCTTTTAGTAAAATTTTAGTTTCCTTTTTACTTAAAAAATATGATTTCTAGAATATTGATGCTATTGAGGAATACTTGTCATTTTAGAGTATACTGAAATGAAGTTAAGAAGGAAAGTAATATTTATTGAAGGTCTACTACATGCCAAGCACTTTTAGACACTCTTTTGAAAAAAAGCATCGTTTGCTCCATTTTTAGGGACATGAAGACTTAGAAAATATTAAATAACTTGCCTGAAGTCACACAGCTAGATTCCAAATAGTTCTGTCTCCAAAAAGCAATGGCCTTCATATTACCTGAAGCTGTTATATGTAATTCTGACATGCCACACAAATCTAAAGTTAGAAGCGATAATGTTTTATGTATAATATCTTTCTTCCCAAAAACTCTAGTGTTAGTCATAGTAAATTTAAGAGCATAATTTATTTTGACAGAAATTATAGAAATTACAGCCATTCTGAACAGTTTTAAATATTTTAAGGTTTTATTACAATGAAGTGATATGCCACCAAACTTGAAAAGTCTTTTAAATATACCAAATTTTATAAATTTTATAAAGCTAGAAACTTTCAATTTTATAAGAAAACAGTGATTGTTATTTCCTTATTTGTCGTGAGAGAAGCAGAGGCCATGGTGACCAGAGGTTCTTGTTCTGCTGTTGCCGGAGAGCTGTATTTGTCAGGCTCCCAAGCTCCATTCTTATATAAAACCCTTTATAATGTTCTATATTCTAAGATTTGGAAATCACCTTTCCTGTACTGGGCCTAAATGTGCAGCTCATTTCATGCAGTGATAAAAAGAAATAGCAGTTTTCGTCTGTTTAGGAGAAAATTATTTTATCTGCTTCCAACAAGAATTTGAATTAATTCATATTTAAAGTCTTCTGTGCAATAATATGTAAGTAGAAATATTCATATATCAATGTAACATGGAGTGGGAGAAGCAAATAGTTTAGTCACCTAGGTTCATATGGTAGTTGACCCTAGAATAATGCAGGGTTAGTGGTGCCAACTCTCTGTACAGTTGAAAATCCGTGTATAACTTATAGTTGGCCCTCCGTATCTGAGGTCCCTCTGTACATGCAGTCCCTCCTTATCCAAGGTTCTACATAAGTGGATTTAACCAACTCTGGATTGTATAGTACCATGATATTTACTATTGAAAAAAAAATCTGTGTATAAGTGGATTTATGCAGTTCAAACCTGTGTTGTTCAAGGGTCAGCTGTATTGTAATTAGCATTAACTTGAGTCCAAACTTCATGGCAGCAAAGGCAAATAGAAAAATGGAATTGGCTACATAATTCTTGGATAAAAGTAAACTTAACAGCTTTTTAGATAAGAATAAGTTTTTTCTAGAACCAAACTAAAAGGCACTTATCACATTTTGACATTAAACATCAAAAGGACAGTAATGCAACTTTTGCTCGCATTAAGCTCTTAAACAGTTTCTCATTCTATCCTCAGTCGATCCAGCCTGCATGTAATATTGGTTTAGGTCCTAGATCTTGAACTAGTGTGGTTGTAATAGGAGCAGAAAGGATTTGGGCTAGAAAACCTTTAATGATGATGGGGAAAAAAGATGTGTGTTATTTATGGTCCTCCTTCACCTGTGTGAGAAAAATGTTAGTATCTATAAGACCCTTCTACATATGAAGACGAAGTTCATTTTATTTTACTCTTTCATCTTCTCAGATGGATTTGAGTGTAGAAATTCTTCCATATACTAGAGGTTGGCCCCACAATTTGCTAAAGACAGAAGCAAGAAACAACACTTTCACTTGATGGTAGCTTAAAAATAAAAATGAGCCATAAAATTCATGGACATAGTAATTTTCTTTAAAACTCATAGCAATGGCTAACTAGTTAATATTTTTGAGCATTCATGATCTAGTAGGTATTATGCTAAGAGCTTTACAAATATCACAATTCTCACAAAAACCCTATGAGATTGGTGCTATTATATCCCCATTGATAGTTGAGAAAGATGAGATAGAAAATCAAGAAATTTACTGAAGTTAATCAACTAATAAGTAGCAGAGCTGGGCTCTGAATCCAGAGATGCATGTCCTAACCAGTGAGCTTATCTTTTTCCTGCTCTACTAAGCAACTTTCCTGACCAGTGAGCGTCATCCTAGAACTAAAAAGGGAAACATTTGATTAGAATACAAGATTACAAATAAGATTATTACAGTTGTTCTAGTGAGATAAGGTCCAAAATTAGGGAGGAGATAGTGGGAATGCAACAACCAATTTTGATTCTCATAGGTTACTTAAATAAGCTAGTGCTATTATAATATGGTTCAAATTCCTACCTTCAATAAGAAATATTTTGTTTAGTTTTTTTGAGAATCTGTGACTCAAGGCTTCAAAAGAAGTAGATTCCAAATTTCTCCTAACTATAAAGTCTTTAGAATTGTATTTATTCCCTTATTTTTCTTTGAGCACCATGGCAATAAATTTCTCTTTTCTAAGCGTTACAAGAATAAATGAGTAGTTGTCATACTGAGTGAAGTAAGTCAGACAGAGAAAGACAAATATATGATATCGCTCATATGTGGATTCTAAAGAATGGTACAAATGAACTTATTTACAAAGAGAAATAGAATCACAGATGTAGAAAACAAACTTACGGTTACCAAGGGGGAAAGCAGGCGTGGAGGGGGGGGATAAGTTGGAAGAATTGGGATTGACATATACACACTACTATATATAAAATAGATAACTAATAAGGACCTGTTGTATAGCACAGGGAACTCTTCTCAATATTCCGTAATGACCTATATGGGAAAAGAACCTAAAAAAGAGTGGATATATGTATACATATAACTGATTCAGGGCTTCCCTGGTGGCACAGTGGTTGAGAGTCCACCTGCCGATTCAGGGGACGGGTTCGTGCCCCGGTCCGGGAAGATCCCACATGCCGCGGAGCGGCTGGGCCCGTGAGCCATGGCCGCTGAGCCTGCGTGTCCGGAACCTGTGCCCCGCAATGGGAGAGGCCACAACAGTGAGAGGCCTGCGTATCGCAAAAAAAAAAAATTAAAAAATTAAGAAAAAATAACTGATTCACTTTGCTATACAGCAGAAAGTAATACAACATTGTAAATCAACTCTACCCCAATAAAAATTTTTAAAAAAAAGAATAAATGAGTAGTACAGCCTGTGTCAATTACAGTTAGTAAGTACCCTCCTGGTTTTTCTTCTACTGCTGTAATCACTCCTTTCTCCAGGTTACCTTTGAGTATGCTACTATTGTGTACTTGTCACTTGGAGTTTTCACGTAATTTACAGTTAGACTCTATTTTAAGTTGTCATTTTGTTAGAGCCAAATCTGAATTAAACACACATACATACATATGACTTGAAATAGTAATTTAACTTCTTCATTTGTAAAATGAGGATTGCTGCTTCTATCAGAATTGTAGGACAAATAAATGAGAGAATCACGTAACATGCTTAACAAATAGTAATAAATGGTAGAGTATTATTAGCATTATTATATGGAAATTTTACATTCTTAAAGCACAGGAAAAAATTGAAATACAATCATTAAGGAAAACCATATTAAGTCATTTAAAAAAAATACAGGTGAAACTTTCTTCAATGTCAAGGTTTTTACACTGTTAATTTGAAGGGACCCAGTAGTATTTAGTGAATAAAAGAAAAAAGGTAAAGGTAACTGCCTTAATTTATTTTGAGTAATAAATTGTGAAATTTCATTGATTACAGTAGCCATCAATGTTTGTTGCTTTGGGGCATTCAAAAGGATCTTGAGTACAAGTCAATAAAATCGAAACAATATGAAATGTAGATTGCTGAATCTGAATGCCAGAGAAATATCTTACCCAGACCTTAAAGCAAGATTGGAACAAGAGATAAGTATAAGAATATATATTTGAAGTTTTTCACCAAATTTAAAAGAAAATTTTTTTAAGCATAATGTTTGGAAGAGGAAACAATAAGGATATCACTTTGGAGAACTACGTAGGCATTTTCCCTTCATAAATAATGAATAATATTAACTTATTCATTCTACAAATATGCTTTTCATTACTTATATGCTAGACTCTGACGTAGGAGATGGGGATAGTGATAGATTGCTATACCCCTGTGGAGCTTACAATCTAATAATGAATTACCATTTGGAGACATAATTATTACAGATGAGCACTCTAAATTTAGGTGTTATTTCTTTAATAATGATCATAGAGGCTTATGTTATTTTTAAACGGAAAGGCAACACTCTTCTTTGTCCTTCCCCTTTCCTACTCTCTTCCAATGCTAAAAGCTATATACACAAGCATGATCAATCAGATGTATATGTGAGTACTGCCTTAGAGTATCAGTAAAGCTTCTCTGTGAATTCCTTACTTCCCACCACACCATGCAGTATGAATCCAGCATGAGAACATTTTGAGAGAAAATTTTGAATCTTGATAGACAGATGAAATACACGTTGCCTCAGATGTAATACATAGGGCATCCGATTTTTATTGTTGTTTTAGATACAGACCTTTCTGATATGAAGAACAGCAACGAACCTTATGACTATAAATTTGTAAAATGGATGACTAAAAATAAGGTAATGTTTATTGGCCTTTGCAATATTGTGCTGTATGTTATAATTTATGAAGGAAACCTGCTGACATGCTTTGAAAACTGTTAACTGTAGTTTTGTTACATGATATTCTACTCATAGCTATTTGGACGATTTTATTTTATTTTTGGCTGCGCTGCATGGCTTACGGGATCTTAGTTCCCTAACTAGGGATTGAACCCAGGTGCTCGGCAGTGAACGTGTGGAGTCCTAACCACTAGACCACTAGGGAATTCCCTGGAGGATTTTAAAAACATTTTTCTTTTGGAAATTATTGTGAATATTTAGAAGTATCTATTTGCTTTTAATGTTTATGCTCCAAAAATTAATATTTAAAGTGTAAGTAGTTTTCCTGTTTTTCCTATTTTATATTCCTATTTGTTTTTTCAGAAATTGTCAGCCATCCCAGTTTCAGCATTCTGTAATGCAGAGACCAAATTACAGTTTGAGAAATTTGTGCGATTTTGCTTCATTAAAGTAAGTTCCCTGTTCTACTCAAAAACACATTTATAATGTCCTTCCTTCTGATTTATAAATCACCATTTTTTTCTATTGCTAGACATGATGTACTCATATGCAGTTTTTAATTTTTGGCTTGCTGCCATAAAATTAATCTACCAAAACAAAACTCAGCACTTTTTGAAGTTGAGCTTACTGGATTACAATGTAATCAGACTCCTTACCTGTAACATTACAATGTCCAGCATGCAACCAAACATTAATACACATGTGAAGACACAAGAAAATGTGACCCTTAATGAAAAAAATGTGACTTCTATGCAGTCAATAGAAATAGATCTTAAGGTGACCCAGATGTAGGAATTATCAGACAAGGGCTTTAAAGCAGATATTATAAATGTGTTCAAGAAATAAAAGGAAAATATGGTCATAATGAGTGACTAGATTAATTAATTTTAAATTCTTAAAAAAGAACCAAATGGAACTTTAAGAATTTAAAAAAGTAATATCTGATATGAAACATATATGGGGCTTAACACAGAGGATTGAGGTTGTGAAAAAAAAAAAGGGTCCACCTGAATACAGATCCACAGAAATCATCCAATCTGAAAAAAGAGGGAAAAATTATTTTTGAAAAACAAGGAGAGTCTCAGATCTATGAGTCAGTGTCAAGTAATAATATACATGTAACTGGAGTATCAAAGAAAGAGAGAATGTGGCAGAAAAAATATTTTAAGAAATAATGGCCAAAATTTCCTCATATTTGGTGAAAAGCCACTTAGAGATCTAAAAATTCAGTGAACCATGCAGGATACAAATAAAAATCACATCTTGACACATCATAATCAAACTGCTGAAAACCAAATATAATGATAAGATCTTGAAAGCAGCCAGAGAAAAACTACACCTCACATGCATGGGAGCAAAGGTACAAATGTTAACTAACTTCTTATCAGAAACAGTGGAGACCAGATTACAATGAAATGACACCTTTAAAGTGCTGAAATAAAAAATATGTCAGCCTAGAATTGTATATCCAGCAAAATATCCTTTAAAACTGAAAACAGTATACATCCCTGGTAAATGAAAGCTAAGAGAATTCAGTACCATCAGATCTGTGCTAAAAATAATCTGAATGTATTATTGCTATTTTTAACAATTTAGTGATAAGATGTTATCACTACTGAAAACAATCTTATGAAGATTAAGGCACTCTCTATACCTGCACACTCATGTATAAGTCTAGACAGAATGATGTAAACACTTTTCAACTTTTAGAGCCATCCTATAGTCAAACTATGGGAGACTTATCTAGAATAGAATATAAATCTTACCAGCATAACAATGTCAACATTTAATTGTCTGAAATGTAGAAGAAAGGGTAAAGCCATTAACACTTGCATCTTATAGTGGATCTAGAAACAGAGGTATATTATTTGAAGTTATAAACAGAACTAACAGAAGAAAAAAGTAGCATAAGACTTCCAGTTTTAGAATGGTAAACATGGCCCTTCCCCATTCTCTTCTTGGAAATTATTAAAGAAACAACTAGCAGAATGGAAAACAAGTTCACAAATCCCCCAGGAAGTGAGAAAGAGTTGCCAAATCAGTGAAGGTAATGGTAGAGGGAAGACACGAAGAAAGGCTTCTGCTTCTACATCTTCAAATTATAGACAGAGCCAACAGGTAGCCTACTCATTATCCAGAACAGCAGGAACAGTAAGTGCACTGGTAGTGGGAACTTCTCCAGACACATTTGGCCCCATGGAAGAGGCAGAGTGGAAACATCCAGTCATGTCTTCTAGCACCTGTGCAAACCAGGTGGAAAGAAAGGGCTGTATAGATTTGCTCTTCACCTCTGTCATTTTTGCTAAAGCTATGTTGAGGCAGTGTGGATACATTAAATTGGAGGGAGCCAATTAAATTAGTTGGAAAGAAATAAAGTCTAAAAGAACTCCCTCTCTCTGAACTCTACATTAACCATATTTAACCTTGTGAGCCAGAGATAATTTCTACTCCCTTCTAGTGGTTCCCTGGATCTTCCTTTATACAAACCTGCAAATACGTCTTCAGATCGTAGACAGAGCCAGCAGGTAGCTTACTCATTACCCAGAACAATAGGAGCCGTACGTAGGTGTGCTGGCAGTGGGAGCTTACAAAGAGAATTCAGTCAAAGATGAGTAATTAAAAGGAACCAGCTATGAATCTAAAAAGATACTATAAGGGGAAAAGGAGAAAGGTACAGTGAAAAACAATATCAGAGAATATCCAACCAAAAAAGAAAAAAATGTTTCCATAGAGCAAACCAAAAGTGTGATATTTCAAATTCAAAACATGTAAAACAAGTTACAGCAGAGATTTTTAAAAGTTCAGGGAAGATAGAGTAAGATAATTAAGAAGATGAAATGGCAGCTGTCAGAGCTCAGGTAAGAAATTGAAGGGAAAAAATAAAGCTATTGGTAATTGTAGTGACATTGGAAACAGCACAGAGAACACTAAATACTTCTGTAAGCACACTGAGGATTGAGAAGAGTGAGCAAAAAGAAGTAGAAAGGAACAAAGAATTTTTTTTTTTGGCAGCACTGTGTGGCTTGTGGGCTCTTAATTCCCCAACCAGGGATTGAATCCGGGCCACGGCAGTGAAACCCAGAGTCTTAACCACTGGACTACCAGGGAACTCCCAGGAACAAAGAATTTTAAAATGTTAGAAAAATTACAGACGTGGAAGACAAATGAAATACCTAGAGTTCCTGGAGGGAGTGGTGCGGAGAGGCAGACCAATGGAACTGGGAAAGAATTGTATAGCTTTATTTTGAGAATGCTTTCCATTGAAAACAAACAAATCTAAAAATGGGAAGGGAATGGCTTGTCTCAGGGAACATTGTCACAGAATAACACTGAGATATGCCTTGTTTTAATCTATTGGACTTTATAAATGATCCTTTGGCATCCAGACAAGATAATCAAGGCCTCCGCGGAGACAGGAGAGGAGGATCAGTGTGGACTCACCTCCTTTGCATCAGCATTCAATATTGGAAGATAGTGGAGCAACACCAAGAAGTCCCTAGGGAAAGCTGACACACCTCATCCAACCTCTTGGAAAAGCAAAAAATAAAAGGGTGGCAAAACGTGCCAAGAAAGTGGAAATTGAAAGAAAGCAGGTTGAATTTAGGGCAAAACAAACCAAAAGCAGCAGCACTTTACAATGATTATGGGTAAAGTCCTCAGTAGTTGTCAAATATATGAAAGGATGCTATACCTCACTCATAATAAGAGAAAAGAAAAATAAAACTGCAGTGAAATTTTATTTTTTCTGATAATTTGGAAACAAGCAAAACAACTGAAAAGTTTCATAAGATACTCTCATGCATTGATTGAGAGTACTAGTATAATGTATAAAATCTCTGCAGTGGTTAGTATGAAAATGTATCATCCAAATATAAATGCACATATCTTCTGACCCAGCAGTTCTGCTTATAGCATTTTTTCCTGTGGATTTACTTGTACATTGAATGTCTTGTGTTCGAGGATTTTCAGTGAAACACTGTTTACAATATCAAAGGATTATAAACAAAATATTCACCAATGAAGGCTGCTTGAATAAATTATGTTACATTCACATCCATAAAAGTGCTCCATGGAGTGATAGAGCATAAGCTAAAAGCAAGGAGCAGACCAGTTTGTGAGGAATACTATTATCTATATAAAAAAAAAAGGGAGGGAGGGAGTGAGATAGAAGCTTTTAAGTGCCTAGACTGTCCCTGGAAGGAGATGTAATAAAATCCCAGTGTTGCCTCTGGGGAGGAGAACTGAGTGGTTGAGGGAGATGGGTGGGATGCTGGGTTACTTTAAAAAAATATTTTGAAATATTCTTAATAAATAAGTTTGAAGAACTGTTTTTCCAAACAATTTTCTGTAGGTTCCTAACTTAATTATTGATGCCTCTATCACTCCCAAATACCTTATTATGTATTCCCCATTATACAACATTCTTCTACAGTATAACCATCAAAATCATGAACTTAACATTGCTATATCATTCTATCTAATCTCAGATCCAGTTCAAGTTTCACTAATTGCCCCAATAATGTCCTTTTTATAACAAACAACCAAGTAAGTAAATAAATCCAGGCCATAATCGTGTCAGTCAGCCAGTCATCAATCAGTCAGTCCAGGCCAGAATTGTGCATTGTATTTAGCTGTCATGTCTCCTTCAAGCTAGAATGGTTCCTCAGTTTTCCTTGACTTTCCTGACCTTAATACTTCTGAAAATTATTGGCCAATTATTTTGAAGAAGGTCCCTCAACATTTGTTTGACATTTACTCGTGAATAGACTCAGATTATGCACCTTTGGCAGGAAACCGTGGAAGTGATGCTTTATTCACTGTTTTGCATCCTATCAGCACATAATTTTAGTTTTTCCTACTGCTTGTAATGTTAAATTTACTTTATTGAGGTGGTGTCTGCCAGGCTTCTCTACTGTAAAGTTTCACTTCTTCCCTTGATAAATAATGAATGTTTTGTGGTGAGGTACTTTCAAACTGTGAAAATATTCCATCTCTCATCAAGCAATTTATTTATCTGTTCATTCATATATGTAAGGACTCATGGATTCCTGTTTCATTCAGTGGGTTATAATTTATCATTATTATTACTTATTTTGATGCTCAAATTTCCCCAGATTTGGCCATTAGGAGCCCCTTTAAGCTGGCCTCTTTTTCCTTTGACATGTCCCCATCATTTTTTGAGCATTTCCTTACTTTCTGGCATAGCAAGATGCACCAGGTTCATTTTGTCATTATCTAGCCCAACTTGGAATCACCTTTTAGTGGAGAATGGTATTAAGAAACCAAGATCTGGGCATTAGGAGTGCTTATTGCTGTTGGAGTATTAGTATTCCCAGGCCCTCCCAGGGGACAGACGTAGGGAATATGTAAATGTATATACATACATTCTATGTCTGTGTCTATTCTACTTATTTCTATGTCTATCTAAATATATTGAAACCACCACAGAGTTTATTCTAGCTTTCTCCCTATCCATATTTGTCCCTCCCTTCTTTGACAATAAAACACCTGGCTCATCATGTAACCACTTCTTTAATCAGTACTTCTGTATGTGACCAGTCTCCTGTCAGTGCCACTGCCCCTCCACCCAGCACCCCTGACAGGCAGCTTTTACCCTAATAAGGCTTTGACACCTCTACCAGGCTGCTGCCCCTGTCCCCTGTATGGCCACCATCCTCACCTCACCTGAGCTTCAACACCCTGTGCTGACCTGCTGCTGTCGCTCTCCTGTAGAGATACCCTCCTCTAAGTCTCCAAGGCCACCACTGTCACCCATTGTATAGAAGTCCTCCTCTTCCCTTATGGGCTCTGACACTCCATGCCTGTCTGCATTGGCAGATACCTGCCTCATCCCCTCCAGGCTCCAAGCTGCCTGGAACCACCCTGCCATACAGAGGCCTTGCTTACTTACCCCCCTCGACTCTGACACCCTGTTCCTGGTCAGTGCCACCACTGCCATCACCACCACGTCATGCCACCAACATTGGAAAGTCTACTCACTCCACTCTGGCTGCAGCACCCTGCACCAGGCTGCCAAGGCTCCCCCTGCCCCCATACATGATCTCCTATTTCACTCAGCCCCATGTAATGGCTTTTGGACTAAATCACTCTGCAGAGATGGAACAGAAAGGAAAAGGAGAAGTAGAGAAAGCAGAAGAGGAAGTTTATCCATCAATTTAATGTTTTACTATATGTAGATATTACCTATTCAAAAAACAAATGAATTTTATCAATACAGTTGACCCTCAAACAGTGTGGGAGTTAGGGGCTTATAACTGAGACTTAGATGGGAGGGGGCAGAATAGTGTGAATGAACCAAGTTTTCCTCATTCAGAGCAGAGAATGGTGAACATTGTCTGAAGTTGATAAATAAAAAAATTAGAAACACACATTATTTAGATTTTAGTGACAACCACTAGAACTGAAACCAGACATTGCCATAAATTGTTGTGTTGGGGGATGGTGGGAGTAGTAGGAAGGGGTGGGGAGGGAAGAAGCAGATGATTATTTTTCAGTGTAAACTCTTCTGTACTCTTTGACTTTCTTCTGTAATTGTGTATTAATTTATTCCTCCATTCTTGCTCCGCCTGGCATCCTCTGTGTGTTGGGAGCTAAGGGAGGGGTTTTCCTCTGTTGTCTAGAAGCCTCTTTGAAAGAGGTCTGTGATTTTGTATACTTCCTACCCAAATGGATGAAACAGTGAATATGGATCCCATCAGCACATCCTTGAGACTCTCCTCCTGCATCAGTGTTATTTATGAGTCTGGGTCTTTGGTGCTGCAGGCCACTTGGGCTGCCACAAGTGGTTATGAGTGAGGGTGTTCACACTGACGGATATCGTTCTGGCTGGGATCAGGTTAAACTGTTTTCAGTCTGATCTGTATATACAGTTTGTCAATCTTTTTTTTTTTTTTTTTTTTTTTTTGGTGATGCTCTTTGGCCCTATACTGGTTAATTTGTAGATTTCTTTGGTGTCAGGAAAGTAGTAATAAAGTGCCCTGAATTGGCAGCCAGCATCACAAAACAGTATGATGTAGTGATTGCCGTGATGCTTCTCTAGCTCCCCTAACATTGAATTCTTGTGAGGTTCATTCACTTTTCTAGCCTGACAGCAATGGGATATAGAATTATAAATAATTGGTTTGTTTGATTTGCTACTGGGCTCCTTAAAGAGCTCAGGACTTGTGTATTTGGCCACCAAGGCAAGGGATGATGCTGTGGATGCCATTTCCCAGTCTCTGTTCCTGCTGAGATTAAGTGGCTTAATATGGGGCAGAGCTTTCAGTCATGCAACTCAAGGTGTCCCCCACCCCTACCCCCACCCCATGAATGCTCTTGGGCTCTGTCTTGGCTGCAGAGGCCAAGGACTGGCTGGAGCCCATCTGGGCCCAGCTTAAGTTATCAGGGGTTGAGAAGCACTAGGTTCCCAAATCACTACATGACTATTACGGATGGACTGATTTGGGTATATTTTTTATATTTAAATCTTTATTTCATCTTGAGTTTATTTTGATATGTAATGATGATTATTTCATTAATTTACAGAAAGACAGTACACTGGATGCTGCTGAAGAAATCATCAAGGCATGGAGTAGACAGAAGTTTTGATACATGCAGACTGCATTGTTTCTATTAAATGACCTGGTATGAAATTATTTAGTACTGCTACTTGCTGGGTATTGAAAAAAAAATCTCAGTACAAATGAAATTTAAAGGACTATTTCCATTGTTAATCCCACTCCTGATAATATTCAGGAGATCTGATTTTTTTTTTCAGCTGAAATGTATTAAAACACCTTTTAGACCACTTTATGAGTCAGTATAGTGCAGTGGTAAGAACTGTGAGATGCTGGTTGATGCTTAACCTCTCTGCACTTCAGTTTCCTCATAAAAGGGGAATAAAAATAGCACCTACTTTATATGAAGTTTGTGAGTTGTTGTTTGTGAGGATGAAATGGACTGATGTATGTAAAGCCTGGCAGACAATAAGCACTCAACTACTCTTGGCCAGTTTCACTTCTCTGCCATTGTGTGAAAACCCTTAACCAGTCAACTCTGTATCTTTGCTTTGTCTCTACCCACCTGTAGTTCTCTCCCCTTCACTTACTAATGGCTTTGAACTTTGCTCATAGTTTTGCCTCTCTGTTGCAAGTACTGCCATCATCTGAGGTGGCTTCAAGGTCCCCATGGATTACCTAGGCTTTTGGTACTTTGACCTCCTCACCTCTGGTGATATTCACCTCCACTCCACTCTCCACTTCAGCCACCCACTCCCTTGGGCATACCCTAAACCTTTCATCATTTCAGGCTGTTCCATCTTTGAGATAATAAGTTAGTCATTTCACACTGTAACCACCTATTCTTACACTAAGTATCCCGCCCGGCCAGTATTTCCCCTCTCTCCATCTCTCTCTCTCTCTGTCTCTCTCTCTCCCTCTCTCACTCAGCTCCTCTCAAAATATTACTTTAAACTATCATTTCAAATCCACTATTTCTCAAAAATTGGTCCATGGCCCTCTTACATCAGAATCAACTAGGATCTTAGAACCTTCTATCAGTCTCTTTGTACCTTCACTCCCTTCCATATCCAGGTTAGATTTCGTTATCCATAACTTCAGCCAAGATACTTTTGCTGCCTTGAATAACTTGCTCGTACTATCTCACCTACCTGGTCAAACAAACAAA
Organism: Hyperoodon ampullatus; assembly: GCF_949752795.1. NCBI lineage: Eukaryota > Metazoa > Chordata > Mammalia > Artiodactyla > Ziphiidae > Hyperoodon > Hyperoodon ampullatus. The sequence continues at coordinate 79,501,633 of NC_136915.1, read as the reverse complement.
CAAACAAACAACTCATCCCTGGGGTTGAAGCTCCATGCTTGCAACTGGGCTGCTGAGCGCTGCTGTAGCAAAATGCATAATTGGGCAGGTTCTAACAACCATGAATGCACGACATTGACCTTAACTTGACTTAATTCTTCTGTGTTCCCCTAGTGAGCTTTCTCTACATTTTACCACGACAGCAATTCCTAATATTCTTCCATTCTCCATAGTAAAAATATCCAGGCTTCTCCATTCTCCTAACACCTCAAAGCCCACCACTGCCAGTACTATTAAATGACCTAATCTCCTGCTTCTGTGAAAAACAAAATTAAAAAAATGAAAAAGTAGAAGCCACCAGACCAGCACTCCCAGCTGGGATTCTACCAATAAGTGAGTCTATGACATCCACATCAGCATCCATCCTTTCTTTATTGCCCCCAGGGCCTGGGGACAGTGGGGAGGATTGGTGGTAAGCAGATCCAGAAGGAGGCCAGGACCTCAAGAGCCAACTATTGCATAGCAAAACAAATTCCATGTGAAAATTGTGCCTGTTCACTCGTGTGGGGGACTTGATAAAATTTTCACCAGGGTTTAAATCCACTCTTTGCAGCCTTGGACTTGTCCAGTGCTAATCCCACCACCTGTACTCTGGATCCCATGTCTTCTCACATTTTCAGGGACTTGGTTCAGCCTATTCTCTTATATCTTCAGCCTCTACTGGATCCCTTCCTCAACAGTAAGATACTTTCAAATCTCTCCCATCTTAGAAAATCCTTTCCCTGATTCTATCTACAACCCTATTATCTCTTCCTCTTCAGGGCAAAATTTCTTCCTTCCATTTTTTTCTCTCTCCCTACTGGCCTCCCTCCATCCTTCATTTTTTCCTTTAACAAATATTCATTGAACTCCTAATATGTGCCAGGCACTGTCCTAAGATATTCAGGCACTTAGGATATATTGGTGAACAAGTGAACCAAAGATCCTTGCCTTCTAGGGCTCTCCTAGAGAGGGGAGAGACAATAACTAAATCATAAACATAATGAAATATATTGTAAAACTTATACATGGCAATTGTATGAAGAAAAGAAGGCAGGGTAGAGGTTGGAATGAGAGTTTTAGGGAAGCAAATTGGAATTTTAAACAGTGTGGTCAGGTCTCATGGAGGGGACATAGAAGCAGACTTAGAAGAAGAGAGGGAGAGAGCCTTGGTAAGATCTTAGGGAGGGACATCCCAGGCAGAAGGAATAACCAGTGCAAAGGCTCTACAACAGGAGGGTGTCTTATGTTTGATGAATACCAAAGGTCTGCTGTGGCTGGATGGAATAACCAAGGGATGGAGTAGCAGGTATTAGGCCAGAGAAGTAACATAGGACCTCAAGGACTGGAGTAAGGATAATGGTTTCGTGCTATCCTATCCATACCTTTTTTTTTTGATATGTAAAATAATGTTTATTGCAGCATGGTTTATAATTCCTCCAAACTAGGAACAACCAAAAAGACATGAGACTGTGTACAAGCGCCAAATATGTCAGTATTAGCGACTAAAGGGGACTGATGACCTAGCTCTGGATTTTTTGAGAAATTTTACTGCGAAATGGAATAACTTGAAAAAGTTTTCCTCATTTGATGATTCCACTTTCTCGCACACACACACTCCTCACTTACCCTCAACCCACTACAGTCTGGATTCCATACCCATTATTGTTCTAAGTTCTCTAATGACCTCCATGTTCTTAGGTTTAAAGGAAACGTCTCAGTTCCATCTGGCTTTACCTCTTAGTATTTACCACTGCAGGCTGCTTGGGCCTTCCTAAACCCTAATTTTTTTTTTTTTAGATCTGTGGTGCTGCATGTTCATTAGTTGCCTTTTGTACTCTGCCCTTCTTCCTTCATCTCCTTTGCCTGTTTCTTAGATATTGGTATTTTGTCTTTCTCACTAAATAACTTCATTTACTCTGTATATGCTAGTGACTCCTAAATCTGTAACAGCCTAGTTCTATCTGTTGAATTTCACATCCAGTATCCCATTCGTCATCTCACATGGACATTTTATAGGCAAACCCTATTCAATCTGGGTTCCTCACCTCAGTGAATGGTGCCACCAATCCAGTTGCTCAAATCAGAAAACCTACAAGTCATTTTTAACTTTTCTCCCTACATCCAAATCCTCTATATAGTACCCCGCCTGTCTTCAATCCATCACTTCTCTCTGCTCCAATTGCCCCCACTCTGGCACCAACCAATGTCATTTCTCAACTAAATTACTAGTCAACTCTTAACAGTTCTCCCTGTCTTGCTCCTTGTGACTTATCCCTGTAGCCCAAGCAAGCTTTATAAAATGCAAATGTCATCATGTTACATATATTAGTTAAGATTATTCCTGTTGCAAGTGACAGAAAGCCTAACCTGTATGGGTTTAAATCAAATAAAAAGGAATTGTCTGCCTCAACGTTTTAGGAGTAGTCTAGTTTCAGTTACAGCTTGATCCAAGACTCATATTGTAATATATCACCAAGCTCCATTTCATAGTTCTGTCTTCTCTGTGTCAGCTTTATCTCCACGTTGTACCTCCTGGATAGAAACATGGCTACAACAGTTTCTGAGCATCATATGGTGACACTAGCAAATCCAGCAAAAGAGGACACTTTCTCCGAAGCTCCAGCAAAAGATATATTGTGTCGTATTGGCTCATTCCTGAGCTATCCGCTGAGGCCAAGGGGATTGGACATGCTAACTAACTTAGGCCAATCCAAGGTCAACTTCACATGGACTACATTGGTTGAAAGAAGGGACAGAATGACGAAGGGAGGAAATGCATGAGAAAATGTCTTAAGTGACTTAAAATCTTTTACTCTCCATTGCTCTTAACATAACTGAGTTTTGTTGCTGTTGTTTTTAGGTTTCGTTTTGAGTTATTTGGGTGTTTGGGGTTTTTAGACGATCATTCTCTGATGCAAACCACTTATTTATTTATTTGTTTATTTATTTATTTATTTATGGGTGGCTGTGTTGGGTCTTTGTTGCTGCGCACGGGCTTCCTCTAGTTGTGGCGAGCGCGGGCTACTCTTCGTTGTGGTGCGAGGGCTTCTCATTGCGGTGGGTTCTCTTGTTGTGGAACACGGGCTCTAGGCACGTGGGCTTCAGTAGTTGTGGAGCACAGGCTTAGTTGCTCTGTGGCATGTGGGATCTTCCCAGACCAGGGCTTGAACCTGTGTCCCCTGCATTGGCAGGCAGATTCTTAACCACTGCGCCACCAGGGAAGTCCCGCAAACCCTTTTTTTTTTTTTTTTTTTTTAACATCGTTATTGGAGTATAATTGCTTTACAATGGTGTGTTAGTTTCTGCTTTATAACAAAGTGAATCAGTTATACATATACATATATCCCCATATCTCTTCCCTCTTGCGTCTCCCTCCCTCCCATCCTCCCTATCCCACCCCTCTAGGTGGTCACAAAGCACCGAGCTGATCTCCCTACCACAAACCCTTCTTGATTGAGGAAAGAATTAGTTCATTACTTAGTCAGGTAAGGGAATCACCCCTGAAGGTCATTTCTCCTCAGTCACTCAGACTCTCCTCATCAGGGCTTACAGTGCCCTGTATGATATGGTCTCCCTCTTACTCCTCCAGTCCATCTTTCCCATCTTTTCCTACTCAAATGTCTAGTCTTACTTCCAATTTCTAAATGAGCCCTATGCTCTCTACCTTTTAGCAGATGTTATTTCCTGACATTCAGGCATGGTTAATGTAGGTGGTATATTGGTGGTGCTTAATTTTATGTGTCAGTTTAGCTGCACCATGGTGCCCAGATTTGTGGTCCAACGTTATTCTGCATGTTTCTGTAAGGGTGTTTTTGGAAGAGATTAACATTTAAATCAGTAGACTTTGAGTAAAGCAAATTGCTCTCCATAATGTGGGTGGGCCTCATCCAATCAGTTGAAGGCCTTAACAGAACAAAAGACTGACACACCTCCCCCACCTCCCGTCCCCAACCTTACCACCCCCCGCCCCTGGGGCAAGAGGAAATTCTTCCAGCAGAGGGCCTTCAGACTTGAACTGCAGTATGGTCTCTTCCTGGGTCTACAGCCTGCAGGCCCACCCTGCAGATTTTGGACTTGCCAGCCTCCATTATCATGTAATTCAGTTTCTTAAAATGAATCTCTTTCTATATATATATACATACACACACACACCTTATTGGTTCTGTTTCTCTGAAGAATTCTAATACAAGTAGATTAGCAAAAATGCCAATAAGTTGTCTATAAATTCCCAAAGTTATGTAAGAACTCATTTTATGACATTATACTGTATTATAATAATGAGATATGGACTTCACACAATAATGAATTTTTAAAGATAGGTTTGCCTATCCAAAAGCCAATAATAATCCACCTTCTCCTTTGACTACTTCTACTATGGAGGCTAAAAGCCAAAATATCCAATTTCTCAGCCTCCCTTGCAACTAGTCAGAAGTGCCTGAGAAGAGCTTCCCTTCATGGAAAAAGATGAGGCAAAGTTATCCTGAGACTTCTTCATCTTTTTGTCCTCTTCATCCTTCTACTTTCTTCCTACCTGGAATGTATTATAGAAGTAAGGGCTGGAGGTGCAGCAGCCATCTTGCATTCAGGCAGCAACTGGCATCAGAGTGAAAGCCTACATAATAAGGATGGCAGAGCAGAAAGATAGAAGAGACAGACCCTGGAAGCAATTTGGAGCTACTGTAACCCCAGAATTTGTAATGCATGAGACAAATAAACCCCTATTTTTAAAGCCACCAGAATAGAGTTTTTTAAATTATTTACAGATGAATGAATTACTACCTGATATAGAAGATATGGTATGCAGATCAAATTTTTCTTCTAGAAGATAAACTGACCTGATGAAAAGGCCTGGAGGTAGTGAGAGAGACCAATCAGAAGGCTCCTGAAGGAGCCCAGGAAGGAGATGGTGAGGTCCTGAAGGATTTAGTATGAGAGAAAGGTAAATCATCACAAATATTTGTCAAACTCATACATTTTTACCATCATTCTTATGATGAAAACAATTACATAACTACACAGTTACCAAATATTTTAAATCAAAAATTGTCTCCAGATAAAACAAGAAGTCTTCTGGGTCTCAGTTGGTTAAACCCAAGGATAAAACAAAATAAAACAAAAACCTCAACCACATTCATGAGACATGAGGATTTCATTTTATTGCTGCTCTGAGAATACATCTAATTACTCAGTCATGCCAATTAAATAGTAACTTCACCTGCTGACAAACAGCTGTATTGGGATAGATCAAAATAAATTATAGAAATAATTAGATTTTCTAATCAATATTAACTTCATCATATTATACAGCTGCTACTTTCTTTGACATTTAATACAGCATCTTTTTTCTTATGTAAAACTTGTCATTTGTAGCAAAATCTCATAGTAAAAAAGATGAATAATAATTTTGTTCTTTTGTCAATGAGAGTGGTTATTCTGAACTATTACTTTTAAAAATCTTTACCCATCTCATTAATTATCTGTTGAAAGTATAAACATCATATTTTAGTTGAAACCTTAGAGCTATAGCTTCTAATACCATAACCTCATTTTCTGTGTAAATTACTGAGACGACTTTTTTTTTTTGCCGCACTGCACGGCTTGCGGGATCTTAGTTTCCTGACCAGGGATTGAACCCGCACTCTCAGCAGTGAAAGTGCCAAGTCCTAACCACTGGACTGCCAGGGAATTCCCCCAGATGACTCATTATAACACCACTTTTATAATTATTATTTTTAATTTTTAAAAAATTTATTTATTTTTAAATAATTTATTTATTTTTAAATTTTATTTATTTTTTGGCTGCATCGGGTCTTAGTTGCGGCACGCGGGACCTTCCTTGAGGCATGTGGGACCTTTCGTTGTGGCACACAGGCTTCTCTCTAGTCGTGGCATGTGGGTTTTCTCTTCTCTAGTTGTGGCGCACGGGCTCCAGGATGCATGGGCTCTGTAGTTTGCGGCACGTGGGCTCTCTAGTTGAGGTACACGATCTCAGCAGTTGGGGCACGGAGGCTTAGTCACCCCACAGCATGTGGGATCTTAGTTCCCTGACCAGGGATCGAAGCCGCATCCCCTGCATTGTAAGGCAGATTCTTTACCACTGGACCACCAGGGAAGTCCCTATAATTATTCTTGAAGCATTCTGCTGACCAATATATGTGCAAAAGAGTACAAAACTCATGAAAACCATTCAGTTTTCTAAAGATTTTTCTCTCTCTGGAATGCCCTGGTAAAACACTAGTCTGCCTGCTCTACCCTGGAAACTGACCACTTTTGAAGGAAAATCTGTGCATTACACTTCGCTGGTGAAAGCCCTTCAGTGCCACTCAGTCTCACTCAGAGTAAAAGCCAAAATTGTCTCTCTGACCTTGGAGCCCTGCATGACCTGACCCTGCTCTTCCCTAACCTCATCTCCTACTACCCTGCCCTTCCCTCCATGCACTGCTTGCTGATCACCAGGGCCGCTACAGATTAGGTCTGCTGTACCTGAGGTTCCCTCTGCCTAGATACTTTCCACCCAGTGTCCACCTGGCTACCTCCAGTCTTTATTCAAATGTCATCTCAGGTGAACTTATCTGACCTCCCATTTAAAATTGTAAATCCTGGCTCTCCTCATTCCCTTTCCCTGCCTTATTTTTCTCCTTAGCGCTTACTACCGTTGAACTTAAAATGTTTCTCTCGTTCTATTTATCATTTTTATCCCCTCCTAACATACGTTCCATGAGGCCAAGGATTTTTATTGTTTTGTTCATGGCTGTATCCACAACACCTAAAGCAGAGTCTGGCATAAAGTAGCACTGAATAAATGAATTTCTGCAAATGGAATTTGGCCCTCAGAACACCACTGTTTTTTTGATGTTGTTTTGTTTTTAACCTTGGGTCTCTGTTTGGCCCATGTCTTTCACTTATTAATAGTTTCCTGAAGTGCCAAATATTGTTCCTAAAACTGCAGATATGGTTAGCCAGGCTTCTGAATCACCTGTGCTGAAGGCTTCAGCTAATCAATAATGTGGGACTCTATCTGACCTCTGGAAACCCAGTCCCAGGATACAGGACTCAAAGTTGCACTTGGCTCCTGGCTGCAAGACAATAAGATTTAATAGAGTAGTGGTATGCAAGCATTTTTAAGCCAGGGAGTGCATATGTTCACATGCATATGTACACACATATACACACACACATGCACACAAGCTTGGAATTACATCTATCTCCCTTTTGCCTGGCAAATAAATATTTATAATGAGGGCCTGGTTCTCAGTCTGAAATGATGCTGATAATGCTATCTCAGCCCCTGCCTTCCAAACCTGGGGAAATGGGACACTTGAATTGGTGCAACATCTCTGGAGGGCAATTTCACAATATCTATCAAAATGTTGTATGAGCATGTCTTTTGATGCCCGGATTCTGTTGTTAGGTATTTACACTTTGAACATGCAAACCTTCACCCACAAATATGAACAAGAATGTTCATGACAGCATTGTTTATAATATCACAAAACTGGAAACAACCAATTACTCCATTATTGGCGTAATAGTTCAATAAATTATGGTATCTAGTCAAAGAATGCAGTTCATCTCTGTTACTTGAAAAAAAATGAATAGACTATTGAACGTGATCTGCTTGTGCAAATAAAACAAAAATACATTAATAGATGATTATCCCTGGGCACGATATGGATGTATCTTATATGAATTTGAATTATGCAAATTAGGTGTTAGACCATATCAAAATATTAATACAATCTTATGCTCAGAATTTTAAATAATTTTCATTTCCTCAAATAAAAAATTTGTTTGAAAAAGTACATAACTTCAAGACTGGCAGGCCTCTTGCTTATACAATTGCAACATGGCAGTGTCATCTGAGCTGTAAACAGTGCCATCTTTTGGCCAAAATGCTGAGGTTGAAGGAGCTTGGGAAGTCAGAGGAACTGGATGACTGCCAGTGTGGTGTGACACCCCCATGCAGAGCCTTGTGTTCAGGAAATGGGAGTAGCTGTCTACAGCTGTCAACAAATTATCTTAAGAAGTCACATAGTCTTTCTCTTTATTTCATAATCAATTAAATGGAAAAGGGTTTTTCCATATTAATACATACAAATACTTTCGAGTTCCAAATAAAAGTACTCAAATAAAAGGAATGGTCTATCACAGAGTATGTAGTTGTTTGAAAGCAAGCCATAACTAAATTCTCATTAACTTAAAGTGTAGCTCATATCATTTTACTCTGGAACAATTTTTTGAAAATTTGAAAGACTCAAGCAAGTTTAGTTATTTTAAATGTAGAAATTTGCGACCATTTAGTTTAGTGGGAAATTCTTAGGATCTCTATTGTAAAATCAAACTACTGACCTTGGGTTTGTGGGGAATTTTTTTTTTAACATTAACTTCCACATAACAGAAAAGAAAGAAAGATATACCAATCCCTCATTTGCAAAATAGACAATCATGTCAGACTACAGCCAGAGTTTAACCTAACTGAAAAAGTAAAGATGATAGTCCAAAGACATATTAGGAGTGAGCATTTTGATGAGAATGCTACAAAATTAGCTTGAAAGGTCCAAACATTGGGTGGGAACAGATGAATGCAAAGAGTGGCAGGGGCTTCCTATGCAGCTTTTATACTGCATTTGGTTGCAAATGCCATAAAGTCATTAAACAGCGGAAGATTGCTAAACTGCTGTGGGTTTTGTGGTTTTAATAGAAAAACTACATTCAAGTTAACTTTCTTTTTTTTTTAACTTGAAAAAACCCATCCCAATAAAAGTATTCTAAGTAACTGATGGTGTACTGAATACCACCTCTATTAAGCTATATATGGGAACTGCTTATCTTACTGCCATTTAAAACACTCAAGAGTGAGCATGTTGTTAATACGCAGAAAATAATACTAGTGGTGATAACGTGGACTCTTGTGATGTCTGAACATGAGACACTGAGTAGAGATTACCCATTTTGGCTAAGATCAGTGGCAGGACAGTGGGTGGCAAATGCCTTATTTCACAAGTGTGGGGCAGTTCCTTTCATCTCGTTAATGCGAAAGAGAAAAATCCTAGGTAGGAAAGGTCAGAAAATAGTGAGAATGAGCAGGTATAATGGACAATTTTGTAGAGGAGAGAAAACACTAGGGTAAAAAAAAAGGAAAAGCTAGCCTTAATGGAAAAACCCTTTTCGTAAACCTCACTAATTTGGTTTAATTACTGTGAAGAACAGTCAGAATAATGATATTTTAAAATACATTCTTTCATTCAATCAATCAATAACTCACACAAACCACAGTTATTGGATGTCTTCTCTATGCAAAAGATTAGTCACAAAGGTCCAAAGGAAAAATTTGGATGCTTCAGCCCTCAGTGAGCTCACCACCATTTATTTTCAAGTACCTGTAGTAGTAGAATCAACCATGGTAAAGCATTGCTTAGAAAAGGGTCTTGGTACATGAATTGGTTTTTACCACCTAAATTGCACTAAGGGACTGTCTGTATATCATTTTCCTATTTCAAAGGTAAATGTTGCCTCTGTTTCATAACGTTATAACCAAAATTACAATTTTCCTATTTTTAGCATTTATCTTGCTTCCAATGTTATTGTGAAAAAAATTGCAATGGACATCTTCATGAATATAGTATCCCATATTTTAGGTTATTTCCTTACTCCAGTTCTCAGAAGTGGGATTACTGGCTCAAGAGGTTTTCACATCTAAATCATTCTGGAGTATTGCTGAATTGCTTTCTAAAAGGCTTGTACCAATTTATAATACTGTGAGCAATATGTGGCCATCATGAGAGACAGTAATGAGAGCAATTTTATATTCTCATCACATGGTCATACTTTATAATTAATATGGAGTTTTAATTTGATACATAAATAATATGAGATTACTTGAAAATAGGTAGTTATTTTACACAATAAGATTTTTAGCATGTGATTTTCATGGAAACAGTAATGTTAAAATTCTCTCTTTAAGAAAGAAAGTGTCAAGAAACGGGTCACATGAATGTTTCATGTTCTCATTTTCCCCCAATAGTTCATTACTTGAAAACCATTAGTAGGGCTTTAAAGACAAATTTCATTTACACTAAAATAAATACACTTAAAGAACATTTTTAGGAAATTATACTCTCATATATCATTCAATCTCCCCATGTTTTTTATTATAAAATGAGAACGTTGTTATTTTGGGAAAAATATTAGCTTCAAAACATTTAATAAAACAACACTAAATAGCATAGCATAACTTTTGAAGTCATACTTAATGGCAAACGATATCTTTTTGGAAAAAATACTGATTTTAAAAGTCACAAGCTACTAGCATGAACCCTTTAGAGTTATTTTGTTTTGTTTTGTTTTTAGCAGAGTAGTTTAGAAGTGTAAAAGAAAACTAGTGTCCACTGAACATTGAATTAAAAAGTGAGTTAATTTCTAGCACTCTTCTTCCTTGATTCTGTAAGGGAATAATGACACTTAATATTTTCTATTTATAGATTATTAATGTTTTAAGCCTATATTCTACTTTCTAACACTTGGAGAAGCTGCTGCCTTTTCTCAGTGAACAAGTAGATTTATTCTCAAATGGACAACAAGCTACCAGTACTGGAGAATCAAAAATTTCAAATAAATCAACAAACAAATTGAAAAGTTCAATTCAGGATCACATATGCAAGTACATTTAGCAATGGGATATGAGCCAGGCACATTTCAGTTTAGGTAGCACATGAACTGACAAACACAGGTGTCCTTAGGCAGACAGCTGGCCAGAATATTTTAGAGTACAGCTGCCCCACAAAATCAGCCCACATGATAGCTGCAGGTGCACTGCTTGTTGAATCCATTTCCTGATCTTAAGGTCTATAAGGTGAGTTTGTGTATATTGAGTTTCTAATAGGAGGCATACTGCCTGGACTCTGGACCCAAATTGCTAGGGTCTAAATCCCAGTTCTACTATTTACTAGCTGTGTGATTTCAGGCTAGTTACTTAACCATTCTATGCCTCAATTTCTCCATCCATAAAGTGGGGACAATAATAGTATCCAACTCATAGAGTTGTTGGGAAGATTTAATGAGTTAATATATGCAAAGCCTTAAAATAGTACCTGGCACATAGTAAGCACTATATGAGTGTTTACTGATACTATTAATATCATGATTATTGTTTATTACTACTTCTACCTGTATTCAAATAAAGCTTTATGCCTTTATTAAAGACTAAAAGAATAATGAATGCATCTACAAATATAATCTGTATTTCCCAGGGCACAGAAATTTGGGCTTAAAAATATAGTCTTGCAATAACAGTTACATAGTAGGCATGCATAGAAGTGGGACAATTTTAGAGTCAGTCATTCCTGGCTTTGAATTCTATCACCACCACTAACTTATGTGTAACACTGGGCAATTTATCTATTCAACCTCTCTAAGACTTTAAAAGGAGAATAATAATACTTGCCTGACAAGATAACGAAGAACTAGATAAGATAATGAATGTGAGGTGCCTGACAAATGGCCTCATGCAAGGACCTCAGGCCTACTTTCAAGAACTTACCTAGTTCTTGCAGCTCCATGCGGGGCCCTCCCTTTCCCTCTCTGGCTCTCTGCCACCTTCAGCAGGGTTTTACCTTTCTGCCCAGTGAAGCCAAACCAGCAAGAAGCAGGCCCAGGACAATCACCAAATGAAAACTTAGTGAGTAAAAATATCTTTGGTAATTTAGGAAGTATTATAATGCTTTATAAAAAACGTTTAAAAGTCTATACTTCTTAGAAATGTAGACTAAAGTATGTATGGGTCAAAGTGATATATGGGATTTATTTTTAAAATACTTTAGTAAAGGGAGAAAAAAGGAAAGAAAAGTATACACAAAAAAATTGGCAAAATCATGATAATTGTTTAATCAGGATGATAGGTATATGAGGATCATAATATTATTGTCTCTAATTTTTAGTGTTTGAAAATCTTCATACATAAAAAACCATTTGAAAAATTAAAATACAAACCCCTCACATTTCTAGAAGTAATACATATGGCCCCTCGGCCACCAGTTAAATGAGGTTTGTCTAATATTCTAGACAATTCATCTCATTTCCAAAAGAGTCCCAGTCAGAGCTGGTCATACATTGCAGTGAATCCTCTATTCTTCCTAGTCCAGCAGAATATGTCATATGACATATTTCAAATATTCTATAATTTCCAATCAAGTATTTGTCAAACCTTGCTTAAGTTAGGAAATTGTCATCTTGCAATATCACCATACAGACACTTTTATAACAGACATTTATATATCAGTGTTTCCAGGCCACAGGTAAATCTAAGGAAGCTCCATAACATTACGCCAAGAGGAAGAAGCCAGATGTAAAAGACAACATATCATATGATTCCATTTACATGAAAAGTCCAGAAAAGGCAAATCTATAGAGACAGAAAGTAGATGAGTGATTCTTGGGGCTGGAAGTGGAATGGGCATTAACTGTACATGGGCATGAGTGATCTTATTGAGATGATGGAAATGTGCTAAAACTGGGTTATGGGGATGGTTGCACAACTTGGTAAAATTAATAAAAATCACTTCTAAACAGGTAAATTCTATGGTATGTAATTATACCTCAATAAATTTATTTATTTATTTATTTTTAATTATTTTTTAAATTTTACTTTTAATTTTTTTGTGGTACGCGGGCCTCTCACTGTTGTGGCCTCTCCCGTTGAGGAGCCCAGGCTCCGGACGCGCAGGCTCAGCGGCCATGGCTCACAGGTCCAGCCACTCCGCGGCATGTGGGATCCTGCCGGACCGGGGCACGAACCCACGTCCCCTGCATCGGCAGGCGGACTCTCAACCACTGCGCCACCAGGGAAGCCCACCTCAATAAATTTAAAAATATATATATCTAGTTGGGTCACAAACTTTAAAAAATCATTTATTAGGTATGTAAAGCATTTTATACTTGGGAAGAACTATAACCTATCAAGTTGTGATTTCACAGTAATGACATAAACTTAAAATTCTATTTTAAAAGCTTAAAAAAGATGAGTTCGCTTAAATAATTGATTTAAATAATTTTATTTAATTCATGTAGTTTAGTTAAATAAAAATGATGATATTAACAAGCTGGAAGTTTTGGTAAATGATAGTCTGGGTTATTGATTCCTAGGTGACACAACCCCACCTCTGTGTGTGTGTTTCAATCTCAGGATCAGATACAAAGATTAAGTGGGATTATGTTGATGAAAATGCTTTATAAATTGCCAATGCTGTACTAACAACAAAAAGAGGAATGGCCTACCAAAGCTGCTTCTATTTTAATATAAAAGAAATCTTAACTAGGTTATGACAGACATTCTTCGGGGGGGGGCGGGCAGGAGTAATTAACCAGTTGCCCAGCTTCCCTCCTCTGGGGTTTCAATTTCTCTGATGGTTTCTTCCTTCCACAAACATTATTGAATGCCTCATAAACCATTAGGTGGTAGGTCCTTATCTTGATTCTCAAGAGGTGCCCAGTTCCCTTCCTCCTCCTCTCCCTCTTCTCCCAAGCCAAGGTGCTCTACTATGAAAACTTCCTGCTGGATTGGGGTGCAGCATCCCCAAGCTCTTTCGTAGTTGCACTTGGCACAGCTGAAATAAATTGGCATTTTGAAACTTTACCAGATATTGAGGGAGAAAATCCCCCACAAAAGTACAGTCAAGTTTTTAAATTACAGCACGGAAGACAAAAAAAAAAAAAAATAAAAATAAGCTCTCCCATCCCCATCTGGATTTCAGTTCCTAAACTTCTGCCTCTTGTTCTTTCTAAGGAAGCGAGTCTTTCCCACCTTTCAAGAAAACAATGGGGGCTCAGTGGCATTTAAGTCCCATGCCCAAAAGAATAAAGCAGCCACTATATCCTAAGTTCTCATCCCCAAAGAAACCCTTTTTCCTCCAATTCCCACAGGGCCAAGGGTGGTTTGTTTTCAGCCAAGTAGTGATAGTGTTGCTGTTATTTTTAGTACTATTCTGACATTAGTTTGGCTAATTAATAAGTCTAGGGAGCTTTTGCAGTATCTAACCATTTTTGCTAAGTTCTCTACATTTCAAATTGCCAAATTTGCAAAGACCATGAAACAGCAGTCAGGTTAGGGCCCACATCTCCCTGCCTCACGGTGTAGTGCTCTTACATGGTTTTGTTTCATCTCCTGCCAATTCTAAAAGGGTTTGCAAGGCAGATACTATTACCCCTTGCACCAAGGCGCAAAGGGACGTGCCTAAGAAGACACAGCTTGCTAGCTGATGACAGAGCCTGAATTGACACCCGTTCGGGGTGACCCAAGTGAATTTCTCTTTATTCCAAGTACCTTGGTGGAGTCACCCCTCTGGGCAAGTAAGAACTGCGCTCAAACTCGAGTAGCTGACTCCGGGCGGGGGGAAGGGTGGTTAGCCATCGGGGATGCGGGCTTTGCCCTCTCCACGATGCCCGGGTTATCTTTGTGTTTTAACTCAGTCAAGTTGAGGGTACCTCTGGTGTAGCTCGTTTGCAGGGTGCCCTTGTGAATTTTCCTAGGTAGTTTCCTCGATTGGCTCAGGCACCAGAGCGAATGTCCGAAACTGAATAGGAAAATAAGAAAACGCAAAGCACGTGGCGTACAGGAGCTCACCTTTTTTGGCCTTTCTCCCGACCCGTAGCCGCGCCCTATTATGACGGCATGGGCGACTCGTCTATAAAAGCCAGTCTCGCAGCGTTTCGTCGCCACAGTCTCTTCCTGTTTGCTGTGTGTTTGTTGTCCCTGGTGCCTGGAATTGCCGTGGCCGTGAAGATGGCGTCTACCAGCCGGTTAGTACGTCCAGCCGAGATTGGGCAGCTGAGGGGCGGGCGGCGAGTGCGGGGGCTTGCAAGGTGGCCGCCGGCACTTCCGCGTCGGACAAAACGCCGCGGAGGTGCGGGGAGAGGCGGCAGGACCGGCTGGCCGCCCCGGACAAAGGCACTCCCGGACGCGGGGCTGATAGGGGTGTCGCAGGGGGTACCGAACCGCCGGCATTTCTCCGCCAGCGTCCTAGGTCGTTTTCTCACCTAGGCACCGCCGTGTGAGGGCTCATGTGTCCCCAGCCCCTGGCCTCGCGTCTTTTGCGGATATTTCACCAGTCCTTTTTTTTGTTGTTGTTGTTAATTTTTTCTACGCTTGGTTTTCCATCTGTGGCTCAACCAGCCCGAGGGTCCGTGAATCCTCCTCTCTAAAGGGAAAGGGTTAATTTTAGGCCCCTATTGATCTGACAAGCCAGAAAGTTTGGGACGTCAGCATTGGTAAGGCTGAGGGAAACTGATTGCCATCCCCGAGGCCTTTTGAAGTGGAAGCTAGGGCATTTCTGAAGAGTTGATAAATTCTTTTCTAAGAGCTTTCTTTACAGATGTCGTCTGCATACTGTTGAAGAAAAGCTTGCCTGCAGAAAATTACGTATGCTGGGAAGTCACTCTTCAATATTATATTTTAAAAATGTGATGTGCCCATATCTACAGGAAGTGCATACAGTGCCATTAGAGACAGCCTTTAATCCTGTGACATGAAAAATGTTTGCAGACCCTAATTATATCTCTCATGACCACTATGAGGTATATAGTAGGATTTTTGCGTAAGTGTAAACTGAGTCATGCCAATGTTGACTTATCCAAGGTTAGTGTTAGAACAAAGTGTAGAGTCTCATATCTATTTCCTGTTGTCACACTTGGCCTCTAGTTAACTCATGTATTAAAAGTATCAAATTAACTTCTGTAGCTTCTGGAAGGCAAGATAGCTCTGGCATAATTTTTCTGAGCTTGTTATCATCTCTGGAATTGAATTCGCGATGAAAGCCATTATCACAAAATAGTAAGCTGGAGAAATCCAGGCCCTTTCTGGTAAACTACCAAGGCTTACTGCTTTATGTTACTGTATTTTTAAAAGGTTGGGGGAGGAGGCAGCCTTAGCTAAAACTACTTGGACACAGCTTTTAAAGCCAGGGACACTTGTTCACTTGTTACTGAATTAGTAAACACTTGTTTGCTAATTGTGTGTTTGAATGCTCAGTCATTCTAACTGGGTGTGGCTCTGTCAGGTAAGGCTTCCTTGTAGGTAAATGGAGAAATAGCTTCCCAAACCACTTATCTGTGACTTGTATTCTCTCATGGCAGTGGATCTGAAAGGTAAAAGTGGTCATATTTGGGCTCAGCTTTTGTATATAATAGAACAGGAAATGGTATTTGTAAGAAATGTTGTAATAGTTAAATATAGTAAATTCACTTGATAGATTCCTTACCGAAAGAATACATTTCCTTTGTGTGCCTTTATTCTCGTCACTAAAAAAATCTTTGAAATATTTCTTTGAAGTAAATTTTTTCTAGGCATGTCCAGCTCTTAAATGTATGTCATTGCTGTCCATCTGTTGAGTTTTTCTACCAGTGAGAACAAAGGTAAATGTTAGTATTTCTGTCGTTAGCTTTTTCCCCCTGAGGAAGATGTACAGTTACTAGGCTATGAAACTGCTTGGTGTTTTCACAGAGAAAAACACAAATGTTGTGACTTAAAATCTAAACTCCACCACTTATTAGTTCTGTGATTTTAGGAAAATCGTTCTCTGAGCATAATCTTTAAAATGGAGGTAATGCTTAATTTGCAGAGTTGCTAATGAAGATTAATAATATAATATGTAGCCGCCTGAGTTATTTTAATCTCAGTGGTGGTGGTTTACTCCATTCCTTCCCTCTTGTTTCTCTCCCTTACTTCCCCACCACCCCACTCTTGTGCTTCCTCTTTTTTATTACCCTTGTGGGTAATTTCATTAAAAGTTGACTGCTCCAGCACAGTTTCATTTTATTTTGGATAGGTAACACATGCAAATCATACAAAAGCAAGAAGAAAAGTGAAAAGCAGTTTCCTTCTTTCCCTAGCTCCTAGCCATCTACTTCTCCAAAGCAGTCATTGTAACCAGTTTCTTGGTGTTTTCATAGTGATTCTGTGGTTTAACAAACATATGCATATAGTCCTAACCTGTCTTCTTCCAAAAAGTAGTCTAATATAAACACTGTGTGCTACCTTGCTTTTTTACCTTTTTTTGTGAAGTTAGCACACACATTTTAAGTGTACAGTTCAATTACAAAGTGAGCACATACACATAGCTACCACCCAGGTCTAGAAATCAAATACCACTAGCACCCTGGAAGCCTCCTTTATGCCCTCAATCATTATCCCTTCCCAAACGTAACCACATCCTGACTTCTAACACCATAGGTTTGTTTTGCCTGATTTAAACTTTATCTATAAATGTATATGTATTCCTCTGTGTGTGGTTTCTTTTATCAGCATTTTGAGATTTGTTCATGTTACTGCATATAACTGTAGTTCATACTTTTTTCAGTTTTCTGTAAAATCCCTACCTTACTCTTTGAGATGTTTCCATATCATTTTTATATACGTATACACGCACACAATAGTATGTCTACTTTTTAATAGTATGAAATATATCAGTCCTTGGTATGCTGTGTGCCACATGGCTGCCCATTTTATGCATTTGTAATTACTGTTACTTTACCAACATTTTCCTTTATTTTTACATAGTTTTCTTTAATAATTTATACTAATTTCTTAATGCTTTGTCATAATTTATTAAAATATTTTTCTAGTAGAAATTTATGGAATAAACGTGAATATAAAGCAAACCTCCATTCCCTATTTCCGCAATGAAAAGATCCAAGATGTGTTCTGGTTAACCTGAATATATAAATTTTGGGAATATGGATTACTTTATCAGTTTTTCTGTGGGTATCACCTATGTTGAAAGTTAACATTCTGAACTGTTTGCTACTTTGAGAAACTTTATCCAAAACCACAGATACCTATTTACATACTTTAAGAATGCTTGATCTTGTCTTTTATGTGTATATTTGTGATGGTCATAACATAACCTTGTTCTGTATTACTTCAGGTAAACTTTTAAAAAGGGCTTATTTTCCGTGATACCAGACATTTGTGATTGTAAGGCCACACCCACAGAAATAATTACTAAATCTATATTAAATATCTTTGATGCTTTTTAGAACTGATTCTGTTAGGTCATTTAAGTCTGATGTGTCTTCCCCAGACTGCCTTATTTTCAAAATAAATTAATCGAACAAATTGTTAATATCACAGATAGATTAAAAAGATTTTGAAACAATTTCTTGAGGGCTCACAAACTTAGTTCTGGACTAAATGAAATCATCAGGTCCTAGCCACCTCTACCACCCTCGTTTGTATACCTTTTAGGTTCAGTGTACAATTCTAAGTGTATTACTAAGGTAATGCAGCAAGTAGAAAACAAAGACTTGAAATTTATTCTCTGACCATAGGAATAAGTGGCAAGGGTCACAAACCCAGATGGTTATGTGTAAATGTTGCACGTTATTATGGTAGCTAGTTATTTCTATGTTAATCAAGGTTTATAAACATTTTAGTAGCCTACATGTTAAAAGAAAAAAACACTTGTTTTCCATTTAAGTTTTTAAAGCCTTCCATTCTGCAAACCAATAACTGTTCTTACAAAAAACAATTCCAGTCGTATCTGTTACTACTAGCTAGGATTTAAAGTAACCTAACCTAGGATTTTTACTTTGAGAATTTAGCTTAAATGTATTATAAATGTAAACGTATTATAAATTTATTGGAAAAATGTTCAAAATCCTCCTCTTTTTCCCCCCAAAAGATTAGTACTTTGTTGCATGTTGGTTAGGAGGATATTAAAAAAAATTTTTTTTCATTTAGTTTGGATGCCCTTCCAAGAGTCACATGTCCAAACCATCCAGATGCGATCTTAGTGGAGGACTACAGAGCTGGTGATATGATCTGTCCTGAATGTGGCCTGGTTGTAGGTGAGCAGTTACTATGGTTTTAACTGAAATCACTATTTGGGGCATTTTGTTTTTGTGTATTTTCCAAACTCTCTTTTAATGAATACATTCTGACTTTTTTCCCCCTACAGGTAATTCATATTTACTGTAAAACAAAAAGAATTAGAAAAAAGGAAATAAGTAAGAGTGAAATCAGAGACACCATATTTTATTGTCTGTACAAACGCATATATTTCATAATGTGGGGTAGGAGGGAACATCTAAAATTGAGATAGCTGATCCAGAAGAAAAGGCCCCTTAGTCCTTTGTCTCCTGTGTCCTTAGTCTTAAACATTTGCACTCTTGTGCATATGAAATAATGAATAAATGTAATCTAACTTTCGTGACTTTGGTATATTTAAACATGATTTATTTCAGAGTAATAAAGGTAGGTAAGCATGATTTATTTTGGATTAATAAAGATATATCTTTATAAATGTACTGAGTCTCATCCAAAGCCTTTTAGTCATCAAAAATGATTTAATTTTCATTTGCTCATACAGAATGATTTATTTATGAATTTCTAGTGTGAAATTGTTAGTGTCAAAATAATACTTCTTAAAATATCAGTTTTATTTCTACTTTCTCACTAATCTAGATATGTAGCATAACTTTAGGATAGAGATAGTCTGTTCAAAAAATTTTCTTACGGTGGGGTTGCCACCAGCACCTGAGAAAAGGAGTACTACTTCGAAATTTGAAATACTCAAGATTGAAACTGCTAGTAGGATTGTGGGAAGTATAACAGAAACATGGGGGTTGATATACTGTGGAAGTGTCTTGCTTGGAGGACATCTGTAATATTCATGCAAATAGGCTGCTTGCCTCAGACCTCCAGTGGGAGTTTTAAATCACACAGAGTTGTTAATAGGAATCGGAACCCATTTGCAATTATATTCTGCTCAGTAAGCAGTATTAACAGTTAATATACTTATATGCTAGGCACTGTTCTAAGTGACTTACATATTCACTCAGTTTATCCTTGGAGACACTTGCGAGGTGTCTTCATTTTAGAGGTGCAGAAACTGAAGTTTAAGTAGTCTGGCAGTCTAGCTCCACTGCCTGCATGGGAGCCAAATTTCTATCCTGCCGTTGTCTTTTGTAATAAAATGAGTTCAATCTGAGATTGGCAAACTGTAACCTATCACCTGTTGTTATATGGTGTGTGTGCTGAGAATGACTTTTTTTTTTGAGAATGACTTTTATGTTTTTTAATTGTGAAAAAAATCAGAATAATTTTGGGGACACATGAAAATATTATCAAATTCAAACTTCAGTACACATAAATAAAGTTTTATTGGAACATAGCCACACTCATTTGTTTATATATTGTCTGTGGCTGCTTTCCTGTTACAATAGCGGAATTTAGTGGTTGCAACAGAAACCATATGTGGTGCTCTCATCACATCATACTGCTGCTCAGTGCACTACAAATCCCAGTGAAGCAGTTATAAACCCACAGCATTTATGAGTGCCACGCATATCTCCATACTGAAACATTTTATTTATTTAGTTACCATTGCATACCCATCATGTCAAAATGAGAAAAAAAGCTGAACTCTGAATGTCATGCTTTTAAGGCACAGTGGAGCATAGGTTATTTGTTACTGAATTAGATGGCAAAGCATTGTGTTCATTATGCAGTGATACTATAGATGTGCCAGAAGAATACAACAGATGTTGACATTACCAGACTAAGCACTTATCACAATACTACTAACTCAGGAAAACAATGGTCAGAAAATTTAGAAAATGTGTAGTGGAATATCTCATCACAGCAGAATTTCTTCACAAAAATAAAAGAATAAAAATAAGTCAGTTTGGCCTCTTGACCTGCAAAGCTTAAAATATTTACTTTGGCCCTTTAAAGAAAAGGTTTGCTGACCCCTAAGTTAAATGAGAGCGTTCTGTTTCTTCCAAAGTATTAGGATTGAACTGGTAATGTGTAAGAGTGAGACAGAGACAGAAGACTGAAGATAATTTCAGATTCTTGGCTCTCCTAACTTCTATAGCCACTTAAAAAGAAGTAGTGCAAAAATATTGCATTATATTTCCAGTCTTTCCATCAGCTTCACTTCCACTTTGACTAGCAAGATAGTTGGGTAAATAAAATTAAGCAACTGGAGAAGGAAGATATAATTCTCAAGGCTTACCTGCTTTTTTGTGCTTGGAATCCTTAATTTTTAGTTGCATTTTTCTGTTATATCAAACCAAGGGAAGTTAATTTTCCTTTAGTTTTGCTTTATTATTAGTCTTGAACAGCATCAAAACTACTATTTTTCATTCTAACTAAACCTACTAGGCTAAATTTTAAGACCTGAAAACTTAAAAATATAATCTGATTAAACTTCTCTATATATAGAAATTCCTGTTTATGATACTGGTTTTTTTGATGTAAAATATAACAAACACTTGCTTTAAAATACACAGTAGCCTTATTCACAGATATTGTGGTTAAATGTGTAATATGATGTCCTGCAAGTGAAGAATCTATTCCATGACTAGACAAGGGGAGGCAGGCAGGAGTCTGCTAAAAAAGTTCTGTTTTACTAAGGATATCATCAATCAAATTATGTTGAGAATAGTTTAATTGATCATGACATTCCATGGGTCCAAATTTTAAAAATAACATATACATATGTACATATACACACAAATGTATATCATTGTCATATATCAATAATAAATTTAGATTTGCATCATCTTGCTGGTTTAAAGGCATATGCTTTGTTGCCAGCTCAATTCAACCTTTATCTCTAATACTATGGAAATAGGGAAGAAATTAAGCTGGACAAATATTCTGCAGTCCATTGAGGGCATAAAATTTGTGGCTTTTTTCATGTTTGAGGTATGTTCATAGAGATTTATATCTAGACAACATCATCATGTGTTTCCTAATAATCTTGGTGTACATAGTTTGATTGTACTTGCCATGAAATTTTATATTGTCTGAAAGTTTTTAGATTATAACATACTTATTGAGTAAGCATTTTGAATAGCTTTCTGTTTAAATAATCACCAGACAACCTTAGAAACAAACTCTTTTAGAATTGTTTTTGGACCACTCTGTACTTACTTAATATTTAATATGTTCTTGAAACTTAGGGCAGCGTGTTGTCACTAACTCCCCTTAATTTTAAACCCAAGACTAGATACTGCTCAACTGTTACCTTCAGAGCCATATATTATCCCTCTCAACTGAGTTATCAAGTAGGAGAGCCCATTACTATTATCTTTTTAAATGAAATTCATAATACAAAAAATATGTTTTATATAATATACCTTTTCTCTAGTCTCTAATAACACCTTTCTCACTGTCCTTCAAACCTTCATTGGTAGACTCCTTGAGGCCCACCACTCAGTCTTAAAACCAGTGCCACGTGTTTTAGGACTTTCTTAAAGCAACATCGTACTTCCAGGAACCAATTTCTGTTTCAGTAACATGACAGATCACCTCAAAATTTAGTGGCTTATAACAACCATTTCATTTTGCTCATAATTTTGTTGGTCATTAATTTGGGAAGGATCCATCTGGGCCATTGTTTTGGCACTGGCTAGACCTGGAGGATCCACTTCCATAACAGCATCTTCATCTGCATTTTGATGCCTTTTTGTTCCTTGACCTCCCCACAGAGATTTGTTATCATCTAAATCTTCTCCATAGTTGTGTTAGAGTAGTCATATTTTATACATGGTGGTTGGTTTCTACGAGAAATATCCCAGAGAGAACGGAAGCTGGACTCAAGTAGTTAAGGGCTATGCCTTGGAACAGGGTCACTTCTGCATTCTATTAGTCAAAGCAGCCCTAGGACCCACCTAGATTGGAAGGGGAGGAGAAATAGCCCCACCTCAATGTGAGGGTGACAAGTCATGTTGCAGAAGAACATGTGGATGGGAGATATTATTGCTGCCATCTTCGGAAAATACAATTTGTTACATGTTTGATGTCCTGTTTAATTTTTCCCCAGTATTTAAATGGTTGTGTAGTATTTAGTCTCTCAGGTAATTTAGGTTGTTTCCAATTTTTTGTAGCTGTTTGTAGTACTACTTATAACATGTAATAGTTTAATTGACTTTCCTCTTGTATTTGAATTATAAGATTGTTATTTTAGACGTATGAAGTATTATGATTTGTCATTGGCTGTCTCATCAGTGACCCTTAAGATATTGGTAGTGATCTCTAAAATAGGGCCAATTTTTAAAGCAAAGCTTTGTCATTTCTACCATGTTGGCTGTAACAGCACTGTGTGTGTGTTTTTTCCCCCAAATCCTATGTGATTATGACACTTTAAAAGTTGAGCACTAGGTGGCAGTATAATCATATTTAGATTATCACTTTGTTCGTAAGTTTGACCTTGTATATCGTTTGGGCATGATTTATAGGCTGCAAAGTGTAAGGTTAGTAAGCTGTCGTAACAGCTATTAAAACATGAAATTGGTTATCAAGATTTTATAAATTAGGATTTCACAATGAGGTGCTGTTTAGAACTAGTGGTATCATTTCTACTTAAAGCCACTTTTTGTGTAGCATTTAAAATGGAATTTTTCCATTGTTCTTAAAAGTGATATAAGGAAAATGCCAGAAAATAGTTTAGATAAATTTGAAAGAGAAAAATGAGTCGATTTGACCTTCCCCTCCTAAATTCATTCTGGATATTGTTTATACCAGTGAATCTGAGACATGAACGTGAATTAAGAATCAGCTGAGAAATGTTTTAAAAGATTCCAGGCCCCACCTCCAGAAACCCTAGCTCAGGTCATACATTGGTAACATGTTAAGAAACACAGATCTATCCTGTAAACTTCATAATTTGGCACATTCTTTGAGATCTCTGTACTGTTAGGCTTCTCATCTTTGCTTTCATATTTCCCGTGTCTCCAGACCTAGACTGCAAATTCCTATAAGACAGATATCTATGTGTGTCCATAGTTCCTAGGGTAACTAGGAGTCAATGGCCCTGGAGTGTAGACTTGGCTCTACTACTTAATAAGTTATGTAACTAAGGTTAAGTTACATAATTTCTCCAAGCTTAACTTTCTTTATGTGTAAAATAAGTACACCCTCCCCCCAAAAGGACATGTACCATACATCTCAGATTTGTTAGGAATTGTTAAGAATAAAATGAGATAATGTATAAAATACATAGTATAATTTTAAAATGAGATTTCAACGATACATATTTTAGGGATATAAGTACTCCTTTTTTCTTAACCTTGTAGAAAAAAAGGGTGATTCCAAATCTGAGATGCCATTCTTCCTAGCAAGTCAGTTGCAAAATGTGTTTGAGTGATTGTTATGGGTCTGGCATATTTAACACTGCAATTGTATTTTAAATATTATCGGATTACCATCTTTAAATTTGCATTAGCAGTGTTTCCTAAAGGAAAATATTCAGCTTTAGTTTACTATAGCCAAGTTATATTTTAAAATTAAGGAATATTTGTATTCATTTTCAAATTCTTGCTTTGTCATCTCTTGTAAGCCCTCAGACACAGCCTTTTTACCTAATTCAGAAATTTTTAATTTAGATGCTACTTTCTCTTAAGCATCAGAGAACCACTAATTTTACTTGGGTAACACAACCACTCTGAGGTAATTTTTTGATTTTACAGAAAGGGAAACTGAGGCTTGGAGTGTTTGGGTAATTAGCTCAAGATTCTACACCTAGTAAGTGATACAGCCACTTAGATCCAGATTTGTTGGACTTGAAAAGCCTTTGGTCTTGGTACTACATGTTTCCATTAAACACTGTGCTGGTCAAGGAGAGTGATAGAAAGATGAGATGCTATAAGCAAGCTCTGGACCAATTCTTTGTCTACTGTGTGGAAGGGAGGAAGGTAAATTAAAACAACAAAGAGTGGTAAAAGTTCTATTACAGATCTTCCAAGTTTGGTGAGAACACGTAGGAAGCAAGTGGTGATTTCCTAGGGAAATTACTGTTGAATTTACATTGAAAACATGATCATTAAGAATGAGTAAGGGTTTATGGAGGGAAAGTCATTCCAGGTAGAGGGGAAAAAAAACATGTGCCATAAGATGGAGGCCTGAAAGTATCAATATTAGTATGTGAAGGACTAAATGTATTGTGACTAAGTTAAGATGCATCTTCTACCAGAGCCACAGCTCCTTAGCTTAGATGCTGCTGCTGCTGCTGCTGCTTGCTGCAGACCTGCCCGTATTTCAGGAAAAGCAAGGTCTGTTCACATATTCAAGGATGGAACTTATAGTGTATTTTCCTTTACAGACTGTTTTCCTAATGGTAATTACACTGTTGACTTGTACAGGTTTTTGTTTTGTTTTGTTTTTTTGTTTTTTAATGGTCTAAACATGGATAAAATAGGCTTTTATGGGCTGGTCTGGGAAATTAACCATGATATGGTTTGTTTCTAGTGGGTAATTCATTTTGGGTTGGTACCCAGTTTACATTGTGGGAACATAAACTGATTTAGAGACTGACTATATTATTAATAGTATTTCTTTATAAAATATCTCTTGATCAAAGTTCCCTTCAAAATTATCTTTAATGCACGATTTCTGATAAGAATGTATAGTAACCCTAGACTAAAAATCAGGATTCTTTGAAATGTGAGAAGGAATGGTAGGAAGGGTTAGGTGACTGAGGAAGGTGTGTAAACTAATGATGCATTTCATTTTCAGCATTAGATTTAACAAATACAGTGTGTTGGCTTAAACAGTTTTCCAGAGCACCTTGATTTTTTTTAATTAAAAAATTCAGTGCTTTGGATTTACCCATCTTGAATAATAATACATTTTGATTATTGAAGTTTTTGACTTAGCACATTTTGAAAACTTTTGTAGTTTTAAACTAAATGGTTTTAGATAAATCTAGCCTATGAAAACAAGTAGCTTGGGGAATATTGTTCTAAGACTTTTACTTCTGAATTCTCTACCAAAGGTGGTATGCCAAAATGCTTACAAGATGGCAGAAAGACTTGAAATTCTGGGCAGTTCCTCTTAATAGTCCCTTTTTAAAAATTTATTGGGACTTCCCTGGTGGCATAGTGGATAAGACTCCGCGCTCCCAATGCAGGGGGCCTGGGTTCGATCCCTGGTCAGGGAACTAGATCCCACATGCATGTCACAACTAAGAGTTCAAATGCCACAACTAAGGAGCCTGCCTGCTGCAACTAAGACCCCACGCAACCAAATAAATAAATACTTAAAAAAAATTTTCTTTATAAATTTACAATAAGAAACAGAAAACAAAAATATCCTGAGTCTAGGTCAGGTTGGAAAGTCAGACTATCTTCAGTATTGGCTTCCTGGCTGCTTTTGATATGTTGCAGTTTTCCCCTTTGTTAAAATTGCTACCTTAAGCCATTATGATTTTAATATTGTACTACAGAATATGTTTGGTTGTATTTACCATTTATAGCTTGCCTGGTAAGAAGGTTAAATGTCTGTTTAATTTGGCTTTGTGTACTGTTTCCTTTATACTATCAAGCAAAGTACCTTGTTTCTACTGGACATCCTTTCTTATCTCTCTCCCCTGCTACGACATTATTTGTAGCAGAAGATGCTGGTTGTTTCCCAGTATCTGTTACCCAACTCTTTCTTTAATAATAAGAATCCACTGGGCCTGTGGCTGCTCAGCTAGACTGTATTTATTTCCCAGCTTCCCTTTCAGTTGGTTATGGCCACCTGACTAAGTTCTAAGAGTTCACTGTAAAGTAGAAGAGATTTGTGCAATTCTAGATCCTGCCCTAAGGGATGTGCTCCCCCTTTTTCTCCTTCCCACTGGCTAGAATGCAGCCATGATGGAGGGAACTACTAGCAGCCATCATACACTACAAAATGCAAGTCATGATGAAGATGGCTTATCAAAAAAGATAGGAGGGCTTCCCTGGTGGCACAGTAGTTGAGAGTCCGCCTGCCGATGCAGGGGACACGGGTTCGTGCCCTGGTCCGGGAAGATCCCACATGCCGCGGAGCGGCTGGGCCCGTGAGCCATGGCCGCTGAGCCTGCACGTCTGGAGCCTGTGCTCCGCAACGGGAGAGGCCACAACAGTGAGAGGCCCACGTACCGCAAAAAAAAAAAAGAAAAGAAAAGATAGGAGCAGCCTGGGAGTCACACTAATCCAAAACTATTAACTATGGTAACCTGAGAAAGTTCTATCTCGTTGAAGTTACATTGTTTTTGCTCTGATTACAGACCTACCTGTATCCTTCCTAATACATTTTTGGAATCATATTGGGAGTTTATTTTTGTTTGGATTCTCTATTGTCTGCCAGGGATTTGTGAGTACCCAGAGAGGCTGGGAGTACTTACGGTGGTGGATTGGAAGGTTTTCCAACATCACTGCCACCACTGGACTTGGATTGATAATTCTTTATTACAGGATGAATAAGCATAAACATCAACCTGAGGCTTATGAATACAAACTACAGTAAAGAGGAACAGTGGTCCTATGGACTTAACAGAAAATTCTGCTTGTGATACAGTTTACTAGAAAAAAGTTATAGAAAATAACTGCTTTTTTGTGATCAGTGAAATAAAGCTTCCTTAATGTTTCTATTAAAAGTGGTTAGAAATAAAGAAGATAGCACAAGGAGACAAACACAGTAAAACTGTTTACATAGCAATGAGCTGACTTAACATTCTAGAAAATTGAATCAGTAAAGCAGAAAACAAACCTGAGAATATAAAGAGTGAATTTTGGAAAGTGGTAAAGACAAGATAGCCACTATGGTACTACTTGAAGATCCAGCTGAATATGATAAAATATTAAAGGTGCAATAGAAGAAAACTTTACATTCCTCACAGAAGACCCTTAGGGTTGCAGATCAAGATTCCCACGCACCACTGGGGAATGTATCCTTTTAACATTTAAAAAGTTTTATTAATAAAAATTTGCAAGCAACCAACCAGTAAAAACATTACTTTGAAGGGACCTAAAATTTTATTGATGGAATACAATGAAGTTAAGTCTGATTCCTGTTTGTCTTGTGACACAGAAAGGAGGTCATAGAACAATCTTTTTAAAATAAATTTATACAGAAATCCACAAAAATACAAAGCTGAGTTTTATTTGCTAATTGTCATGTGGGACAGTACTGATGAGTATTCCCTGATATTTCTGGTTCTTCTCTTTTGGGCCACATGGTACAATTGTATTTCCCCACTCCCTTTGAAGTTAAACATCACCCCTTGACTGGCTTTGGCCAATGGCATGTGAGTAGAAATGTTACTATTAGAAACCTATTTCCCTAGCATGGTGACTGGCATGTCTCAAGTGGTAGGAATTCCATCATCTTGAATAAGGACTGCATAGAAAGCAGTCCTGGCCTTTCTATTCATAATCCTTGGCCAGCTTTTTTCTCTCCCTAATCCAACTTGTCTTTTTTGAGGCAGTACAAAGCAAGCACTAAAAGAAACTCATGCTAAGTTACTTTTGGGCCAAAAGGGAAATGTTATGAAATGAAGCATGTTGGCTAACTAATACTTTATCTTTAGAGTTCTAGAGAGACTTAAAAGATGTGAGTTAGTAAAGATAAAGTATTCTCTTTTTTTTTTAAATTAATTAATTTTTCGTTGTGTTGGGCTTTTGTTGCTGTGCATGGGCTTTCTCTAGTTGCGGCGATCAGGGGCTACTCTTCGTTGTGGTGCACGGACTTCTCGTTACGGTGGCTTCTCTTGTTGCAGAGCACGCGCTCTAGGCGCCTGGGCTTCAATAGTTGTGGCACTTGGCTCAGTAACTGTGGCTTGTGGGCTCTACAGTGCAGGCTCAGTAGTTGTGGCACACGGGCTTAGTTGCTCCGGATCAGGGCTTGAACGCGTGTCCCCTGCATTGGCAGGTAGATTCTTAACCACTGTGCCACCAGGGAAGTCCCTATTCAGATCAATTTTTTTAAATTAATAGACTATAAAAGTGGTTGAATATAAGCATGTAAAGGTGGTTGAATTAAAACCACTGGTTAAAAGTGGTTGAATATAAGCATATAAAATACTATAGCAATTACTAGTTAGAAAATGAGATTCTTAACAAAAAAGGTCTAAATGTGACATACGTGTAATCTGAAAGAAGACCTTGAGAAAGAGTATATTCCCTTGTCCCAGAAGATTGATAAAAATTGTTCTGTCACTCCCCCCAAAGTGTATAGGTTTGATACAGTTTAATTCAACTTCAGCAGTATTTTGGTGGGGGTGAATTTTAATTTTTAGTTTATTAAGGTATAATTGCAGACAATAAAATTCAAAGATCCCAAATGTATGGTTTAAATTTTGGCATTGCATATACTGGTGTAACCAACACACTAATCAAGATGTTTAGGGACTTCCTGGCAGTCCAGTGATTAAGACTCTGGGCTTCCACTGCAGGGGGCATGGGTTCTATCCCTGGTCAGGGAACTAAGATCCTGCAAGCCTCACGATGCAGCCAAAAAAAACCAAACAGACAAACAAAACATGTTTAGACCATTTCCCTCATCTCAGAAGTTTCCTTATGCCTTTTTCTAGTCAGTCACCTCTACCCCCCGCCACCTCCAACCCAACCCAGCAATCACTGTACTGATTTCTATCCTCAGAAATTGTTTTGCCTGTTTTTTTTTTTTTTTTTTTTTTTTTTTTTGCGGTACGCGGGCCTCTCACTGTTGTGGCCTCTCCCGTTGCGGAGCACAGGCTCCGGACGCGCAGGCTCAGCGGCCATGGCTCACGGGCCCAGCCGCTCCGCGGCATATGGAATCCTCCCGGACCAGGGCACAAACCCGTATCCCCTGCATCGGCAGGCGGACTCTCAACCACTGCGCCACCAGGGAGGCCCTGTTTTGCCTGTTTTTGAACTTCCTACAAATAGAACCATATAGTATGGTTGGTTTTTCTTGTGTGTGTGTGACTGACTTTTTTTTTTTACTCAAAATAGTGTTTTTGAAATGCACTTGTTACTGCATTATTAGTAGTTTACTTGCTGAGTTTTCCATTGTTTACATTTTCCCATTGATGGACATTTGGGTTGTTTCCAGTTTTTAGCTAATATGAATAATGCTGCTGTGCACATTCTTGTATGAGACTTTTTAAAAATTTATTTTATTTCATTTTATTTATTTATTGTTTTTGGCTGTGTTGGGTCTTCGTTGTGCGTGGGGGCTTCTCATTGTGGTGGCTTCTCTTGTTGTGGAGCGTGGGCTCTAGGCACGTGGGCTTCAGTAGTTGTGGCTCGTGGGCTCTAGAGCACAGGCTCAGTAGTTGTGGCTCACGGGCTGTAGAGTGCAGGCTCAGTAGTTGTGGTGCACTGGCTTAGTTGATCCACGGCATGTGGGATCTTCCCGGACCAGGGATCGAACCCGTGTCCCCTGCATTGGCAGGCGGATTCTTAACCACTGCGCCACCAGGGAAGCCCTGTATGAGACTTTCTAAAAGATAT
Source organism: Hyperoodon ampullatus (assembly GCF_949752795.1). Taxonomy (NCBI): domain Eukaryota; kingdom Metazoa; phylum Chordata; class Mammalia; order Artiodactyla; family Ziphiidae; genus Hyperoodon; species Hyperoodon ampullatus. The sequence continues at coordinate 79,471,375 of NC_136915.1, read as the reverse complement.
TTATTATTTATTTATTTTATTTGGCTGTGTCAGGTCTTGGTTGCGGCGTGCGGGCTCTTTGTTGTGGCGCGTGGGCTTCTCGTTATGGTGCTCCAGCTCCAGAGTGCACGGGCTCTCTAGTTGTGGTGCTGAGGCTCAATAGTTGAGGTTCACGGGCTTAGTTGCCCAACCAGGGATTGAACCCACGCCCCCTGCATTGGAAGGCGGATTCTTAACCCCTGGACCAGCAGGGAAGTCCCATATTCTTGTGTGAGATTTTTGTAGGCAAATACTTAGGAGTGGAATTGCCAGATCATAAGGTGGGTAGGTGCCAAAGTAGTTGAACAGTTTTAAACGGGTGTGAATGATTTTGGCAATTATTCTCAATTTCTTCTTGAAAAAATAAAGAGATGAAACTCATTGTTGTAGAATATAGTATAATATCTTAGTTAATACTCTTTAGACACCACTGATACGTGGATTGAGAACTGTGTATGTGTGTAATACCTAAATGTACATATTGACTCTGTTTACCTTTTTGGATGGGGAACTTGATCAGAGTGTTAGATGTTAGAGATCATACTCTATAGATGGAGGGAGGAGTAGTGCTATTATGTACATACAGTCGTGCTATGATTTTGGCTATTAAAAATCTTTATATATAGACTTTCTATCTGGTGTTAATTTTACAAAAATCAGTGTGTGGTTAAGAAAGGAATTGGTGAAAGTTGGCATGTTTCTCTGTTCTAGAACGTGAAAGGCTGTGTGAGGTTGTGTGTTATGTGCACATGCTCTAATTGGCAGGCAGCTTCTTGTCAAAGGTTGATTATGCCCAAACAGTATGGCTGCCTTGTACACTTACTCCTTGAAAAATTCTGTAATGCAGTTTCCTTCCAGAGCAACTTTTAAAAATGCTACCATTTAGAGGTTTTCCAAGAAAATCCTTTATGTATTCTTTTTTTCTGAATGATCTGCCCTATTTCTTGTTACTCATGCACTTAATCTGGTGGTCTAGTTGTAGTTTCATGATGTGCTATTTGAGTTATTTTGGAAATTTTATTTTTTACAAATGCTGTGTTTTGAGCAGTAACGTATAAAAAGAGGGAATAGCTCTTAGCACAAACCACAGATTGTTGAATGAGTCATGTAGATCATTCCCACGTATGTGGAAAAATTACATCACTACCCAGTTCTGGGCTTTCTATTTATACTATCCTAGGCCAGCTTTTTTAAAAAAATTTTTTCTCCCTAATCCAGCTTGTCTTTTTTGAGGCAGTACAAAGCAAGCACTAAAAGAAGCTCATGCTAAGTTACTTTTGGGCCAAAAGGAAATGCTGTGAAATGAAGCATGTTGGCTAACTAATACTTTAGAGTCCCAGAGAGACTTAAAAGATGTGAGTTAGTAAAGATAAAGTATTCTCTTTTTTTAAATTAATTAATTAAAATAATTTTTTAACATCTTTATTGGCATATAATTTCTTTGCAATGGTGTCTTAGTTTCTGCTTGGCTGCGTTGGGTTTTGTTGCTGCGTGTGGGCTTTCTCTAGTTGCAGCGAGCTGGGGGCTGTTCTTCCTTGTGGTGCACGGGATTCTCATTGCGGTTGCTTCTCTTTGTTGTGTAGCATGGGTTCTAGGCACGCGAGCTTCGGTAGTTGTGGTTTAGTGGTCTCTAGAGCGCAGGCTCAGTAGTTGTGGCGCACAGGCTTAGTTGCTCCGCGGCATGTGAGATCTCCCCAGACCAGGGCTCAAACCTGTGTCCCCTGCTTTGGCAGGAGGATTGTTAACCACTGCACCACCAGGGATGTCCCTAAAATATTCTCTTAATACAGCCATTGTGTTAATTAAGATATTAAAAGTTAATGATGACATTTGATTTTTTTAACTTAAATTTATTAAGTAACTCTAGATTTGAAGGCCACAGTAGTTTTTTGTTTTGTGTACGTTTGTGTTTTCATTTCACTGAGTAGGAAAGTTAGATTCACTTTTCTCTCTTTGAAAACATGAAGCATGGAGACACTGTGGTATCACTTTGATCAGTGGATGCTATTAAAGGGGCTAAACTTTGTCTAAAAATCTTGTTTTGGGGGACTTCCCTGGTGGTCCAGTGGTTAAGACTCTGGACGCCTAATGCAGGGGGCCCAGGTTCGATCCCTGGTCGGGGAACTAGATCCCGCATGCCGAAACTAAGATCCCGCATGCCACAACTAAGACACGACACAGCCAAATAAATAAATAATAAAAATAAATATTTTCCAAAAATAAAAATCTTGTTTTGGTGTTTCAATAGAAATTTAGTGAAAAGAGCTTGTAGTGGAATAGGCACAATATGATATAATTTTAATCTTACAAAAAAACATATATATACACACGAATGAAAAGACAGAAAGAATATATGCCAGAATATTTACAGTGGCTGTCTTTGGGTGTTGGTAATGCAGATAATTTTGTTTTGCTTATATAACTATTTTTTGTAAGCAGCTATTCTTCTGTAAAAAGGAAGAAAAGTCAGTCTCTTTAGAGTGGTCTCTTGGAGACATGGGCCTTGCTTATTAGTATTATAGTAAAGTTCAGTGCACAGTTACAGATTTTATGTTTCTTTCAGGTAAGTTTTAAAAATCATTATTAATTTATGTAATTAGAATTGCTTCCCAAGTTTAGTGATGTTTGCTTTTATGAGGAGGAAGCAGAGAAATCCATCATGACCATCCTATCAATTTAACTTTTTCTCCTTATTTTGGGCCACCTGCCCAATCTCTGATCCACAGAAGTTGCCTAAACTGATCTCCCTGCTTCTGCTTTCCTTGGTCATTCTTATTGCATAAGGTATGGCAAATGGGGATCCTATCTCTATCCCAGTTCCCTAGTGACAGGGACACACGATAGTCCAAGTGAGATCTGGTTATTCCCAAGTGATCTGAGCATTCAGAGAAAAACAGATTTTCCCAAAACCATCAAGAGTGAATGATTCTGTTGTGTATCTACCTGTTTTCTTAAATATAACACTAAGATCAGATCACTGTACTCTATTTATAAGCATTTTAGTTAATGTACCATATATAAAAACGTTTAGAAGATTTACCACAATCTACATGTAGTTCCTTCCTTCTGTTCTCTCCCTGCCTCCTTTGCTGTCCTATTGATCCTACTGATCAAATACTGCAGCAAAGCACTCTGATATTGATACTGTAAAAGTCTCATATGGAGATTAATATTTTACAGCTGGTGCTCTTCTTATTCAGAATGAATGTCAAAATGTCAGAATGTTATCTTATTATTTTTATAGCAATAAATAGCTAATATCAAGCAACTTACTTTGAACTGGTTTTTAAGCACTTCATGTGTACTGAACCTGTATTAGCTTATTTAATGTTTAAATCTTTAAAATGACGTTATTGGGGAAATTTAAAGCTGAGGAAGTGAAGGCACAGAAATGAGGAAATTTGTCCAAAGCTAAGCAGCAGGAGTCCACACTGTTAACCATTATATTAATTGACTGTCAATACCAGACTTCTTTTTTTTAATTCCTTCCTTATTTATTTTTTATTTTTTTGTTGGAGTATAGTTGCTTTACACTGCTGTGTCAGTTTCTGCTGTACAGCAAAGTGAATCAGCCATGTGTATACATATATGCCCTCTTTTTTGGATTTCCTTCCCATTTAGGTCATCACCGAGTAGATTTCCCTGTGCTATATAGTAGGTTCTCATCATTTATCTATTTTATACATAGTAGTGTATATAAATCAATCCCAGTCTCCCAATTCACCCGCCCCCCTTGGTATCCCTACTTTTGTTCTCTACGAATACCAGACTTCTTTTAGCTACTGAGGTAACTTAACTTCTGCCATTCCTTTCTCCTTTCTGTTTGTTGTGTATAGGCACAGATGAAAATGATCTGGTTCCTGCTTTCAGTTTTATCACAGCTGGTGGAAAAGCTCATGTTTTATGAATGCAGTATAGAACAGATTTTGGAATCCCATTCGCGTTTCAGTTTTAGCTGTGTGATCTTTGGCAAATTAGTTTTTTTTCATCTTTTTTTTTTTGGCAAATTAGTTTTATTTCTAGTGTAGCAATAAAAGTGGTACCTACCTTTTATAAAGCTTTCAGGATTGAAAGAGAACATTTACAAAGGGCACAATCACTAGCATATGCATGTGTTCATGTTAACTCTTGTCTGTGGTTGGAGGTGTTACCAGCCATTGAGTATTCCCCCCAAAGCAGTAATCTATACCAGATCTACCCATGTCTGGCTTCTTGCTTACTGATTTCTAGGCTTAAAGTTTATTCTGTATGAATTATTTGGCCCAAAATATTTTTTCATCAAATAGTTACTAAAACATACCCTTAGGCTTAGTTCTTTGCAGAGCATTGCCCATGAAAACTTTGTAATTTTTTAAATGTTCAACTATGTGTATTAATACCATTGTGAGTAGTGTTTTCTGTTTTTTTCCATGCCTGTTGCACATTTTGGTTCTTCATGGTTATATTACTTTATCTTTGCATCAATATGAATAGCTTTATTTTGCTATTTGTCCTTATTTTGACTAATTCTTTGTTCCAGGAGTTAGAATATGATTAATCATAGCATAATGTTTAAAGAGGGTTATTATTGGACTGGCACAATAGGAATGCTTTAGGACAAATGCCTGAAACAAGATACTTAAGCTGAAACCTGATGTTTGTGTTGAGATTTTCTGGGAATAATAGGGCCGAGTTGGGCATTAAGCAGCATTAAATAAATCCCATCTTGACAAAACAATTTAGACTTGCACTTATATTCTCAGGTGACCGGGTTATCGATGTAGGATCTGAGTGGAGAACTTTCAGCAATGATAAAGCAACAAAAGATCCATCTCGAGTTGGAGATTCTCAGAATCCTCTTCTGAGTGATGGAGATTTGTCTACTATGATTGGCAAGGTAATAAATCCATTTGGCAGGAAGGTGCAGACTGACTAAAGACCTGTTTGGGAACTTTGCAAAAGTATCAGTCACTGCCCCAGTGAGTAATCTTGATCTGAGAATAAGATTTGCCAGTACTACTATTGTGAATGATGGTTGCCTTATGCATTTCTTCCATCTTAAATGGGAGACCAATAGATTGAAGTTACAGACCCTTTGTATCTCAGGCCCTTGTTTTCATGAAGCAGTTTTGCACAAAAAATTGAGTGTAGTATGTTCTTTGAGTTCATATTGACATGTTCCTTGAATATTAGGAATGTTTTCTCTTTTCCCTCGATACCACCTAAGATAAATTGGATCTCGGTATAGACTACTTTCTAATATTGGTGAATTTATGACTTGCCTAAGCTTTACTTTCCTCATCAGTAAAGTGGGAATACTACTACTTTATAGAGATATTGAGGGTTACATGGGAATGTATGTAAAGTATCTATAACACATGTAGTGTATAGAATGTGTTCAATAAATGGTACCTGCTGCTATTATATAAAGCAGGAGCATAATCTTCCTGGCAGCCTGGCTGTTTTTTGCTCTGTTATCTGAATTGGAAGTAGTAGTGGCATTATTCCAAAGGACTCATCAAGGAAGTGTATGCTATTTTAGGACTGAATCTGTACTACTGCATAGTCTATTTTTAAGAAAGTATTCAAAAGTAGGTCATTATTTTTTCATGGTCTATAAATTACATATTAAGTTTGAAAAATGGTGTAGGCTAATTTAAAAAGTTTATAATATTCAGAAATATTTTAAAGTAGGAGGTTTCTGTGTTTGCTTTAGCTTTACAGGCTGGGAAAAAGTATACTAAGGACAATTTTAAATGTTTAAGATTGCAACTAATTAATGCTGTGACTTTTTTAATGTTTAATTTTTTTCAATAGGAAATACATGATTCAAAAACAAAAATGTAAGAAAACCACAGTGGTTTTTCCTCACCCTTGACCCCTAAACTCTGTTTCTGTTGCAGCCCCCTTCCCTGTCAGAACAGGTAACCACTAATATTAGGTTCTCCTGTTTCTTTTGAAAGTTGTTTATGCCTATATGGCAAAGAAATTTTTTAAGATGGTACATTTGTCATATGTTAAATTTCTGAATGTATTTGGGGATATTTCTGGACTTTTCATCCTTTCTCTAACCTTGTCTAGTTAGTCCAATGCCACGCCACACTGTTCTGATATCTGGCTTTATTGCCCTTTTTCAGCATTTTCCTCACTTGTCTTTTCCATTTAAAGTTAGGATAACTTTGTTTAGTTGAAAAAAACAAAACTTGGGTATTATTTTCACTGAGTTTTGTTAGATTTGCAAATTGCCTTAGGGAAAATTGACTTCTTAAGGAAAAAATCTTGTTATCCAGAAATATAGTATGCATTTCCATTTCCTTAGGTCATATGTGTCCTTCAGTGGATGTTTTAAAGTTTTCTTCATCAGGGTCTTGCATGTTGCTTAAGTTGATCCCGAGATATTTTATCTTTTTTGTTGCTGTTGTAATTGCAGCTTTTTCTTTTATTGTCTTCTAACTGGTTGATTACACATATGTAGGCTATTGATTTCTATTTGTTAATTTTGAACTTGCCCCTCTAATGAATTCTCTTATTATTTATAGCAGTTTGAGTGATTTTCTTGAGTATTCTAGGTAAATACAAAGGTAGTATCTGCAAATAGTTTATCGCTTCTGTCTCAAATTTGTACTTCTAATCTTTCTCTTGCTGAATTTTAATATAATTATACTAATGTAATTAATATAATTATTATATAATAACATTACATAATTAAAATTACATCATATTGGTTAGTTTTTCTAGTACAGTGTTAGAAAATGGTAGTGGTAGGAGGTGTTTTTGTCTTCTGACTGAAGTGGAATGCTGCTAATGTTTCTTCATTAATCATTGTGCTGGCTTTGGACTTGGGAGTTTTGTTTGCTTAACTTTTTTAAGCACCTTCGGAGATAATCATGTGACTTTTCTCCTAGGTCTATTAATATGATGGTTTATATTATTAGATTTTCTAATAATATGTTTACATTTAAAGTATTTGCTAGAAAACCTCTTTAAAACCATCTTAACCTGGTACTTTTTCTTTTGAGGAATAAAGAGGTTGCTCAGGGTAGATTTCTTGGGTAATACGGAGTCAGATTGTATAAGTTAAGTTTTCTTAGAAATTGTTCATTCAGGTTTTCAAAGTTTTTTGCATAAAGTTATAAAACTTTGTTTTATAGGGTACAGGAGCTGCAAGTTTTGATGAATTTGGTAATTCTAAGTACCAGAATAGGAGAACCATGAGTAGTTCTGATCGGGCAATGATGAATGCATTCAAAGAAATCACTACCATGGCAGACAGAATCAACCTCCCTCGAAATATAGTTGTAAGTTCTTGTCTTTAAGCCATGCTGGCTTTGACTTAGCATAATTTAGTGAAAACGTGAAATTTTGCTATTGTGGCTAATTAAATGGCCTAGAATTAAACTTAGTTTCTCTGCTTTGAAGGATCGAACAAATAATCTGTTCAAGCAAGTGTATGAACAGAAGAGCCTGAAGGGAAGGGCTAATGATGCCATAGCTTCTGCTTGTCTCTATATTGCCTGCAGACAGGAAGGAGTTCCTAGGACATTTAAAGGTAAGTTTTTAGTTGCTTAGATATAAATGTTATCTATTTCATATTAAAGTGACAAACCAAAGTCAAGCAGCTTTGACAGTAAGTAGATAAGTCACGTCTTCCTGGTTACATACAGTAATCCACCTAAGTATCTTTCTAAACACCGCCTTATTTTATTCCTTGACAAAAATTCTGTGATCATACTGATCATGTTCTTTTCAGGCTATTTCCCATGTAAAGTCATGTTAGTCCATGTAAGCCCTCTGTTCTTTGCTAGTAGGATCTTCTGACTGTACCTTGTGCGCTTTGAGGCCTGGCCTCAGAAGCCTTTGTAGTAAGTCTGTACACTGGATGCACAGAAAAGTTTCCGCTCCCAGCACAGGTCTCTACAGGTGAGGGAGTCAAGCCTTAGAAAGCATGAATGAAACTTTTTCTCTTGAGTTAGACAGTCTGTATTTTCACACTTCGGTTGGAGGCTTTGCTAGAACCAGTGTTTTTCATCTAATTTGTAGTTTACCCATGAAAACATTACAGCTTATTCACAGTGTTGCTGTGATACTTACACATTTTGGCTTAAGACTATAATTACCCTTCATCCATGAATATTTTTTACGTTTTCTTGTGTCAGAGTGAAGAGGCAGTGACCATTATCATTACCATCTTTTGGGTTAATACAGCTAAAACTAAGGCTTTTGTTAAATTTATTCTGAAAGTGGTAGTTGAATTTTTAGAATAATAGGGTCAAATATTTGATCTCATTTTTCTATAGCCTGTAATCTCAGGGATTGCATGTACATATGACATTGTGTTACTTGAGAAGCCTTTAGTTTGAGTATTTTCTTTCATATTCTTGACATACTCCTTACAACAGATTAATACATAAATATCAAAGGAGTTTTTGATTGGTTGAAGAAACTTACTTGCATGAATTGAAACTTAAGAGAAGTTAATATTTTGAAATATTAAGACCTACATTTAACTTTTTAAAAACTTCTTTTAAGTGTAATAAACATTTAAATTAACTGAGAAATTTTAAATTAGCTCTATGAGAAGTATCACTGAGAGGATTAGAGATTGATCTTTAAGGCATGATTGAATTTTGCAATTAGAATATATTACTTTTATAATCAGAAATGATAGATTTTACAATGAACTACATGGCCTATGTGGATTTATTTATTTATTTATTTTTCTTTTTAGAAATATGTGCCGTATCACGAATTTCTAAGAAAGAAATCGGCCGATGTTTTAAACTTATTTTGAAGGCTTTAGAAACCAGTGTGGATCTGATTACAACTGGGGACTTCATGTCCAGGTTTTGTTCCAACCTTTGTCTTCCTAAACAAGTACAGATGGCAGCTACACATATAGCCCGTAAAGCTGTGGAGTTGGACTTGGTTCCTGGAAGGAGTCCAATATCTGTGGCAGCCGCCGCCATTTACATGGCCTCACAGGCATCAGCTGAGAAAAGGACCCAAAAAGGTAGGATTGTTCATCAGGAAGGGTAGTGATGAAATTAATGAAGGCTGTAGTATGTGACTGTATTTCCATTTTCAGTACGAAGCAGGTACAGGCCTACCTGGTTCTGTTGCACTTTGCAGATACTGCATTTTTTTTTTTTTACAAATGGAAGGTTTATGGCAATTCTGAATTGTCAGATGATGGTTAGCATTTTTTTAGTATTTTTTAATTGAGGTATATGCATTGTCTTTTTAGACATAATTCTTCTGCACATTTAATAGACTACAGTATAGTGTAAATATAAATTTTATAAATGTACTGGGAATCCCAAAAATTCCTGTGATTTGCTTTACTGCAGTATTGGCTTTATTTCAGTGGTCTGGAACTGAACCTGCAATATCTCTGAGGGATGCCACTAAATATCCAGAGCCCATGTTTAAGAGGTAGTTCCTTAGCATCAAAACTTAAGAAAATACAGCATTTTAAGTGTCTCATAAATAAAAATATTTGGAAGCATAACCCTGTGTACAGACTTAACTTTTTTTCCATTTGAATTAAGTAATTAATTTTAGTTTGTACATTTTTCATTTTTAGAAGCTTTTATTTGTTCCCCCTAAATTCTGGTTATTTTGAATAGTCTCTGTTTTTCCCCTCAAAACTTAACTTTTTAAATCTTGAGAGGAGGTGGCCATGCTTTGTTTCTCATTGGCTGGCATGGTACCCTACAGAGAGGCACACTATAAATATGTGTTGACCATCAAGTTTTAACTTACTGTGCAACCTGTTCTCTTTCTTCTTTTGTATGCTATTCACAGTTTCTTCATGAAAATGCTAACATAAGTAGTTCAACTTTCTGCAGCTGTTTTTGAATTTACTGTTGTAGAACTTTCAAGCAGAAGTATTAAGTGAATTTCTTTACAAGCATGCATTCATTAATTAGTTCCATGATCCTCAAAAAGATTTATAAAGAAAAAGGAGCAGTCAATTCTAAATTTAAAAGTGAGGTAGTGAAATTACTTGCTGCCCAGCAGCCAGTTGACATTCACATAGTTGACATTGATTGGTATTTATGTCTAGAAAAATATAATGCAACATAAGATAAGGAAATTTAAAATTAGCTAATTGTGCACTGATGGCAGCATCCACACTGAAAAGCTGTAAAATCTCACCGATTTGAACTGGCTCTGAAAAGATGGTAAAATGAGTTTGTATTAAAGGGTGTGTTTAAAAATCTATTTTGATTAAGTATAACTAACCAAATAATTGTCAAGTGGCAGTCCTTTGGGACTTGGTTTAAAAAATGGAAGGAAAATATGACACTGACTTTGAATGGTAAAAGTGGATCCTTGGATTCTGTAAAAGACTGTAGAAATAACTCGTGTGAGCTCAATATATATGTTCAAGTATGTGTTTATAATAGTGAAAAACATCTATATCATGCTATAATATACAGCTGTTTGACCTCAGATATGTTAAGTAGAAAAAAGAGGCTGTAGAAAAATAACTTAACCCTGGTGGTCCAGTGGTTAAGACTCCACACTCCCAATGTAGGGGGCCTGGGTTCGATCCCTAGTCAGGGAACTAGATCATCATACATGTCGCAACTAAAGATCCTGCACGCGGCGACGAAGATCCCACGTGCTGTAACTAAGATCCAGAGCAGCCAAATAAATAAATATTTTTTTAGAAAAGAAAAATACCAACATGATCCCATTTTGGTTTTAACCTAACAAGAACCTCTTAATAGAGGTTTAGCTAGGGGAGACGTTGCAGGGGAACTTTTAAACACAGAACTAATAAAGTGAATTTCTTTACAGGAATGTATTCATGGATTACTTCTGTGATCCTCAAAAAAATTTATTGTGAAGAAGTCAGTTCTAAATACAATGAGCAATATAATAGCTATCACACATAGTGCTATGCCTTGAGCATTGTTTAAATGTTTTCTGTATAGTAAACCTTTTAAACTAATTCGACAATGCTTTGCGAAAAGTACTAATACCATTATTATTGTTGTTACTGTAGCCCTGCTTTCTACTTATTAGTTTTTGAAAATATTTTTGTTTTCTTTTTCACTTAGACGTTTTATAGTACCATGTCCCACAAATGCAGGTAGTAGAAGGGGAGGTAGGATGGAAGTTAAACTTAATATTTTGATTTTTGTCTTTTAGAAATTGGAGATATTGCTGGTGTTGCTGATGTTACAATCAGACAGTCCTACAGGCTAATCTATCCTCGGGCCCCAGATCTGTTTCCTACAGACTTCAAATTTGATACCCCTGTGGACAAACTACCACAGCTATAAATTGAGGCAGCTAATGTGAAACTCCTATGAACACTGAACTTTTGCCTGTTGTACATAGCCTATACAAAGTGCTGGATTGAGCCTTTAATAAGGAAAAACGAAAGACATGGTACGCATTCCAGGGCTAAATAAATATTAATTGCTTGGCATTCATATGTATATACTAGTGAAACATATTTAATGATTTAAATTTCTTATTTGCTTTCTTTTGTAGCAATCTAGGAAACTGTATTTTGGAAGATATTTGAAATTATGTAATTCTTGAATAAAACATTTTTCAAAACTAAAGTTTTTGTTACAGTTATATTACATGTAATTTATAATTTATATAATTTATAATTACAAATGCATATTGCAGCTAATAAAGCTGATAGAGGTCCTTGTTTTCCATTATTTTTTCATATATATTTAATTTTCTTATTTTAATAAAGTTATGGAAATAACAGGCTTTTGAGGAACCACTGTTGAACATATTTAGTTTTCAGTTTAAAAGGAGGTATGTGTGTGATTTCTTAATATATGTATATTAAAAACCAAGAAGTGATGAACAGGGCCTTGAAAGGCACTGGCTTTAGAGATATAAGAATGTTTTTTCTCAGTGAGCTTATTGAGAAGATGATGCTAGTAAATAATTAGACATTTCAATTTCCAGATGTTTACATTTCACTGTATAGAATCTGCGTATCTACAGTTCTTTGTTATTTTTACTAATTGGGATACTCATAGTCTAAAGAATATTTAAAATGGAGATTATTGGGCCTGAGGAAGTCCAGGAATTTTTTTAACCAGTACCTTCCCCCTAGGTGATTGTGATGTGTACATGTTTTGCATCTCACTCTTTGAGGAACACTTGACTACTAGGTCTCTTGACTACTAGGCAATGTAAGCGAAGACCAACAACATTTTACCCTTTTGACAGCTAGGTAGTTTGTACAGGGGACTTGAATCCATGCTAAACAAACATCCCCACTGCTGTAAAACAGGTGTCATGGTTCTTACACATTTGTAAAAAGGTTAGCACTAGATTAAAAGGACAATCTCCTTTTGTGGCCTTGGTGGGCAGATTGCAACTCCGGTCCAGAGAGGAACTTTCCCCTCTGTAAGGTCAGACTTCCACTGTCATTTCTGTTGACCATGGGAGGGGGATAGGTATTGGACCACGAAGACAAATGGTATTTCTCCCTTACACAAAATGCAGGACACTCAAACACTACTACTCAAAGCTGTGGAAGAACACCAGACAAATCAACACAAGAACAATATAACCCAAATACAGGATTGCAAGGATAGTGATGAAATGTAAACGCCAGGCACGTAGAACCCATCTTACCCAGAGTGAGACCGAAGAAGGAAAGAAATCCTAGGTTAATGTCCCTATCTGGGCACCATGTTTTGGTCCCCAGCACCACACATCTCCATCTTTCCAAGTATGGACTGAGAGCAGTAGCCTCCCTCCTCTAATGCTCCCCAGTTTCTAGTGATTGACCACAAAAGTCCCATTCAGTAATGCCTGACTCTGCAAGCTGCAACCGGTTAAGTAAATCTTAAAATAGTTATTTTTGCAATTATCGAAGGTTGGTTAGTGCATGCACATTATAGAACATTTGGAAAATGCATAATGAAAACATCCATGAGCCACCCAGAAATAGCCACCAGCATTTTGGTATTTTTTTTCTCTCCAGCTGTTTGCTATGCTTTATTTTTAAAACATAGCTGCAGTTCAGGTATAGTAATGTGATTTGTTTAGTTTTTTCATTTTCCTGGCTACGAAAATGTATTAGATAACTAGAAAAAATGCAGCTAAGCATAAAGGGAAGGGAGGGACTTAGCTCCTGCCACTCAACTATGTCAACATTTTGGTCTATTTTTTAGAATACATTTTAAAAACATGGATCAATAAAACTGATTTTAAAGAGTAATCTGTGGGCAGATGGTGTATTTGCTTTTTTAGAGAGTGGAGCTTACAGCCTTAGCTCCAGGTGCGGAAAAACTCCCCATACATAGGTGGGCAACCACTTCACTGGGAGCTGATCATAACGTAGAATGTGAAGCCTGTTTCTGTTTGGGGCCTACATTTTTAGCAAGTTAGGAATATTAGTGAGCTATGCAAGGCCATTTCTATGAAGATAAAGTAGATCCATCCTGTTCATGCTAGCATCTTTAAACAGTTGAAAACTTGGTTACTGTGGCCCCTTCCATTCGAGTATTTAAAACAAAGACTTGCTGGAAGCCACTTTTATGGACAATTTCTATTACTCTAGTTCAAGGATTTGATTATAAGTTTCATGGAATCTGAGTTTGCTCCGGTCTGATCTCCCCATTTTGTAGTTCAGAGAAGCCTAGAGAAACCAAAAGCTCTGTCCAAGTTCACTTAGCAGAGATGGGACTCACTCAGGTCTCTTGATCACTCAATCCACTGCTCCTTTCCACTGAACCATACTGTTGAAGCTTATTTCACAGGAAGCTGCTTCAGGCCTGACTTTAGTTGTAGCTTTCAAATAGACTTTTCAGTTTATGAATGAACAGAATTATTCAATGCAATACTTGTATCTGGCTCTTTGGGGAACGCTCTTCAGAGTGAGTTTTTGAATAATTTTTAAATCAGCTCAGGTGATAAGGAGTTAATAGCTAGAAATTGTTCTTTTAGCTCTTCCTCCAAATGAAATGCTTCTTAAACTAAATGTCTCTTGATAGTAATCCTCTGTGTTCAAAGCAACAAATGTACTTTACCCAGGGTTGTCTTTGGTTTCTGAGCTAATTTTGTATCGCAGGTGCAAGATTTACTTTGATTATCAAGATGAACAGCTGGGAGGGGTCAGCCCATTACCCATCTGGTCCTAATCCAGCCAAGAGGCCTCTGTGCCCCATGCCAATATTTCCAATTGTCAGTGGCCCTGACTTTTCCTGTTGCTGGAGTTTTAATCTCATTTGCAAATTGTGGAGCTACTGAGAGATTTTTGGCCCCCTGAACACCTCACTCTCTCCCTCCCAGGTATTACACATAACATACTTACATCAGGATCTCAAGGTCTTAAGGTGTCACTGCAAAACCACTATTCGGCTGATCTCTAGGCCGCAGGGATGCCAGCATCTCTCAAAAGCACAAACTTCCATTCATAATCCTACTGGCATTTCTCTGGCTGGGGGGACTTTTAACTGCCATTCTAGGACGCTCAAGGTCATACTTGGTGAAAGAGGAGCAGGGAAAAGGTGACCATGAAACTTTTCTTCTGCAGAGTATCACAACCTCATGGTTTTTCTCTGATCTGCAACAGCCTATGGCTGCTATAGCCGTTTTTTGGGTTTTTTTTTAGGTCATCATTCCTCTTTTTTTAAGTGAAGTAAAGTCGATTTACAATGTTGTGTTTCTGCTGTACAGCAAAGTGATTCCGTTATATATACTTTAAGATTCTTTTCCATTATGGTTTATCATAGGATATTGAATCTCTGCTGTACAGTAGGACCTTGTTGTTTATCCATTCATTCTATATATAATAGCTGCTAACCCCAACTTCCCACTCCATTCCTCCACCAGCCCCCTCCTCCTTGGCAACCACAAGTCTGCTCTCTATGTCCATGAGCCTGTTTCTGTTTCGTAGATAGGATCATTTGTGCCATATTTTAGATTCCACATATAAGTGATATCATATGGTATTTGTCTTTCTGACTTACTTCACTGAGTATAATAATCTCTAGTGGCATCCTTGTTGCTGCAAATTGCATTTCATTCTTTTTTATGGCTGAGTAGTATTCCATTGTATATCCATTCATCTGTCAGTGGACATTTAGGTTGCTTCCATGTCTTGGCTATTGTGAATAGTGCTGCTATGAACACAGGGGTGCATGTATCTCTGAATTAGTTTTGTCTGGATATATGCCCAGGAATGGGATTGCTGGATCGTATGGTAGTTCTATTCTTAGTTTTCTGAGGAACCTCCATACTGTTTTCCATAGTGACTATACCAACTTACATTCCCACCAACAGTGTAGGAGGTTCCCTTTTCTCCATAACCTCTCCAGAATTTGTTATTTGTAGAGTTTTTAGCAATGGCCATTCTGACCAGTGTGAGGTGGTACCTCGTTGTAGTTTTGATTTGCATTTCTCTAATAATTAGTGATGTTGAGCATCTTTTCATGTGCTTTTTGACCATCCATATGTCTTTGGAGAATGTCTGTTTAGGTCTTCTGCCCATTTTTTGACTGGGTTTTTTGTTTTCTTGTTGCGTTGTATGAGCTGTTTGTATATTTTGGAAATAAAGCCCTTGTCAGTTGCATCATTTGCAAATATTTTCTCCCATTCTGTAGGTTGTGTTTTCATTTTGTTGATAGTTTCCTTTGCCCTGCAAAAGCTTGTAAGTTTGATTAGGTCCCATTTGCTTATTTTTGTTTTTTATTTCTATTGCCTTGGGAGACTGGCCTAAGAAAACATTGGTACAATTTATGTCAAAGAATGTTTTGCCTATGATCTCTTCTAGGAGTTTTATGGTGTCATGTCTTATGTTTAAGTCTTTAAGCCATTTTGAGTTTATTTTTGTATATGGTGAGAGTATTCTAACTTCACTGATTTACATGCGGCTGTCCAACTTTCCTGACACCACTTGCTGAAGACATAACAACCAACACTGCAGAAATACAAAAAACCATAAGGGAACACTATGAACAATTAGGCCAACAAATTTGACAACCTAGAAGCAATGCACAAGTTTCTAGAAACACACAGCCAACCAAAATTGAATCAAGAAGAAATAGATAATTTGAACAGACTGATCACTAGAAGTGAAATAGAATCTGTAAAAACTCCCTACAAAGCAAAAGTCCACTCCAAACAAAAGTCCAAAACCAGATGGCTTCACAGGCAAATTCTATCAAACATACAAAGAAGAACTTATACCAATCCTTCTCAAACTCTTCCAGATACTGAAGAGGAGGGAATATTCCCAAAGACATTCTATGAAGCCACCATCACCCTGATACCAAAGCCAGACAAAGATACCACCAAAAAAGAAAATTACAGGCCAATATCTTTGATGAATACAGATGCAAAAATTCTCAACAAAATATTAGCAAACCAAATCCAACAACATATAAAAAAGATCATATGCCACAACAAAGTGGGATTCACCTCAAGTTCACAAGGATGATTCAATATACACAATCAATGTGATACACCACATAAAAAACACATGATCATCTCAATAGAGACAGAAAAAGCATTTGACAAAATACGACAACCATTCATGATAAAAACTCTTACCAAAGTGGGTATAGAGGGAACATATCTCAACATAATAAAAGATATTTATGACAAACCCACAGCCAATATAATGCTCAATGGTGAAAAGCTGAAAGCCTTCCTGCTAAAATTTGGAACAAGACAAGGATGCCCACTCTCACTTCTTACATTCAACATAGTTTTGGAAGTCCTAGCCACAGCAATCAGACAAGAAAAAGGAATAAAAGGTATCCAAATTGGAAGGGAAGAGGTAAAACTGTCATTATATGCAGATGACATGATACTATATATAGAAAACCCTAAAGACTTCACACAAAAACTACTAAAACTGATAAATTCAGCAAGGTAGCAGGATACAAGATTAACATGCAGAAATCAGTTGCATACTTGGGAATAAACATGACCAAGGAGGTGAAATACTTTGAGAACTATAAAACATTAATAAAGGAAACAGATGATTCAAAGAAATGGAAAGATATCCTATGCTCTTGGCTTGGAAGAATTAATGTTGTTAAAATGGCCATACTACCCAAAGCAATCTACAGATTTAATGTGATTCCTATCAAATTACCCATGAAAATTTTCACAGAACTAGAACAAATAATCCTAAAATTTATAGGAACCATAAAAGATCCAGAATTGCCAAAGCAACCCTGAAGAAAAAGAGCAAAGCAGGAGGCATAACCCTCCCAGACTTCAGACAATACCACAAAGCTATAGTAATTAATCAAAACAGCATGGTATTGGTGCAAAAACAGACACACGGATCAATGGACCAGAATAGAGAGCCCAGAAATAAACCCACACACCTAGGGTCAATTAATCTTGGACAAGAGAGGCAAGAATATACAATGGGAAAAAGACAGCTATTATTTGAAATAAATGTTTTGAGACATCTGGGAAAGAAGATCATTGGTATGTAAAGTACTTAACAAGAGTAATAAAAACAAGCAAACAGTGATATTATGTTGAATTTAAGATTCTGCCAAAAGATATTTTGTTTTAAATTGACATAGTTGAGAAAGTTAAAACACAAAAGAATTGGGTTTAGTGCTTTTAAAGACGTTAGAAAGGGTACTTTGTTCTATACTGTTCTGAAAGACAGGTCTAGGATGCAAAAGTTACATGGAGCTCCCAGACGACCATATGGTCAGGTTGAAGACTTCACTGAAGGTATTTAAGCAGAGACTTAGCTGATCTGTAAGAGATTTCTCTGGAAAGACCTTACTGCCTCTGTGGTTCCTTCTAGCTCTACAGCTAGAAAACTTAATGATGGACTCAGAGCTTTCAACATCCTCCTGCATTGCTGTGGCCCAACAAATATTATCTGGTATTTGATATCTCCTTTCACTGTCCTAATTTGTCACTGTGAGCAGAGGTCTGCTCTTCAGTACAAGAGAGGGGCTTGAATTTTGGCCCTTATACTACAGTTTAGCTCAGTGACTTTGAGTCGACCATCATATTGGAGATGGTCAATGACAGCTCTAAGGCATTTAATTAAGGGTCTTCTAGTAGCATGGACATCAAATTGTGTAGGCTAGGGGCTTTGACGGAAGACCTCAGAATTAGCTCCAGTGAGTGACAAACTGGGCCCCCAGCCTGCTTCTGCTCTGACTTTGTTATGTGCTGGAGTAATACTGAAGACTATAACTCCGTCATTTTACAGATGAGAACATTAGGGTGAAATGTTCACATATCACTAGTAAGGTGAAATCACTTGTCCAAGGTCACACTAATAGTAGCAAAATAAGGGCTAGTCCTAGGTCTCTTTGCTACCTCCATGTGATGATTTTCCAAGTGGCTATAAGTTTTTTTTTTTTTTTTTTTTTTTTTTGCGGTACGCGGGCCTTTCACTGTTGGGGCCTCTCCCGTTGTGGAGCACAGGCTCCGGACGCGCAGGCTCAGCGGCCATGGCTCACGGGCCCAGCCGCTCCGCAGCATGTGGGATCCTCCCGGACCGGGGCACGAACCTGTGTCCCCTGCATCGGCAGGCGGACTCGCAACCACTGCACCACTAGGGAAGCCCCCAAGTGGCTATAAGTTTTAAGTGACAGCTTATATGTGGAACTTCTCTACAGATTAGGAAGAACTAAACTTAAATGAGGGATGACTCTTGTGGTGGTTGTCAGAGGGACACTTTTATTATGTTGGAGCCCAACTGCAATTCATATCAACAACTAATCCTAGGTTGAATCTCAATCACTCATAGAAACTTCCTAATATTTTATATTATTCTAAATGTCTTTGTATAGAGCAAAGCAGGCCATTCCTTCATCCTCCACTATGAAGACTCTGGAGATACAAGATACAAGAGGTGAATAAGGCATGCCCTGTCCTGATGCTATGAGCAAGTATAAGATGGAGGTGTGTACAAGCCCAAGGAAGTCAGAGAGAAGGAGACATTCATTGTACCTGTGTGGAAAGAGCAGGGCACAAAGAGGAAAAAAGTACTTCTTAACTGGAAAAGGCCCTTAAAGGATAAGTGGAAATCACATTGCTTGGGGAGACATTTCTGTGATGTGGTTGGTATATGGCCCCTATGGGCTACCTGTAGTCAGTCCTAGTTCTTTGTTTCTACCACCTGAAGAGGCCTTATTCACCCACTTTTCTCTCTCCTAACTGCCTTACCCTAGTTTAGGCCTTTATTATCTTCCACAGTTGCTAAGGTGGCTCCAAGCTACTGCTCCAGGCTTCAGACTTGAACCCTCTGATCCATCCCTCTGATCCATTCTCCCCATGCAAATCTAACCACATTTCTCCCAGCTGAAGATGCTTCAGTGGCTCTGAGGCATAGGTGATTTATCAGAAACCTAATGAAACTTAAGGTGCACTTGCACAGACCCCTTCCAAGGCTCTGAACTTAATTCTGTAGCTATAAATACAAAATCATGGGTTTCTTAAAGAGGGCCCCCCAAATTGTATATACTTTTGGCCCCACAAAATTTAGATCTGCCCCTATGACAAATAACCCTTTCTGATGTGGAGAAAAGGGAACCCTCCTACACTGTTGGTGGGAATGTAAATTGGTACAGCTACTATGGAGGACAGTATGGAGGGTCCTTAAAAAACTAAAAATAGAGCTACCATATGATCCAGCAATCCCACTCCTGGGCATATATCTGAAGAAAACCATAATCGGACAGAGAAAGATGAATATCATATGATATCACTTATATGTGGAATCTAAAAAAAGTGGTACAAAGGAACTCATTTACAAAACAGAAACAGACTCACAGACTTCGAAAACAAACTTATGGATACCAAAGGGGAAAGGTTGGGAGAGGGCTAAATTAGGAGTTTGGGATTAACATATACACGCTGCTATATGTAAAATAGACAACCAACAGGACCTACTATATAGCACAGGGGACTCTACTCAATATTCTGTAATAACCTATGTGGGAAAAGAATCTGAGAAAGAATAGCTATATGTATATGTATAACTGAATCCCTTTGCTGTACACCTGAAATACAACATTGTAAATCAACTATACTCCAATATAAAATGAAAATAAAAAACAAACGAGCAAAAAAAAACCACCTTTCTGAACAGAGCCCACAATGCCTGCATAATACGACCCTTTCTTTCCTAGTCTTTACTCACCTACTCCATTGCAGTTTTTACATATACTCCAGCTACAGTGAAGTTTCATTTCCTCAAAAGTGCCACGTTCTTTCATCTGTATCATTAAGCTCTTGGAGCAAGGTGTACACAGATGAACAAAGAGAGCATGGATGTTAACCCTTTTTGTCTTCTAGAAAGGAAGAATAAGAAAGAAGGCTCCAGTGGTTAACAGTCTGGAAGTTTACGCGTCAGTTTTCCAACTGTTCCATTTGTTTTCCCAACAGAAACATTTATTGAGCAACTAGACACTCTCAGTATGTGTTATGTTTAACAAATGGTGTGGTAGTTCATTTGTGGGAATTTTGTCCTTTTGAATTCCTTGATAGCCATCCATTCATTCATTTATTCAATCATGCATTGACTATAGTGAGCTTAAGAGCATGAATCTTCCTAACAGACTGGGTTTGAGTCCTGGCTCTTCCACTTACTATGTGACTCTGCACAAGTTACTTAGCTCTCTTAAGTCTCAGGTTTCTTATTTATAAAATGAGAATATTACAGTGCTTTTTTCACAGAGTTGTTGCGAAGATCCAATATGGTAACACAAAATACCTGATTTTTTTAAATGAAGGTTATTGCTTTATAAAAGGCTATTACTATTTATTGAACACTACAGTGTATCGGCGACAGAGCTGTGCACTTGGCGTCTAAGATGAATAAAACACAACTTATGGAGAAAAGAGACATGTAAACAAATAAATGCAATAAAGCATGGAGAGTATTTTGCAGGTTATGGTGGGGACACAAGAGGATTTGATTAATTCTATGTTGGGAGAGAGTGGTCAGAGAAAGACTGTTTTACTTTAGCAGAATCTGGAAGATGATTAGCACTTAAGTTCACTGGGTTTAGCCCCATCTCTGGGAAGAGTGAAGATGATCACCATGAATTAAACAAGGAGGCCTCATACTGCATGGTTCCTGTGGGGATTACAAGCAGTTTGGCTGGCTTGCTCCCCTCCCATCAACATGTAAACACATTTCAATCTCTTCTGTGTCCTAAACTCCTTGATCCCTGGCACTTTCTTGCTCTTCATAGCCAAACTTCTTGAAAGATTCCCCCTCATTCCCACTGTAAAGCATTGCAGGCTAGTTTCAGCCCTGGGCACAGCAGTAAAACTACTCTCATCATGGTCTCAAAAATATCCATGTTGCTAAAGCAGGTGGAACATCTCAGACCTCATCTTCACCAATTAACACTTCACATGTTGTCCATTTTCAATCCTCTTTGAAACTCTCTTTCCCTAGGCTTCCATAATACTAATTCTCTCCTCATTTCCTTCCTACCTCTGGGTTACTGCTTTTAGGTCTCTGCTGAGTCTTCCTCTTCTACTCATCCCTTAGAATTCTGTCCTTGGTTGACCCTTTTATCTTCTTGCTCTCCACACTCAACCTTAAATGATCTCATCTACTCCTGTGACTTCAGTTACCATCCAACGACCCTCATATCTCCAGCCCAGTCCTCTTCCTGAATCCTATGCTTGGACATCTCAACATGGATAAGTGTAAGACATAATACAGAAAAAAGAAATATATATGCATTCTGTTTTATTTAATTTATATAGGTTTTATTAACTAAACTAGAGGTAATTTCCAGTTCAAAACAGTTATGCACACTTCAATTTAGACTGCTCTTTTCTTCAAAGGCCTCATTTCAAAGGTCTCCAATTTGGAGCGGTAGCTTCAAATGACAACGTTTAAAAGGCCATTTTGGCATTTATTTTCTACCTATTCTAACTAGACTATAACACAAACAACTTGAGGGAGTAGTAAAGCAGTAGTATCAGTGTGTAAAGATAAAGCAGGTACCAAGGAGGCATCAGGGGTTCTTTAGAAATCGAATTGCAATTTATTTACTTTATCCAAAAGATCCTGGGCTTTGATGAGTCCAGGATGGTGGATTAGGAAAAGGTACAACTCTTTTTTACAGTGTTTAGATGCTAGAAATCCCTGCACGTCTACTAAGTGGTTTACATGCAGTTTGGGGGTCAGAGATAAAATTACTGGGATTAAGGTTTTTTCACACAATTTCAAATTTGTAAAAGATAAAAGTAGTTACTATTTCCATAGAAACCTCTTTTGTTAATACTTACATTCTTAAATATTTCATGCATACTACACAGACTGTGTTAATCAGATAAGGCAATAAGGTATTTGTCATTTGCATATTGTTTAGTTTCGGTTAGTATGCATTTTTCATTATTTTTATTGTATTGCATTATGTCCATATTTCAAGAAGTAAACCAACAACTCAAAAGTAGCTCACTGAAATATAAAAGCATGAAGAAGCAAATGCTACAATTCAGCATAA
The DNA here is from genome assembly GCF_949752795.1 of Hyperoodon ampullatus. NCBI lineage: Eukaryota > Metazoa > Chordata > Mammalia > Artiodactyla > Ziphiidae > Hyperoodon > Hyperoodon ampullatus. Next base: position 79,448,918 of record NC_136915.1, on the reverse strand, counting down.
TGCTGTAAATGTCAAAAATACTGAACTGGATTCCATTGAGAATCTAAAATGTGAATCTGTATACTTGGAGAAGTAAATTTGTGAGTGTGATGACTTTGTATAAACAGCTAAAAAGAAAACAGAAATTAGGAACTATAACAACAATCACCTGAAAACTGGATTTTTTTTTAGGACCACTGATCTGCTTGCCTGTTTCCTACTGAGGCATTGAAGGTAGTGACATGAGGTTTTTAAGCTTTCATATTATTATTATTATTATTATTTTGGCCATGCTGCACAGCATGCGGGGGATCTTAGTTCCCCGAACAGGGATCGAACCTGTGCCCCCTGCAATGGAAGTGCAGAGTCTTAACCACTGGACTGCCAGGGAAGTCCCTCCTATTAATTTTCAAATAAAGTATACTGATCTCTTTGGTAAACTGAACAAATTTTTCTAAAACAAGTAAAAATAATGCTTTCTAGTATGAAATTGAATCACCATATAGACTCTTAAAAATGAGGGTCTATAATGGCAGAAGAGAGATGAAAATATAAAATGAGGATAAGTTGAAAAAGAATCCTGTGAGGCTCCATTTAAATTAGCATGAACTCATGATTTTGAAAAAGGTTTATTTGCTTCGTCTATCAACTGAAAGGGTCTAGATATCATGACTTCACAATAGCAATCAGATTTTAGTTCCTAAATATTCTTTCTCAAAAAAAAAAAAAAAAAAAGGCTAATTCCAGGCTTGCAGGGAACACAAAAAGTGGGCCTGGAACATCTTATAGTGCAAGAAAGCAAGGAGGTACTCAAAGACAAATGGGCTCAAATCTGGGAAAAATTTAAGCATCCAAGAAAAAAGCAGTAATAGTAATGGATTATAACACAATGATTTTAAAAAGTCCTTGCAACCATAGTGATACTCAAATTAAAAAAAAAAGTGAGGTTACGAGGAAAAAGGGAAAGCTTAAAAAAAACAAAAACAAGAATGGCAGCTAATGCATGTAGATGAAATCCTAGAGTTGGAAAATTATTTTGCAACTTCCAGTGTAATAATTTACTCAGATGAGTATTGGGAGGAAGGTTTTTGGAAATAAAATGATCTCAAGTATTACCTCAGATTGTCTATTAGTTATACAGTAAAACTGTATCTTCAGAAAGAGAGATCTGATGATCACCACCTTAACCAAGTGATCAAACTTAGTGGAAAAATTTGAGATTACTATCTCCCAATGTGATGCAGTAAGATGTAATACCACTGATGTAGTTAGTATTCCTGGGGGAAGGGAGAGGGGAGTTTTAACTTTATTCTGTCTTCATTTTACTTTCAGGGGGAGTTAACTATTGACTGGTCTAATTTAAAACCAACTTAAACAAAAAGTTTGTGGTGTAACAGAAGAGGCACTGGGCAAGGAAAGGGTCATAGTTCTGGCTCTGCCACTTAGCAGCTGTGTGAGCTGGGGCAACTTACTTCACTCCACCAACTTCATAGGGTAGTCTTGGGGATTAAATGAGATCATACATGGGAGACTAAAGTTTTAAAATACACTATTTTACTTCTAAAAACAGAAAAAGATGGTAATACTAATGTCACAAGCACTCAACAGTTTCAAGTCAGAGACCTGATTAATACAGGATGACAAGCAAGTGAATAAAGTAGATCTGAGTAGAAAGGGGAAAAAAAAAGGCAAGGTCTAGTCAGTGAAAATAGGAACACTTAAACTGCCCTAGAAAGTCCAGTGCCGAGATGGTGATCTTGACATCTTGGATTTCTGGCTTTCTGTTTATGTGTGTTCATGCCTAGGAGATACACAGTGCTGATTATTTGAAGGGAGGAGGGGTATTTTACAGATTACTCTACATAATTATATTTCCTTGACAACACCAAATAGGTATTTAATTTATACAAATACCTACTTGGCATGCACATACACACACAAGAAAGAAAGAAAAATAAATTTTTTAACCAGTTTTGTCTCCCATTCTACTCCATCTCTTACAACATAGTTCCTAGATGTTAGCCCAGCATTTAAACCTATTCTCAATTTAAGAATAGCAATGTGTTTTGATGCTAGAGGACAAACTTATTCCTTTGACATAAAGACAGTATTTCTGTCTCCAATGTAAAGGAAAATAAAGCTACAAAATCAGCAAGCAATCAAAATTGGAATGAGAAAAATGTCAAGCAAGAAATAAAAAGGCATCCAAATTGGAAAGGAGGAAGTAAAATTGTTGTTCGAAGATTATACGATCTAAAGAAAACCCTAAAGACTGAACCAAAAAACTATTAGAACTAATGAACAAGTTCAGTAAAGTTGCAGGATGTGAAATCAACATATAAAAATCAGTTGTGTTTCTATACACAATATCTGTATTACCCAAAGCCATCTATAAATTCAATGCAGTCCCTATCAAAATTCAAATGACATTTTCCACAGGAAAAAAAATCCTAAAAATTTGTTTGGAGCCACAAAAGACCTCGAATAGCCAAAGGAAACCTGAGAAAGAACAAAACCAAAGGCATTCACACGTCCTCATCTCAAACAGTACTACACAGTTATAGTGATTAAAACAGCATGGTACTTGCATAAAAATTGACATAGAACAGTATAGAGAGCCCAGAAATAACCACCCACTGCATTTATAGTCAATTAATATTTGACAAGCGATCCAAGAACACTCAGTGGGGAAAGGATAGCCCCGTCAATAAATGGTGTTAGGAAAACTGGACAACCACATGCAGAAAAATGAAACTGGACCTCTCTCATAACACTCACAAAAGTTAACTCAAAACGGATTAAAGACTTAAAACATAAGACCTAATACCATAAAACTCCAAGAAGAAAACATAGGAAAAAAGCTCTTTGACATTGGTCTGGGCAATGATTTTTTAGATATGACACCAAAAGCACAAGCTACAAAAGCAAAAATAAGTAAGCAGGATTACATCAAACTAAAAAGCTACTGCACAGCAAGAGACAACTAACAAAATGAAAAGGCACCCTACAGAACGGGAGAAAATGTTTGCAAACCATGTATCAGATAAGGGGTTAATATCCAAAATATATAAAGAACTCATACAACTCAATACCAAAACAAACAAACAATCTGCTTGATGAGGCCCATGTACAAATCCTTCCAGTGATTGATACACCCTAAAGTTTGAGAACCACTAGACTAAGGAAATTTAGTATTGACTCACTTCATGGTAGTGAGATGAGTTAGCATGGTTGTTCAGATGCAGAAATAGATTTAACAGGGGTTTGGGTGGGAGTTTAACAGGGTTGTACAAAGAAGCAAGAAAGGAGCAGGGAGCTGAGGATCACATATGTGGGAGAGTATGATGGATATGGCAATTTAAGGTGGAAAAGGAGAACAGTGAGGACTCAAGATGGTGAGGAGTATATTATTTATTAATATACTGAACTGATTAAATCACCACCCAAACTGATGACCTAAAATACTACCAGCAACTTCTACCTGTCAGGTATTCCCCACCACTATCATATTCTTCTGTCTCATCAGATAACCCCTATCTTAATTTTCGTTCAACAATTACTTGCTTAAAAAAAAAATTTATCACATTTATGTTTAGCTTGGCTTAGTTTTTAAGTTTTAAAAAATACCAGGCTATATACAGTCTTTAATTAGCTTCTTTCACACATTTTGCTCTTTTGTACTGTTCACTATAAGGGCAGTTGATTTTCATTGCCCTATAATATTTCATACTATAGTATATATTTTATACTATATTTTATTAAACCATTCTCTTCCACTGATGAGCATTTGGGTTGTTTCCAGTTTTTGCTTACAAATAATGCTAGGAAAATTCTTGTTCATGACTCTTGGTGCATATGTAAAAAGTTTCTTCAGGATACAGTACTCAAGTGGAATTGCTGGGTATCATGTTCAGCTTTACAAGACAATACCAAATTGTTTTTCCAGAGTGGGTATTTCTTTATACTTCTCACAGCAATTTACATGAGATCTCATTGTTCCACTCCATCTCCACAACTTGATATGGTGTTAATTTAAAATTTTTCCCAATTGAATGTGTGCAATTGTATGTCAGTATGGTCTTGATTTTGTAGTTTCTAACTACAGTTGAGATTGGGCATGTTTACTGTCCTTGTGAAATATCTGTTCATATCTTTTGAAATTTCCCATTGTTTTCCTTATTGAGTTTCAGGAATTTTTAATTTATGTTAGCTATCATTCTTTCTCTGTTACATGTATGGAAATAAATCTACTTCCAGTTTGTGACTTGCCTTTTTACTTTATGATGTCTTTTGATAAACAGAAATTTTGAATTTTATTAGTTGAATTTATGAATTTTCCTTACATTTTAGTGCTTTCTTCTCCTACATATATTTTCAAAGTTTTAAGTCTTACTTTTGACATTTTATTTAATTCATTTGAAATTTTTATGACGGTGTGACACAGAAATTGTTTCTTTTTCCCTTTCCATATGGATAAACAATCTTCCTAGCTCTACCTACGGAACATTTTCTTTTTTCTCCACTAAACTAACATATTGCTTCTTTTATATATCAGTTTCATATATGTGTAGGACTATCCCTTGGCTCTCTTTCTCCACTTGTAGTATGTACCAATTCTACAGTAATTGCTACATTTTCATAATTCTTGATATGTGGTAGGGCAAATTCCCTCTCCTCCTCTTTGTTCTTCAGGAATTTCTTAAACTGTTATTTACTATTACTGCCCTTTTGCTCTTCTATATAAATTTTAGAATGGGCTTGTAAAGTTCTATAAAAAAATGTTGAGATTCTGACTGGAGTTGCATTAAATCTACAGAGCAATTTGAGGAGCACTTGACATCACATCATAAGATGGGATATTTCTACATTCACTTAGGTCTTCTTTAATGTCTCCCAGTGAAGAATCAGAAGCAAAACAAAACAAAACCACATCTTGCACATCTTTTGTTAAATTTATTTCTAGGTAACTTAGTTTTGTTGCTATGTAAAAGTTGTGTTTTAAAAATATTATGTATTCTAATTATTTGGTGATGGTCCACAGATATGTCACTGACTTTTGTATCTTCATCTTATAACCAGAATCTTGGATAAACTGATTGCTATCAAATTGTAGTCTTTTGAGTTTTGTAGGTTGATAATCATATCATCTGCAAATAATAACCGTTTTATATCCTTTTTTAACCCTTCTATCCTCCTTTTAACCCTTATATTAAAGGAGTTCAATGTTGAAAAGAAGTAGTAATGACAGGCATCCTAGTTCTATTCCCCAATTTTAAAGAGAATGTTTCCTCATATGGGATGATGCTATTGATTTTAGTTACTTGTGTTTTTTGTTTTACTATAGATACCACTTATCAGTTTAACCAACTCTGTCCCACCCCATTAAAGCAAGAATGTGATCAGCTCTTTCTAAATCTATTACTTTTTCTCCTTTAATCCGTTACTATGGTAAATGACAATTATAGATTTTCTAATATTAAGCCATCCTTACATTACCAGGATAAGCCAAATTTGCTAATGGAAAAGTGTCTTTTGCATACATCACTGAATCTGACTTGTTAATATTTTGTTTAGTATTTTTATATCCATATTCATGAGTGAAATTTGCTAGTAACATACTCTTCTTGTATATTTTGTCATCTAGATTATACTGACTTCATAGAATGAACTAGAAAATATAACTTTTCCCCATTATCTCAAAAACTTTGTGGTTAAAATAATTTCCTCCTTGAAATTTGGAAGGATTCACTTGTAAAGCAATCCAGATCCAGTGTTTTCTTTGTGGAAAGACTTTTATCTTCTGCTTTTATGTTTTTAATTGTTATGAGATTATTCAGTCTTTATTTCTAGGTTAGTATTCTTATCGTTTTCAAAGATTATCTCCACTATTTTAAGTTCTCAAATTTATTTGTGTTATGTTGAAGTATTTTCTTTCAATTTTAATTAATTTATTTATTTTTGCTGTGTTGGGTCTTCGTTTCTGTGCGAGGGCTTTCTCTAGTTGTGGCAAGCGGGGGCCACTCTTCATCACCGTGCGCGGGCCTCTCACTATCGCGGCCTCTCTTGTTGCAGAGCACAGGCTCCAGACGCGCACGCTCAGTAGTTGTGGCTCACGGGCCTAGTTGCTCCGCAGCATGTGGGATCCTCCCAGAGCAGGGCTCGAACCCATGTCCCCTGCATTAGCAGGCAGATTCTCAACCACTGCGCCACCAGGGAAGCCCTTGTTTCAATTTTAAAAAATCTTTCTCGCACTTGCATTTTCATTTATAATAGGTAGTATTTTTTATGCCTTCTCTCATTTCATGTTTTCGGAGCTGTGTCTACTTTGTTAGCATTTTAAAGGAACAAGGTTTTGGCTTTTGTTTCTATTATATTGACTATTTTTACTATTTACTTCATTTATTGGTGTTTTTTTTTTCTTCTATCTTCTTAAACTGAACAATTTGATCCATTTTTAACCTTCCTTTTTCTAATAAGTAGTTAGTTTATAAAGCACCCTGGAAGAACCACTTTTGCTGCATCTCAAGTTTTGGTATGTAATGCAATGTTTTTACTATTACTCAGTTATAAGTATTTAATGATTACTATTATTTCTTTTCTCCATTATTGAAAGGGTAAATTTTTTTCTCAAATACTTTATATATATATACACACACATATATATGTACATATATGTAATCTTTTTGTTCTAACTAGACAGAAAATATAGTTGGTATAACTATACTCTGTAATTTTCTGCCATTTGTTTTATGGCTCAATTTTTGTAAATGCTCCATATGTACTTGAAAAAACTGTGGAATCCCTTAATTGTTGGAGGCAGAAATCTATGTATGTCCACTGGACCAAGCTTACTGTTTTCTTCTAACATTTTATATCTTTGATGATTAGAAAGTCTGTTGTCCAATAATGAGTTGAACTCTTCCAACCTGATGGATATTTGCTAGTTTTTTAAAGTAGCTCTAAGAATTTTTGCTTTATGTATTTAGAGACTATTTTATTAGATACACATATGCTTGGAATTATTATATCTTTTTGGTGAACTGAATCTTTTATCATTGTGTAGGAACACTCTACTCTTAGTGACACATGTATTTCAAGATGGGTCTAAAATCAGTTTTGTTTGATATTAAATAGAGCTACCATAGCTTTAGTTTGATTGGTTTTTGCATTATACATATTTCCTCGTACTTTTACTTTCAACTTCTCTGCGTACATGTTTTAGATTTATCTTTTTGTAAACATTATAAAGTCAGATTTCCTTTTAAAAATCTATACCTTGGTTTTAGCTAGTGAGTCTGCTCCATTTACATTGCTATACATTTAGATTTCTACCATGTTACCTTTGGTTTGGAATTTATACACACTATATTCTTTCAGTGAATATCCTTGACATTTTATGATTGTACATTTAACTAAAGTTAATCAATACCTTGACACCCAGCTTACCCTTACCCGACGAAGTGAGAGAGTGGCATGGACATATATACACTACCAAATGTAAACTAGATAGCTAGTGGGGAAGTAGCCGCATAGTACAGGGAGATCAGCTCGGTGCTTTGTGACCACCTAGAGGGGTGGGATAGGGAGGGTGGGAGGGAGATGCAAGAGGGAGGAGATATGGGGATATATGTATATGTATAGCTGATTCACTTTGTTATACAGCAGAAACTAACACACCTTTCTAAAGCAATTATACTCCAATAAAGATGTTAAAACAAAAAAGACCTAGACACCCCAACAACACAATAGAATACTTTAGTTCTGATCTTCTCTATTTCAATTTTCTTACATCTGTTGCCCAGATTTTCTGTTGACTTAACAGAAAAAAAAGGCTTCTATGTATGGATTTGGTTTATTTAGATTTACCTAAGTATTTACCATTTTATTTGCTCACAAGCCTTTTTTGTATCTTAGATCATCTTTGGGGATCATTTTCTTTCTTCTTGAAGCACTTCCTTTAGAGTAGGACCTTGATCATAAACCCTCCTTTAAAAAATATTTTAATTGATTTCATTCTTAAAAAAATTTTACGTCCTACACAATTTCAGGTTGACATTTTATTTTCCAGTGCTCTGAAGACAATATTCCACTGCTTCTATTGTTGCTATTGAAAAGTTAGCTGTTAGTCTTTCCTTTCTCCCTGGGTATTTTCAAAATGTTGTCTTTGTGGTCTGCAGTTTCACTACAATGATTCTATGCATAAATTTATATTTATTCTGTATGGAGAATATTGTACTTATTAAATATTTTTCTTCTCTGGGAAATTTGCAGCCATTATGTCTTTACATATTGCTTCTCTTCCATTTATTCCAATTGTGTCTCCCTTCCATCTTCCATATCTCTTAACTTTACTTTGATATCTTCCATTTCCTTATCTCTTTATTTGATTTACTTGGGATTATTTTTCAGATGTATCTTTCAGTTCTCCAGTTCTTTTTTCACCTGTGTAATCTGCTGTAATCCTTCCACTGAGTTTCAAATTTGGTCATTTATATATTTTTTTAATTTTTGGATTTTAAAAATGTTTGTTAATTTCTTTCAAATTTCATTTTACATATTTATCCTCGTAAATTTTAGGTATATAAACTTTTTTATATAGTTATTTAAATTTTATATCTGAGAATTCTAATATTTGCAATCTTTTGGAGGGGCTGTCTATATTTACTATTTTTATTGGCTTCATTCAAGATAACTTGCTGTCTCTCATGTATTTGGTGATCTGTGATAGTGTATTATTTGATCTTAACCTGTTGAAATCCTATATATTTCCATCCAGGAAAGCTTTCACTGAGAAAGTATTTGATTCTACTGGTAGATGGAGAGTGACCTGCAAAATAGAACTTGAGCTCACTAGAGAATTTTAGCACAGAACATGTAAGTTCTACTGCAATTCCAAGGTGTGTTATCCTCATAATGGTATTGCTATAGAAATCCATCCTTGGCAACTCCACTTCTTCTGGGTGTCTGCATTTCCAAAGTCAGCTCCCTGCCATTTTGGCTCTTATCTTCTCCAACTTCCTACTTCTCTGGCCTAATCTGTGGACTCAGCTTCCATCCCAACCTCTGAGTATTCTCACTTTTGTGCTTGGATATTCCCTAACTCTTAGGAGCTGAAGCCCTAGTGTGTGCAGATTCATGCTCAAGTTTGTTTGCTTACTTTGGGGTGAGGGGTAGCTGGAGACCACTCTTATCTTTAATGAGACCAGCAATGACTCAAATTATGTTTTCGTACTGGATGTCTGAGAGTTTCTACTTAGTCAAGATACCAGAAGGAATTACGCAAGATTTTTGACACTTAGAAGTTACTTTACAAACTTACCTCTATTTATATATGTATATATTTACATACATATATTTATAAACACATATAGTTATATATGTATATACATATAAAGCTTATAGCTCAGAGAAACACTAGATCTCAAAAGATAGCTAGAAGGTAAACAAAAATTCTATATTAAAAATATGATCCATGGGTTGGCATTTGTTCTTTTGGGTTTCTCATACTCACCCTCAGTTGCTTTGGGAAGATCAGCAGCACCTGTAAAAATTTTGTTAGATTTGAATCTTTAATGCAGCTTTCACCTAGTCAACATACAATGGTGATTACATTATGACCTTAATCTGTGTCACAGAGATAGCAGGGTTCTTTTTACATTTCTGAAATATTCCATTTGTAATTTTTGAATAAGATGACTATAAAATGGCTAGTATTCTGTTTTCATTTACCTATTTTCTGAAAGGTCAGATTCTAAAATTAAATAAGTTATTCTCAAACAAGAGAAAAGTACATATAGTACTAGTGCTTGCATTTTAGCACTAATGTTTACCATTCTTCATTTATGAAGACATTGGTGCGTTTTTTTTGTCACCTTTCTATCCTTAGTGTCTAGCACACAGAAGACATCCCATAAGTAACCACTGAATGAAAGATGCTACTAAACTTACAGGAACAGAATGCAAAATTTCCCCACTGTTACCAGTGAAGTAGACAATTTGGTTTGACTCTTAATGATTTTGTCCTTCCCCAGGACAAAAAGTACCTGCAAGAAGGCTAACTAAAGTTAACTAGTCTTTGAGATCTTGAATCTAGGAAAGCTAATACATATTCTGACCAATAGGAAGTTTCCAAAAGGAAATAATACTTAAAAACAAAGTTACAAATTACAATCTAATAAACTTTAATTTGTGCATTTGTGGTAATTTATGACTGCAAAACACTTTTTCTTAAAATGACATAAAGGCACATTTAATTTGAATGCATAGTGTACCATTCTAAAATATCTTAATTTCCTTACAAAGTGCTTGAGCAGTCACTTACACATACAGTAATAACAAAATATATTTACACTCTATAGAGTTTAAAAATTTTAAATCTGACTAAAATATATATATTTTTAAAACTACAGAAAAAATTAGTGCTTTCTTCAGCTTAATTGTGTGAATATACCCTGCCCTCTAATTTTTTTAGTGATTGACTTCAATTAAAAAAAAATTCTGTACACTGTGTAGTTACAAAATGCTATGTCAGTTTTTAATGCTAAACGCCTATTTTAGACATTGCTTTCTATGCATATTTGAGAACCAGAAAAGGTGAGCAGACTGTACCTCAAAAGTATTTAGTGTTTTTTTTAATGTTGTATTAACACTGTTTACATTAAAACCAGACAATTAAGCTAAGATCCTCTATTGTCCTTCACCAAGGAAGTTAACTGGCATTTTAAAAGAATTTTAAACAACATATTGCTGCTCCCTCTTCCTATAAGATTTTCCCCCAAAGGATCATGGGTAATAATCAATTTGTAAGGAAACAGAAATTATCTCTGAACAATTTTAACTGTTCTCAGAGTATAGCAAAAACATGCCAACACACCCTGGCAAGGCTGAAATATTCATAAATGTTTTAAGCTCAATTCTCTATAAATCAATGTGCTTTCATTTTTCTCATAGGATTTAAACTTGAACAACTTTTAAGACATGAGATCATAGTGATTAAATGGTTAACTCAGTATGGTTAGTTAACAACTTGCTATTCCTGAGGTATGATGGCCTTAACATGCTAAGCACAGAATCAAAGATGTTATTATTGAACTAGGGAAAAACAATAAAGTCATAGACTAGGAGGGAAAACAATTAAAACAAAATGAAAAAACCCAAAACTCCAGGCAAGTAGAAAAGTCATGGCTTGCAGAAAGACTTCCCTATCTTTATAAGAGCATTAAAAAGCCACAAATGGATCCTCTGAAGAGCTGTAAAAAAGTATTTGATCAAATTATTTTTGAGACTTTTGAGGTACAGCTTTAGTGTTATAATAATTTTTATAAAATATAGACTGTTTTATCAAAAATATTTATACATTCTGTTATAAAATATTGCTTTTGCCCTCAGTAACTGCCAATATAAAATCTGGATCCAGTGGCCTAAAATGTACAAATGCACTTAACGTAAATGCTGGAGTCTGAGGTGTCTGCTTGGCCACTGTACAAAAGTGATGAAGTGGTGAAATTAAATAATAAACCTACAACATAGAATACATTACAACTTGCACATATACATGTTCACAGCATGTATACAATGATAATCCCTATGTTTTAACAAAGATATAGTTCCCTTCTACAGTAGACACAAGAACAAGATGAACTAGGTTGATAAATGTACAATATCAAAAAAAGGAGTAATAAGTTCACTGATTTGGGAAGAAGGTATGACTGAACATACTGAGTATCTAGACTTTGGGAATGCATACAGGTAACAGTATCTTGGTTCAGGCTGATCATAAGTCCTCATTCTTAAAATTTTAAGTAAACGTAGATGTTTAGTTGTTTCTGTTTGTTTCAGCATAGTTGGTTTAATAAACATAATTGTTTGGCAAGTAGCTCTGTTGGAAAGCCATGAGGCTCTGTTACACGGTTGGTAAAGATAAGGCAATAAAAACTTTCTCCTAATAAATATAAAAAATTTATAATACAAGACATCAACTCATTCTGTTAAAGAAAAAAAGCCCCAAAATGTGCACACACTAATTTTTTTGATATTACAGTAATTTCTTTACAAAAATAAGAGCATTTGCCTTATTCAAACAGAATCATACTATGTGTGAATAGTAATAGCATCCCAAGCCCTTTTTTCCTCTTTTTGTAAAATACAGCTAAGGAAGTTAACTGATTAATTTTACTTCCACTTAAGACAGGAGTACAGCAAAGCTAGGGACTGTAGAAGAGTGTTTTTTTTTTGTTTCTTTTTTTTTTTAAAAATAAGACTATTGATCCAAAAGTATTCATTTCTGATAGATTTTCATGGCCGATGTTCATTCAGCTTAAACTCCATGAAACTGTTTCCAGTGTTCAGATTTACGTTGAAAATACATTGAAAAGCCACTTTTCAAGAAGGTATTAGAATAGTATTTTTAAACACATCTTCATATGTTTAAAAAAAACTCAGAAGCTTTTGTTGGCACAGAGAGCAAATGAAGGGTTGCTATTTTTAGGAGGTCTTCTTATGAGTCAGTCTGCTTGGTTTCACATTGTGTAGCAACTTAACACCAATCAGCAATGTAGTCAAAATCTCTGAACATTTCTTGCTCCTCTTCTGAAAGTATCCTTGGTTCTCGAGGTGGAGTCAGAATAGGTGCTTCTGAGGTAAATTCATCATCAAAATTACTAACATCTTCCCGCCCTCTAATTGTAGGTACAAACGGCGGCTTTACTTTTTTGTCCATCAGAGCACTCCAATCAATTAGCTGGATTACAAAATATAAAATGACCAGTTTAGTTTCCTACTCCTAATTGCTATAGTTTCATAAAAAATTTTAAACTTTCATACTTACTCGGAAAAATGGGTGCTTTTTTACATCCTCTGCATCTTTTTCACCAGCTCCAAGGCGCCGCTCAGGATTTCTTCTTAATAACTAACACAATATAAAGGAAGAAAGTTAATATAAACCAGGGACTCACTGACAAGGATTCTCATAACTTGCAAAGCTTTAGATGTTTCTTTTGGTATGTGTTTGTCTAAACCATGCAACATCTATAATTGAAAAACAACTTCTAAAATTCTACTGGGAAATGTTCTTTAAAAAGTTTCAGTAGTTTTATAAATCATTAATTCTTACCCTTCTCATTATTGAAATGGCTTCTGTAGATAAGAACCTTGGATACCTTACTTCATCATTTACAATACTGTCAAAAACCTCCTCTTCATCATCACCAGGAAAGGGAGACTAGAAGAAATACCCTTGAGTCAATCAAAATGAGTTTCAATACAGTAAAATCTCATCATCTATTCAACGTTCCAAAGTACAACCAAGAACCAGATAGTGAGGAAAATAAGAAAAAGGAAAAACAAAAACAAAAAAACAGACCCACCAAAACATCAAACAAATAAGGATTACAAGAAGTCACAATAGATAGGTAACTACTAACCAGAGGATACACCATATACTCTTATTGAAATCTTCTTGTGGAAAGACAGAAGGAAATGGGTAAGGCAAATACAGTAATAAGTGTTACTACAGAGGGAAGCACAGACTTTGTAGAAATACATCAGACATGGATGTGGTTTGAATTTCACAGTCAACAGCAAATTAATGGTGGCAAAACACAATTAGAGACTGCAGGCATAATGACTGCACTAAGAAGCAACTGCCGGGACTTCCCTGGTGGTACAGTGGTTAAGAATCGCCTGCCATTGCAGGGGACATGGGTTTGAGCCCGGGTTCGAGCCCTGGTCTGGGAAGATCCCACATGTCGTGGAGCAACTAAGCCTGTGCGCCACAACTATTCAGCCTATGCTCTAGAGCCCGTGTGCCACAACTACTGAGCCTGCGCCCTAGAGCCCATGCTCCACAGCAAGAGAAGCGACCGCGGTGAGAAGCCCGCGCACTGCAACGAAGAGCAGCCCCCGCTCACCACAACTAGAGAAAGCCTGCATGCAGCAACGAAGACCCAACGCAGCCAAAAATAAATAAGTAAATAAATAAAATAAACCTATTAAAAAAAAAAGTTCAAGTATGTCAGAGCTTACAGAAACAACTATTATGAGTACTTCTGGCACTCATAGAAAGTAAAGACCACTGTGGATTAGGGATAAAGTATACCTTTCCATCTTTATGCTTTTCTAAATAGAGGTGAAAAATTCAGATCTGAACCCATGGTCTTAAGAAAAGAAATAAATTTGGGTATATTAAATACCCTATCCTTCAGGCAGCAAACCACAATGGTTTACAGGCAGGTTAAAATCCCAGCTCCATCATATGAGAGCTGTGTGACTTTAAGCAAGCTATTAACTTCTTTGTGTCTCTATTTATGCATCTGGAGATTGACATAAGACTACTATTGAGCTCATTAAAGTTTGCTGAAAAATTAAATGAGCTAATACTTATAAAGCACATAGAATAGTGCCTGGCACATAGTAAATGTTTTAATTTGCTATTTCTTTTCCTCCTTTTCCAAGTTTCCAGTCCAATTTGCCATATCAAAAAGTACTGTCATTGGATGAACTAAATTCATTTATTTACTTGTTTGGTATAAGTGCCACTAAATGACAATCACAGAGCAAAACTTTAGAAGTTTCTGACATTCAATAATTTAGTCATTCATCATTCAGCCACTAGTTTTTTCATGCCTAGAATGTACAAGGTTGGTCATTGGCATTAGGGAAACTGCAGAACAATGAACCAATGCAAGGTAATTTTTCTTGCATCTCAAGATCATCAAACCCATCTAAGTAATTTTCAATTACTTGTCTAAATATTTACTCTTTTTAAATTCTACCCTAATTTATCATTTCCAGTAATTTATGAGAAAATAGATTAGTTTCTTCTTACTGCTTTATTAATTAGATATAATTAATTCACTGTCTTCTAAGTGGTAACAATTTCTGTATACAACTAAGTTATCCCCAGAAATTTATTTTAAGTTAATCTAAAGAAAACAGTAGGGAAAAAAATGTTAATCTTTTCAATTCTACTGTATCGCTTTTGAAGGTAACATTTATTTTTGACTAATATATAGCTGACCTTTCTTTACAGGTACAGAGTACATTCCTTTTATCAGTCTTCTTGCTTTCTATTTCTTATGAAATAATCAGTTATGTGTGATTGTGTTTAAAAATCATAAAATATAACCAGAGCAAAACTGAAGTATAAGAAACTATTTTTGAAGCATTGGTATACATTCCACAGATAATATAAAAATCTAAAAAAGATGGTGAAGGTAATATAGGATCATAGGCAATTACTAATATATAAATATTTATAAAGCTTAAGTTCTACTTACGCAGGAGACATATTAAGTGGTTTTACAAGTGACATGATTTGTTCTTTCAATCACGTTTCCCTTTTACCTATTTTATACTGCTTACCTCACCAACGAGCATTTCATATATAAGTACGCCAAGGCCCCACCAATCTACAGCCCTTGTATAGGATGTTTCTGTTAATACTTCTGGGGCAAGAAATTCAGGAGTGCCACAAAATGTGCTTGTCCGATCTCCAAACCCCATTCCTGAAAAAGGTAAAATTCAAATATTTGTTAGCAAAGAAAAAAATCTGGCAAAAAAATTAGAAGATATCCTTAGGAAGCAAAATTAAAGGTGTACATTTGTGCATGGTAATCAAACTCAAAATACATTAAAGACTTTAGCTAACTTGTTTTCTAAATATGTTTCTCAAAATTTAGTAATAAATTAGTCAAACATACATTCTACATATTGAAGAAAATGTCTCATTGTATTCTAAACTGCTAAAAGCACATTATACACATCATCTTATGAAAGCTGACTTGTTAGTTGGGATAGGAGGAGAGGAGCCTCAGGTAACTTATCTGCAGAGGTGACACCTGAGTTGAGTGAAGGATGAGCAGATGTTAGTCAGCAAATAGAGCTGAGATGAGTGATAGTGGTGGAGAGACAAAGACTGTAAGCAGTTTATTGTTGCTGCAACAGAAAGTACTAGGCAAACAGCTGCAAGAGATCTGGCTGGAGAAGGAGGCAGGCAGATCAGGAAGGGCAATGTATATCACATCTTTGCCACTGAAGGTTTTCAGTAGCAGCGTACCATGGTCAGATTTGTATTTATATGGGCCCCTTTTGCATTTTAGCAATTACATGGCAGATTGATTTGAGGGAGAAAAAGAACAGAGACAGAAAAGTTAAAAGGCTATTAAAGTAGTCTTGTCAAAACAAGATGATAGTTGGCAGTGGTAGAGGGAAGATGAAAAACTTAAGGAATATTAAGGAGGTAGATGTCAGCACAATTTGGTGATTAACGGGATGTAGAAAGTAGTGAAAAGGAGAGAGTCCAGGATAATTCCACATTTTCAAATTGGGAGACTGAGATGACTGTGGCACCATCAACTTCAAACAAGACTGAGGAAAAGAAACTTGCTTGTGCAGCGTTTGAGGTACCTGCTGACCAAGTAAAACTGTCTAGTAGATAGTTGACTGTATATGTTAGGAAAGGAAATAATAGATTTGGAAATCATTAGAATATAGTTGCTAGTTAAAAACTACCTGAGAAAAGCAATGGGCTAAGGCCAGACTCTAGAGGAACAAAAGCATTTAAGTCAATAGTGTCCAATACCGAGAAGTCCAAAAAAGGAAAAAAAACTTTCATTAGATTCAATAATTAGGAGGTCAATTGGTAACTGATGGACACAGATTTATAAAGTTCATTCATTAATTCATCCAATTACTTATTAATTAAGCATTCACTGAATACTTAAGATGTGCCAAGCACTATACTATATACTATGGAAAGAAAGCTGAATAAGAAACAGGAAGCTACCAGAGTAGAGGGGGAGACAGACAATGTTTGCTACAATACAGTGTATTAAGTGTACCTATTTACTATATGTTAGACACTGTGCCACATACTTATCTCTAATTCTTATAATACTCCTAAACAAGAAGGATTATATTTATTCTATAGCTGAGGAAACAGACTCAATGAGGTTAAAAGTAACTTGTCCAAAGACACAGCAAATAACTGGCAGAGCCAGGATTCAAACTTAGGACTGTGTGGTGCCTAAGCCCATGCTCTTTACATTTTCTTATGCTACCTCTTGATTCAAATTTCCCCAGTTTACATACTTATTTACATGTTTGTGTGTACACACACACACACATGTACAGGTACATAAAAGATTCTTGAGGCATATGCATATTTTTTTCCTATTTAAAATGTTAAAAGTTTTAAGAAGCAGGAGAGAAGTTTTTAGGCATGCATAATTTACTCTGCACAATCCCAGCAAAGCAAAAAATTTGGTGCTTAACCAATGCTTTCTTAGAGTAGAGAGAATTATTATCATACAAAGAGAATCTTGTTTTTATACTATGATTTCTGAAAACCTAACCTTATTCATATTCAGAATAAATTCTTAATAACATAATTAGGTTATATGAACAACCTGTAAGTCTCAATAAAGAATAAGTTAAAGTTTAATTTTTAATAAATTAAAAAATACATTTTGCTCTCCACAAATTTGAAAACTTCCAAAGTACAAAGGAATAGTAATCTATTAGAAAAGGCACTTTAAAATACCCAATTACCTTCTTTGCAAAGACCAAAATCAGCAATTTTCACAAAGCCCTCTGTATCTAGCAATAAGTTATCCAATTTCAAATCTCTGTTCAGGATAAAAAAATGCAAAATGAAAAAAAAATCAATAAAATCAATAGATAATAAAGTAAAAATATCATTTTAATAGCAGCTGTACTTTCTCTTTACTAAAAATGAATTTTTTCAAGTTATGGTTTGAGATTTAAATACCATATTACAAATGTTCATTTACTTCCTTTTGGCAAGTTTATTACTTTACAAAAAAATAATTTCTGAATATTTTCCCTGTTATGTAGAAAAGGAAGAATGTATCTAAAAGAGAAATGTTTGATCTATTTAAATATATATTTTAAAGCTCAGAAGGAGTTCATGGATCTTTAACTCAAGGTTAATTAATTAATTAATTAATGGCCATGTCACGCAGCTTGTGGGGATCTCAGTTCCCCCACAAGGGACTGAACCTGGGTCACGGCAGTGAAAGCGCCAAATCTAAAGCACCAGAGCATCAGGGAGCTCTCGGATTTGGACTAACTTTGAAGTTTGCCTACACGCCATCTGTAAGAATGAATTATCAAACAAACAGTATAAGTAAGGTATAAGGGAGCAGGTTTAACCTTCTAAGAAAATAATTCAAAATAAAGAGGAAGCTATTAAGTCATAGTAAATGATTACAAATTAAGTTGAAAATGTTTTATTCTTTAAGTTAAATAGGGCCATTAGGAAACTGTTATCTTGGAAACATTGTTAGAAGTTTGAATAAACTGATGTTTATAGTCTTTTAATTCTTACTGGCCTTCCCATAATTTGTCTGATCTAGAGCAATGTTATTCAAAGTGTTAACCATAGACTAGTTGCTGGGCTATGAACTATTTCTAACTAGTCTACAATTTGGTAAGGAGTTTGTGCCAGTACATAAATCAGATATGTCATCAAGTACACTGTCTAGTTGACAGCAAGGCTTAATGAAGGAAGCAAGGTGATCTTTTTATAATCTGGCACAAGTGGATCAGTTGAATATAAAGTATTCACCAGGATGAATATTGTTGGTAAATTGTGTTATCATAGGCCAACTTATAATCTGACTATTCTAATTAGGTAATGGGCAGAGGACAAGTAACAAAGAAGTTTATCATATAATTATTGTGTTAACCATGTCTTTCAAAATTGGAGTTTAACTTTTTTAGTGGTCAATTATCATACAAAAGAGAAAATTAAGAAGCTGGTTAAACACAAAATATCCTTCTTAATTATCTTTAATTCTACTTCATATCAAAATAAGCAATTAGAAAATATCAAAACTTTACTTACCTATAAACAATTTTGTGTTCATGTAAATACTGCAACCCAAGAACTACACATGCAGCATAAAATCTGTTTTAAGAATTAAATCAAAAGAAGTTTAATAAATTCCACTACTCTTGAATCCCAGTTTATACTTTTATGCTTCAAAGCAGAACCCTGTAGTTAACTAATTTCACAAGTATTTATTTAGTCCTTACTATGTGCCAGACATATGAGTAAGATATGTGCTAAATATTAGGGGTGAAATTTAAAAATAAGAAAAATGCAGTCTCTAAAATGGAAGCCATTATCTTTGCCTAGTGGAGTCACTGAAGCCCTTGAGGTAGACATTTGATCTGGTTCTTCGAAGAAAGTACAATATGCCATCATAAAGGCAGAAGGACGGTATGAAAGGTAGAACTTCTGTGGGGGAAATACAGGGTATTCCCCTAAGAGGGAAAGGAATAGGCGTGTAAAAGGCATAACCTGTTTGACAACCATAATGAGTTTATTGTGGCTGAAGTAAAGGATAAGGAAGAAGTAGCGGGAGATGCAGCTGAAAAGATAGCCTGAGATCAAGTTGTGAAGGACCTTGAATGTCATATTATGAACACAGGTATACCTTGTTTTACTGTGTTTTTACTTTATTGTGCTTCACAGACAACTGTGTTTTCTTACAAATTGAAGGTCTGTGGCAACCCTGAATGGAGCAACACTATGGGCGCCATTTTTCCAACAGAATTTGCTCGCTTCAGGTCTCTGTGTCACATTTTGGTAATTCTCTCAATATTTCAAGCTTTTTCGTCATTATTATATTTGTTATGGTGATCTGTGATTTCTGACATTATTATTGCAAAAAGATTACGACTTGCTGAAGGATCAGATGATGGTTAGTATTTTTTAACAATAAAGTATTTTTTAATTAAGGTATGTATATTGTTTTTTTTTAGACATAATGTTATCGAACACTTAATAGACTACAGTAGAGTGTAAATGTAACTTTTATATGCACCAGGAAACCAGAAAATTCACGACTCACTTTATTATGATATTTGTTTTATTATGATGTTTGTTTCAGTATGGAACTGAACCTGCAATATCTATGAGGTATGCCTGTACTGAAAATTCTTCTCTTAGTGATAGCAAATCAAACCATTTTAATCAGGGCAGAATAATCAGATTTATGTTACAGAGAACTTTCTTGATAGTAGTATGAAGTAGAGTGGAAGTAGGTAGATATCCAGAGGGAAAAGGAACAGATAAGGCTAAAATGATAGTACAGATGAAAGATCATGAGTACCTCTAATGTAGTGGCAACAAAGAGAATAAGAGATGGATTCAAGAGAAACTTTAAAACGAGCATGATAGGACTTGGTGTCTCATTAGCTATAAAGGATGAGGGAGAGGGAAAAGCTGAAGATGACTCTCAAGGTTTCCTTTTTATTGTAATGAATAGGTGGAGAAATACAGAAGTAGCCAAAGTTTTGTGGGGAAAGTGAGTTTGCCTTTAGACATATTGACCTCAAATTGCCTTGGGAAAGGTGAAGAGGTCTAGAAATTGGATAAACAGGTTTAGATCTTAGAAAAACTTCAACCCAGCTAGAATATTAACTCTTGAGGGATCGGACCATGTTTGTCTTTTTCAGTGTTTAGCCTAAATGCTTAGCAAAATGCTTGATACACAATAGCCTTACTGAATAAGGAGGTAGGTAATAAATAAATGAATTAATTAAAAAATGCAGATCTGTCTTCAGTGTAGAATAGCCTATAAGGAGACACTTAGGAGAATCAGTTCTTAATTTTACAAGTAATACATGGATATTTCCTCTATAAAATACACATAATATCCCTACCCTAAAGCACAATTTTTCATTCATCTATCTCCATCTCACCCCGACGCCACTACTATCCATAAAGGTAACTACTTTTGTTAGTTTGGTGAATGTCCTTCAAACTTTTAGAATGTATTTACGTGTACATGTAGATATGTTTTGTGTTTATTTTTTAAAAAATGGAACCATAATTTGGAGATTTTTTAAAATGCAACTATTTATAAATATTTGATTATACATTAGATCTTATGTAATTATTTATCGTAAGTTTAAAAGATTTAGCTGAAGTCCATTAAAACAAATGTGATTCTAAAACTGCTTAAGGTAGTTTTTTTTAAGCAAACTTATTTTGGTGGCAAAACAATACTGTAACAATTATAAAAATACCCTGATTTCTCTTTTGTTCCATTATTTGTAAATAGATTGTCCTAATGATACTTAATAAATAACTGGGTATACTGGGTATCATCAAATCAAACCTTTAAAATAAATATATTACAGAAGCAGAAAATGAAGCTCGCAGAGAGAGTAACTAATTTATCTAAAGTGACATAGCCAGAACACAGCAAAGCTAGGACTCAAATTAATTTTGATTCCTTCGTCTCAAGCAATAAGAATACAACGTTTGCCTAGTATATGTGAGTCACCCTTCTAGGTGTTCCACTAGTACACAGAATACACATAGTCCTCGTTGCTCCCCTTTAGTGAGGGGAGACAGACAATAAAAATGTAAAAAATAAATAAGGTGATTTCAGGTATAAAGTGTTATGGAGAATATAAAATATAAAATAGAATAGAGTGTGGCCTGATTTAGACGTTAGTGATACAGTGGTATTTTAGTTAAAGTAATGAGGAAAGACCTCCAAAGAAATGACATTTGAGGTGAGATCTGAATGATTAGAGGGAGGTACTTTAGATATGAAGTATTGCAATAAAGCGTTTTATTCTTGTATTTCACTGGGCTTAATTGTTTCATTGGTACTATATAATTTGTAATCTCGGCAAAAATAAAAAGTTTGTTAAGGCAGAATAGGATTTTATATTTATTAAAGAAAAGGCATAACAAAACAAATTCCCAAGGCAGTTATACAGGGCTAGGCGTAATCTAGATGCCCTGCTTTTAATTTTTAAATATTAATTTTTAAATATGCAGGGAATGAATTATTAGTAGCCTTCTATTATTTTGTGGCTTTTGCCTCGTTTTCTGAAAGCTTCACTATCCATCAGAACTAATGCCCTAGTACTACTATCTGCTGTATTATACTTCTGATGGTTATGATGAGAATCAAATAAAGGAATGAAAGTAAAAATGTTACACAAATGTCAGCTGTCAGAATACAGACAAGTGATAAAAATTCACTAATAAACTCAATAAAGTTTTACTACTGGTTTATGAGTTTTATGATTTGGGCTATGTTTTGGAGGTAAAATTTGGATGTTGCATGTAAGGAAAAAAGAGAATCAAGAATGACTCCCTGTGTTTTGGCTTGAACAACTGGTAGATGGTATTGCCATTTAATAAGAGAGAGGCCTAGAAGAGTAACAGGCTGGGGAGTTGTGGGTGAGGTGGGGGGGAAATGGGAAATATCAGGCGTTCATTTTGAGACGTTAAACAAGAAATACTTATTAGCCATATAAAGGGAAGAGTCAAGTTGGCTGCTGAATGTTATTGGAATTGGAAGTTTAGGTAAGAGGTAAGGGCTGGAGATATAAATTTGGTAAACATCTGCATATACAGTGTAGCTATTAAGAGCATTTTCCTAGGTTCAAATCCTAGCTCCAACACTTAAGCGCTTTAAAACTGGGATAACAACAGGGGAAGAATATATATAATTATGTTTAATCACAAATGTTTGCTATTATTTATTCTTTTGCATCTGAATAAGCAAAACCTTCATATAATATCAAATTCAAAAACTACAAAAAGGGTTTTAGCGATAAATGAAAATATTTAACACAGTACCTGATATCCTGTAAGTGTTCAGTGAAATATATATTTTAAACAGTATACCCAGTTAATATTATTAAGTATCATATCTGGATTCTATGCCTTTCATTGGAGGTGATACGCATACCAATTTCTTTTATATTCTTTAGAGATATTGTAAGCACATGCAAGCAAACACTTAAGACATACTCTTTTAAATTACCCTTTAAAATGCAAATACAAGTATTTCATACAAATATATAATACAAACTCTTCTACATTTTCTTTTTTCACTTAACAATGTACTTTGAGTATAGTTAATATTTAAAGCCATGGTCCTAGATGGCATTCCCTAGGGAGAAAATATACTGGAAAAAAAAGAAATTTTACTAAAATAAACCTAAATTGTAAAATTATCAAGTGTGATTTAGGGTAATCCATGAAATTTTCAACATGAACAACAGAGAAAAATAGATACATTTATTTATGGCAAAAAGGTAAGTAAGTTCTATTATTCCTCCATCTATTTTCCATATGAGGGAAAAAAATAAATCTAAAATTCAGAGAGCTTTTTTCCTTCCCAGAAAGAAATCAGTCATGAAGAAACTCAGAGAAATGCTAAATACTCACACAGCTCTTGGTTCAGAAAAGACATCAGTATGAATGTGCATCATTAGGTCCCCACCGGCAGCATATTCCATTACAAAGCAAACATGCTCTTTGGTTTGGAAACATGCAAAAAGGTTCACCAAAAAGGGATGCCTTACACTATTCACAGTTTCAAAAATTCTTTTTTCACACATCAGGCTGTAAGAGGAAACATTTAAAAATCACTGGTATTTTTTTTTTAAGTTCTAGTTGGAAATAACATTCTTTAAAAATTACTAAACTCTAAAATAAGCAAAGTTCTTAATCATTATAACTTTAAAACCATAAAATGTGTCCTAGTTTTGCTACAAATGCTTTGAAAAATTTGGGCTACTTGATATATATAACTTTAATAGAAATATATTAATGAAAACTAAATATGATTAGCATGACATAAAGTTCACATTGATAGTATCAGAGTAGCACACATATGGCTAGTGGTAATAGTTAATAAAAAAGGCTTAATTAGGAGTGAATTGTGAAAAATTTTCAGGAATTGGTCAGAGGATTTAGCAACCTAAAGCATAATTTTAAAATAA
Organism: Hyperoodon ampullatus; assembly: GCF_949752795.1. Classification (NCBI taxonomy): domain Eukaryota; kingdom Metazoa; phylum Chordata; class Mammalia; order Artiodactyla; family Ziphiidae; genus Hyperoodon; species Hyperoodon ampullatus. The sequence continues at coordinate 79,425,155 of NC_136915.1, read as the reverse complement.
AAATTTTCTGATCAAGGCAATTTCAAGGACAGTATATATTTATAATTCACAAGCTATGGTATCCAAATATTCTATCGTATAATATATGAAGCTGAGAGGTAAAGATACACTGCATAAAATTTTAATTTAGAAGGCTAACTGGAAAATAAAGAGATTACATGGAGAATTCTATAACATACTTCAAGGAAGCTCCTGGAGAATGATACAATTTATCTATAAAATCTATAGCTATCACAGGTTTCCCTGTAAGAATTCTTACAAGCTGCTTAAAAGAACAGTGGTCAAACTTACTGACTCTGAAACAATTTTGCCTAAATAGCAAAAAAATACCACTCTTCTTCCCCCTGAAAATATTTAGTAAATCAACCTGACTTAAAACTCAAAGCAGATATGTACACACTGCTATATTTAAAATGGATAACCAACAAGGACCTACTGTATAGCACAAGTAACTCTGTTCAGTACTATGTAAAAACGTAAATGGGAAAAGAATTTGAGAAAGAATAGATACATGTGTATGTATAACTGGGGAAAAACAAAAAGAAGAAAAAAAAATCTAAACAACAACAACAAAAAACAGCTCAAAGCAGAAGAAAACCAGGTCAAATATTATTCAAATACAACTCGGAGTTAACACTTTAAGCATCTGATCAAAATAAATATACCTACAGACGTATTTTATTGACAATTAGATTACATTTATGTTTCTAATACAAAATAGGCATTTTTGTTTGTTTTTGAGACTGGAATCAAAAATTAACATTAATGTTTGTTGAAAAGCATTAATAATGCTTTCATTTTTAAAATTAAAGAACTGCTTAGATGTGTGTGTGTGTGTGTGTGTACTTGGTTATTGATTTCAAAATACCAAACCAAAATTCTAATGTTAGAAGGAGGTAGACCCATTCTCCTTTCTTTTGGATCTCTTCAGAGTTAATTTTAAAAAGGTTAATTTAAAGATTAAAGCATTTGTTTGGGTATCCAGATTATACTGCTATGACTCAAGAAAATTAAATAGAATTTTGAAAACATTTAAGAGTATACCTGTTGTGTAGAAGGAACATGGAATTTTTATTGCTCTGTTAATATAGCTGTATTCTGAATTATGAACTAAAACACCTGTTCAGTTTTAAATACTGACAGCAAATGCAGCTATTATGAAATAGTGTTTAAACTCCATTTAATATGGTCACATTCTAGATGAACTCTTACCCTCTTATTTCACACAATCTGTTTACAACTTTATATATACTCAGAAACAGAAAGCCCCACTGTAATTGTTTCTAAAGCGTTGGGCTTATGTCTACATACATTTGCAAGGTTTCTAAATGTTACTACAAATTAAGTCACTATTAGAAATAAACTCACAGAAGATTAGAAAGAACAGTTAACAGCTTTGACTTTATCACCATTTAAATTTATTGGAAAACAATGACCAATTGGGCAAGATCTGTAAGACAGATTCTAAAACAATTGATTTACTATGTCAATCTAAATTTTGGCTAATGAGGATAAAATATTCATGAAATGAAATAAGACAAACTGGCAAGATGTTTTGGGCTCAACTAGATGGCAAACGTGGCCTCTTCACTGTGTATGGTTTATGGGTGAATTACTAATCCACTATGGGTGAATTACTAATTCTCAACTGGATAAGTATAAGGTTAGACCTGTGTTGAACATGTAAATGGTCTAAAGGATTAACCAGAATTCCTCTTAAAATGGTTTTAATGCCATTCATAGAATTGTTTGATGAGGACTGACAATATTGATGAGGGCTGGATAGATGTCTTAGGACTATTAGGTAAAGGAGGAAGGATTATTATAGACCCCAACAGGAACAATAATTTTAATTTTAAGCATTATACAGCACACCAGAAAGCTGCTCCATAAGTCTTTAACTTTTCCCAACCTAATCTAAATTGTATATTCTCCTTAAAAGTCCATGAAACAATCCAACCTTATTCAAAACTTCAAACTTCATTCTGTCCAGAACATTTTCCTCTATCTTGTCATTTCTCTCCTCTCCATGTTCCCAATTATCTTCCATCTGCCAAAGATCAGCACAAATCCAATCTTCTTTACAAAGCCTTACCTAAATCCACCAGCACACCTTCATTGTTCAGCTTAAACTCAAACGTATCTAATCTGTTTTATTTATATAACTAATGTATCTATGTTTTATCTCCCTAAGTGACTAGGTCCATTCTAACATTTTTTGTTGTACTTCCTTCAGTACATTATTAGACATGATAGAAACTTAAAAACTATATAAATAGTTATTTTGGTCAGTGGAAAATTACAACATTAATAAGGCTAATCTTAGGATTAAATCATATATACGAAAAAAAATCATATATACGTATATATGATATATATAGAAAATCTGGCTAGCTGTGTTTTTGTTCTGCAACTACAAAAATATACTTCCAAGTCTATTCTGTTGTTTTGAAATGTGAACTGGTAAGAAAAGGAAGCTGAGTGAGCAGGCATTAACAGTAACACACATTTAACATTCCTACTCAGGAGTGGGGGAAGATGGCACTCAGAAAGAAGTTCTACTAATGGTAGGTGGAAAACGTGATCTTTGTACATGAATTACATTACTTTGAAGTTAGTGCATAATTTGTGTTCCTTTAAAAAGATGTAGATTTGGGCTTCCCTGGTGGCGCAGTGGTTGAGAGTCCGCCTGCCGATGCAGGGGACACAGGTTCGTGCCCTGGTCTGGGAAGATCCCACATGCCGCGGAGCGGCTGGGCCCATGAGCCATGGCCGCTGAGCCTGCGTGTCCAGAGCCTGTGCTCTGCAACGGGAAAGGCCACAACAGTGAGAGGCTCGCAAAAAAAAAAAAAAAGATGTAGATTTGTGGTTACCAGAGATGGGGTGAGGGGAGGGGAAATTGGATGAAGGCAGTCAAAAGGTACAAACTTCTAGTTATAAGATACATAAGTACTAGAGATATAATGTGCAATATGATAAAGTTAACATTGCTGTATGTTATATATGAAAGTTGTTAAAAGAGTAAATCTTCAGAGTTCTCATCACAAGGAAAATATTTTTTTTCTATTTCTTTAACTTTGTATCTCTATGATGTTCACTTAACTTATTTTGATAATAATTTCATGATGTATGTAAGTCAAATCATTATGCTGTACACCTTAAACTTATACAGTGCTGCATGTCAATTATATCTCAATAAAACTAGAAGAAAAAAAACCAAACCAAATAACAACAAAAAACAAGTTGATCTGGAATTTTCTATAAGTAAAATAATAAAATTCACACTAGAAAGAGAAAATTTAGAAATGAAAACTGTCATTAAGAACCATCAAGCATTTCAGAAACATCTATAGGAAAAAAAAACCCCACTGATATGCAATAACATTGAATTCTATGGATCTATTAAAAGGATGAGATAGAACGTGGATATAAAAGATTTCTGCTTAGTTGTTTACTATTCAGACTTGCAAGTTATATAACTTTTAAGAACATGCTGGTCTGTTTTCTTATTTTCTAAATTAATTTTTTTTCTTGACTTCTCTAATTGCTCTTTTTTCTGCTGCCTTCCTCAAAGTCCTCTAAGAGTGAGTTTTATTTCTCACTCTGAATTTTACATTTCTCTGTTTTTCTGGTTCTACTGGAAATTATTTTACTTCCATGTTACTGAATACATGGATTTATAACTGAAGTTAGATAAAGATTACTCATCAACTTTTCACTAAGGCTGGATTAATTTTAAGTAGGGTTAATGTCCCAGGTTGTGGTTAAAGCTTCATCCTCTGATCTGGACATTCTTCTTTAATAGTAATATTAATATTATTCTATCTATATTTAATTAGGAAGTTTTTTCCTACAGAGACGTGGCTCAAAGTAGTAACAATGTAGCAGAAAGTTATACAGACCACCAAGTAATTACCACTTTCCCATTATTAACTGCGGTAGTACCAGTCTCCTATTATTTTAGGATGTAAATGAATTTACCATATATGAATCTGGAATAAAGCAAACATTCTTCCAGAAAAGAAAAACATTTGACCTTACTATTACTGTAATTAAAAACAAACTGACAGTGTAATTAAAGGTTTGCTTTAACTACTTATGTAACAGAAATATACAGTTGTTAGCAATATATTATAGTGTTCAGAATATTTCATAAATATTATGCAAAGTCTCTCTAAGTAGTTTTAGATCAGGGAAGAGTTTATTTTGATATAATTGAGAAGTATGAGAAATGGATAAAAAACAAACAGGCAAATCCAAAAGGAAAAGATTTTTTTATATAAAGGAAACCCGCATTTTTTAAGATCTATCCTAAGAACTTCCCATATCATGGAAAAAATATTAAAAATAGCAATTTGATATATCTATATGGCACTTAACACAATTTGGTAAGGCAAGTATTACCAAAAAATATATTTTAAAAATATGTGGGTTAACTGAGGCTCAAAGATGTTCAGTGAATTGCCCTGAGATCAAATCATTAATTAAGAAGGAACAATCAGAACTAGGTAAGTCTTCTCACTGATAATCACAGGATCTTCTCATTATACAGGGCTGTCTTCTATTAATATCAACTGGTGCTTCCTTAAACTGGTGGTTTAAGAAAAATACTCCTTCTTCTAAATATCAAATGAGAGTCTCATTCTGTAATAAATATGCCATTTTATTAGACAATAATTTCCATGTTGAACCACTTCATTAATTCGAGATAGTCTTTTTAAAGTATATTCTCTAACCTAATTACAATATTATCCCCAAAGTCCTTACATTTTAATAATTGTAGATGAAGAGGTATCTGTATCAATTTACACCCAGAAATGTAAGATACTGTGGTCAAAAATACCATTTTCAGAAACATAGAGCAAAAAATAGATGTAGGTGCATTTTCAAAAGCAGAATATATTAACCATTCAGTTAACTGAAGATTATTTGTAAATGACATTTTATTACTTCTGTAGTATGAACAGGAAATAGCCTCACCCAACGACAGATGTATAACAGTTCCTATTCCATATAAACAGTTTAACATTTCCAAGTATAAAAGCTTATTAGAATTAGTTTAAACATTTCATCATCTTTCCTTGGTATTCACTCAGCAGTAAAATGTCTTAAGAAGGGGAAGAGGGAGTTAACTAGAAAGAAAAACATTTAATTAATGCCTACCTTATGCATTAATTTATTTAGTTTCTTTACTTATTACAGTTGACCCTTTAACAACATGGGGGTTAATCTGTGCATAATTTATAGTCGGCCCTCTGTATCTGCAGTTCCTCCACATCTGTGGATTCACCAACCATAGACCATGTAATATTGTAGCATTTACTGTTGAAAAATATCCATGTTTAAGTGGACCCATGCAGTTGAAACCCATGTTATTCAACGGTCAACTGTATTAGGAAAATAGAAAGTTTTGTTGTTGCAATACATACACTGATTTTTCACGATAAACTACATTTTCAGAAAAATAAACAATTTCATTTTTAAAAAACTAACCTGTCTACTTCATCTCGAGCCACAATGTCTCCTTTCTTTAAGGCTTTTATAGCAAACATTTCATTAGTGTGTTTATATTCAGCCAAAAGCACCTGAAATGAGGTTAAAATAATTATTTCCCATGTGAGTTATTACTTTTGTAGGCATTCCAAGAAAATTTAAAAGATTACCTTTCCAAAATGTCCTCTACCCAAGACAGCACAACACCGGAAGTCTTGTAGATTAAACTGAAACATTTGTTGAGATCTGAAAACAGTAATGTCAATCAAAAATAAGGCAAAAGTATGGGACTAAACATGTAGCAAAGCTGTATACATATTCTTTACCTTCTGTCCTCAAGTTCATGAATACCACTATATTCTAGGCCTGATTGAGGAATATCAGGCTCATATTCAGATTGAGATTTTGGAAGTAGTCTATTTCTGTCATTCTCAGTATCAAAAACTGTTTCTGAAACCTGTAAAATATTAAACACTCATTAAATCATAGAAACATTCAGAAAACAACTTATTAGGTAAGGATAGCTAAAGAAAAAAATGTTAAAAGTTGATATAAATATGGGTGAGAAAATAAAATTCAGATACTGGATATTCATTTTTATGGTTATTAATTATATATTACTCTTATCTAAAAAAGGTAAAAAAATGAATACATTGGAGAAAACAAAAATACTAATTTGAAAAGATACATGAGCCCCAATGTTCACAGAAGCACTGTTTACAATAGCCAGTTACACAGAAGCAACCCAAGTGGCCATCAACAGATGACTGGTTTAAGAAGATGTGGTACATACAGATGGCAAATAGGCACATGAAAAGATACTCATCATCACTAATTATTAGAGAAATGCAAATCAAAACAACAATGGGGTGCCACCTCACACCGGTCAAAATGGCCATCATTAAAAAGTCTACAAATCATAAATGCTGGAGAGATGTAGAGAAAAGGGAACCCTCTTACACTATTGGTGGGAATGTATTTAAATTGGTACAGCCATTATGGAAAACAGCATGGAGGTTCCTCAAAACACTAAAAATAGAGTTGCCATATAATCCAGCAACTCCACTCCTGGGCATATACCCAGATGAATCTCTAATTCAAAAAGATACACGCACCCTTATGTTCATAGCAGCACTATTTACAATAGCCAAGACATGGAAACAACCTAAATGTCCATCAACAGATGAATGGATAAAGAAAATGTGAGATATATATATATATATATATAATCACACACATACATACAATGGAATTACTCAGCCATTAAAAAGAAATAATGTCATTTGCACCAACATGGATGGACCTAGAGATTATCATGCTAAGCGAAGTAAGTCAGAAAGAGAAAGACAAATACCATATGATATCACTTACATGTGGAATCAAAAATAAAACACAAATGAACGTATCTATGAAACAAAAACAGACTCACAAATATAGAGAACAGACTTGTGGTTGCTAAGGTGGAGGGGGGTTGGGGGAGGGAAGGATTGGGAGTGTGGGATTAGCAGGTGCAAACTATTATATATAGGATGGGTAAACAACAAGGTCCTACAACATAGCACAAGGAACTATATTCAATATCCTGTGATAAACCATAATGGAAAGGAATATGAAAAAGAATATATATATGTATAACTGAGTGACTTTGCTATACAGCAGAAATTAAACACAACACTGTAAATCAACTATACTTCAATAAAATTTTTTAAAAATGTGTGTGTATACACACACACACACACACACACACACAGGAATATTACTCCCCCCCAAAAAAGAATGAAATAATGCCCTCTACAGCAACATGGATGGACGTAGAGAATATTATGCTTAGTGAAATAAGTCAGACAGAGAGATAAATAGTATATGATATCACTTATATGTAGAATCTAAAAAAGAATACAAATGAATGTATATACAAAACAGAAACAGACTCATAGATTTAGAAAACAAATTTGTGCTTACCAAGGGTAGGAGGAAGGTGGGAGGGACAAATTAGGGTATGGGATTAACAGATACAAACTACTATATATAAAATGGATAAGCAATAGGATATACTGTACAGCACAGGGAATTATACCCATTATCTTGTACTAATCTATAATGAACTAGAATCTGAAAAAATACTGAATCACTATGCTGTACACCTGAAACACAATGTTGTAAATCAACCATATTTCAATTTAAAAAAATGAATACATTACTTTCATCTTACATGCATTTTCAAAAACCATGTTAACCTAGTTAGAAGATGCACAGTGTTTCAGGCAACATGTCATCCAATATCAGCCATGCTCCTATGCTCCTAGATTAAGCAGCCTATTCCATCTCTCCTGGCTCATGAGCATCCAGAGGTTTTTGTTTCATTCACAAGAAACATAAACAACACAGTTCACACAGGCATTTTTTAACTAAAATGTTAAATGAGATGTTTTTAACATCTCATTCACTATGATGCTTTTACTGGTAATTCATTTGGTGAAAAGGAATTATACAAGGTTTAAAATGCCTTACCTGTCCTTGTGTATCCAAATCTCTTAATTCAGCAGATTCATCTATTTCTCCAAGGGAAGAATCACGTGGTGGGGCCAGAGGAGGCTCAGGTTCAAGATCAAAGTCCAATTTGGTTACTGCAGATTCACTTATAAAAGATAAAGCAATTCACTGAAGGCAGTAATCAAAAGTATATATTTTAAATAACTTTACAATTAAGGCAAACAATTTTATTGTTTTAAAAGTAAGCAGAGCACTAGTTTCAAAATACTATTTGGAAAAAATGAGACTTTTAATAGGTTCACTGTAATCAATATGTACAAATGTCACAATAACTATTTTATAAAAGCAACGCTTAAAAATCTTAAGACACATACCTAGCTGGAGGTGCTAGTTCAGGGATGTGTACATCAACCACTGGCACTGTAGCAGGCACAGGGGCTTGAGGGCTGAAGGTGCCAGAATGATTTACTGTAGGAATAGCTCTTCTCACTAGTCTTCCCCAAGTGGCAATATTAATATTCATTTGAGGAGCTCTGAGAAATGTTTTGCCTGTGGATATTGTAAATAAAGAAAACAGAACAAGTATTTTTTTAATATATTACCAAAAGCCATAATTTAAGAATTCATATTCATCGGTTTATAATTTATGAAGAAAAAACAATATTTGTCACTTATAAAAACAGTTCCTAACTATTTGTTATTAAAGGCTAGTGCAAAAAAGCAAAATCAGTTTTAAAAATAAATACATAGGAATTGCTCATTTAAGTCTAGTAATGGTATGTGGTTAAGGTTTTAAAAACAGAATTCTTATCTTTTAGAGATACTACCTGTAATATTTATGGATGAATCAATATGATGTCTGGGTTTGCTTCAAATAATCTGAGGAAGTTGTGAGTGATGGAACATAGATGAAACAAAATTGGACATGAGCTGACTGTTGTTGAAGCTGAGTGATGGCACACCGCACTAGTCTCTATACTTATGCATGTTTCAAATTTTCCATAACAAAATTTAGAATAATTGAACAAATAAGAAGAAAACAAAAAGAAAAGATGGATATCACTTTTTAATTAGTACATACATTTTTAAAGTAGTTAAGGTAACACCAAAACACTTTGTACTTGATTTCTCAGTAATTACCTTGTTGTTTTGAAAAAATTTTCTTTTGTCTTTGGAGTTTTGGTCTTCTTTCAATAACTGGATTAAAAAAGGTAACCTGCAGTGAAGAATATTCAAGTTGACATGACTATAGCATTAGATTTATGGTTCATGAAATTCAATAAACTTCCAAGTTTGAAAACTTAAGAGAATCTGAGATATAATTTAGTTCCATCTCCTCATTTTCTAGATGAGAAAACAGACCTAGAGAGGATAAATGACTTGTCTTAGGGTAACATACCTATTTAGTGGCAGAGTTGAGCCAAGAATTCAAGTTGTCTGCCATTCAGCCTAATACTCTTCCCACTTCTACATCATGTTGCCTACATATATAATTTCAATGGTAGTTATGCGTATTTAATAAAATACATTTATTACCTCTGCAAATAAAGTACCCTGCGGTTCCAAATAGAGACACATGCCATGCCGTTGGTTGTCTAAAAAATCTTCTAACCTCAGAAATTTTACCGCACACAGAGATCGCCAATCACGCCAATAAACTGAAATTTCCAGTTCACGTGACTAGAATAATTAAATAAAAAATAAAGAAAACAGGGAACACATCATTGGACACACATGTGAATAAAATATTACAAAATATATAAAATACAATAAACAAAGATAACATACACAACGGTTGCACTATTTTAAAGAGTGCTTTTATAACGTTTCTCTATTATATATTACTTTAACAAACTTACACATTTTAACTAAAAGGAAGACATTCATATTCCAACATTCTCCAGTTAAGGTATTCCTTTTAGATAAAGAATACACAACTGGGAACAATCAATACAGATGAATGACCACTGAAACTCTTTCCATCTCAGAGCTTCAATCTTTTGGCTTTTCCTTCTCCTATTGGCTTCATAGGCTGTGCTGTTGCTAGACTTCAATGTTCACCTCAAAGAACCTATTTCAAACCTTCTTATTTCTTTATCCCAATGTTGATCAGGAAAAGGTCTGTGAATAGCATTTATTCTCCACTTTCAGTGTGCCACACACTATGCCAAACACTTTAAGAATGTTAGGTCATTTAATCTTCTAAAGAATACCACTGGGTAATAGGACCAGTGATTACAGGGGTCTGCGTAGGTAGGTAGCAAACAGGAAACTAAGTTTTATACAGAAAAATGTTCATTTATTACAACACCAAACACAACAAAACGAAACAAAAAAGCCCCCCCCAAAACCAGGGACAACTTAGGAGTATATTATACCATATCTACATGAGGGAACATTCTGTAGTCATTAAAAATAATGCTTATGTGGAAAATATATTTAAGGTTTTAACCATCAATTATTAAATGTACTTGTAGAACACAGTTTATAAGCTGGAGGTCAAGCCATAAATTGACCTCTACATATAAGTCATAATCTGCATATATTTTAATTATAAAGCATAAGGCTTCTCCATTATTTTGTTTTTCAGGATTTTGTGGATCACCCACAAAAAGAGATAAATGTTTTTCCCTTTAGGCTCAACAAAGTAATAAATTACTTCTTTCATATAAAAACTTTCAATTTGTGAACTTATGCATCTTATTATCTAAGCTTCTAGTATGCATAGTAAAAAACCATTTGACTTTAAATAATAAAACTAATTGATGCAAATGAACACAGAAAACACTTATAAAAAACAGAACATGAAAAAAATGAGTCAAGACACAATGTTCCAAAAGGGTCTCATAGACAGAAAAAAAGGACTAGAAAAAGATATCTTGGCAGTGAGTATATGAGCTCAGGACTTCCTACCTCATTGCTTCTCTCTGATAAATAATTACTATGGGAGAGAATACTTGTCAGGAAAGGGTAAGGATGAGTAGAGGATAATTATTTTAAGATCAGCAAATGGCATTTAGAAGTGGTGGGTATTAATGCTATAATATTCCATTCAAGTTAAAATTTTAAGTATTTTGAAAACAGTTATTTTGGGAAATAAACTGCATACCTGAACCAGGGGTTGGTAATTTAGACTACTTTATTTTAGATTAGAAAAGGAGAGGTCTACTTTCTCCTATCTTCTTCCACGGTATCAGGGAGGAAAACTTGTTATGGATCAGGCAAATGCAAGTGGTACAGATGCTAGGGACGAAATTAGTAATTCTTAAAAGTTCTTATACTTTTCACACTGCTAAAATTGTAAGAGTATATCTTTCTCTGGATGAGAGAAGGTCAAATCACCTCCTTTATATTTTTTCTAGCCACTCTGGTAAAGCTCACATATTAACCCATTTCTCTTTCCTCTGTTTATTCCATTCTTCAACCTGAAGTATGTTAGAAACACCTGAGATTTGGGATGGAAGGTTATCCTAAGGCCTACATTAGCTTTCCTGGAGTTCTACATGAAATTTTAGGTATAAAGCTCTTCACTTTTTGTTACTTTGCACTGTTCCCTGTATCACTCTCTCTACAATTTAAGGGGGGAGAGTGGCTACAGTCCAAAGCACATTAAGATATTTTATGTCTACTCATAACACTGTTGCATGGAACCCCAATCCTACTTTAACTCCTAACATCTACTGCAGTTCAGTAAAGCAGGGATATAGTATCTGAAAAGCACACCCTCTATATAGGGAAATGCCACTGATATTTATTGAATTTAAACTGCAAGTATGACTGCTCATTTGCTGGCAATTTTCCAGATGAAGCAGGTCCATTCCATAAAGCAAGGGCATGTTTGTACGTAATGTCAAACCTCAAGAGCAACAAAATTCTACATGGAGTAAAACCACTGCCAAAATAGCTGAGCAGTATGATCTGAGCTAAGTACAGATTGACAATACTGGCAAACTGTCCCAACTTGTGTTTCATTTTGTCTTATTATGAATCTGAACCTAGGATCAAAGAAGAAACTGTGGTAGAACTAAGGAATCTATATGGTTTGTCTGAAGTCACTGTAAGGCCCGAAAGTAAATAGTAACTACTTTTTCTAAAGTAGTTGGCATGATATTTGATACACATATACATATATACTATATACTACTAAAGAATTCCTCCCATCTAATTAACACAACTATCACCTATTTTACACACACACACACACACACACACACACAATATTTATATTTGGTAAGAACATTTAAGTTCTGTTCTCTTAGCAATTTCATTCACACAATATAGTATTATTAACTAGTCACCATTATACATTGCATTATACATTAGATGCTCAGACCTTATTTATCTTATAACTGAAAGTTTGTACCTTTTTACCAACCTCTCCATACAACCATTTTTCTACTCTTGGTTTCTATGAGTTTGACTTTTTAAGATTTCACATGTAAATGATACCATGTAATATTTGTCTTTCTCTGTCTGACTTCTTTCACTTAGGATAATGTCCACAAGGTCCATCCATGTTGTCACAATGGCAGTTTTTCCTTCCTTCTCATGGTTGAATATATTCCATGGTATATATATACCACATTTTCTTTATCCATTCATCTTTTGATGGACACAGACTGTTTCCAGATATTGGTCATTGTGAATAACGTTGCAATGAACATGGGAGTGCAGATATCTCTTCAATATCCTATTTTCATTTCCTTTGAATATATACCCAAGAGTTGGATTGCTGGATCATATGGCAGTTCTATTTTTAATTTTTTGAGGAACCTCCATACTGTTTTCCACAGTGGCTGAACCAATTTACATTCCCACCAACAGTGCACAAGGGTTCCTTTTTCTCCACATCCTCGCCAACACTTATCTCTTGTCTTCTTGATGACAGCCATGCTAACATGTGATATCTCACTGTGGATTTGAATTGCATTTCCCTGATGATTAGTGATGTTGAGCACCTTTTCATGTAATTGTTGGCCATCTGGATATCTTCTTTAGAAAAATGTCTATTCAGTTTCTTTGCCCATTTTAAATCAGATTATTTGTTTTTTGTTGTTCTTGCTATTGAGTTGTGCAAGTTCTTTATATATTTTGCAATATTAACTTCTTATCTGATAGATGACTTGCAAATATCTTCTCCCATTCTGTAGATTGCCTTTTCAATTTCTTGATGGTGTCCTTTGCTGTGCACAAGCTTTTTAGTTAGTAACTACTTCTTTTTTAAATTTAATTTTAATTTTAATTTTTGGCCACACTACACAGCTTGTGGGATTTTAGTTCCCTGACCAGGGATCGGACCCGGGCCCTTGGCAGTGAGAGCATGGAGTCCTAACCACTGGTTGTCAGGGAGTTCACAGTAACTACTTCTTAATAAATGGAACTACGGGGTATTTCTTTTGGCCTAGAGACGCACTGTAAAAGAATTACTGGAACACTGAGGATGTTGTGAATTGAGAAAGTTTGGGAACCTCTGATAGGTGAAAATGAGAGGCAGGTTTCACTGCTGAAAAGGAAAGAAAGGGCAAAAAGCAAATTTTCTGCAGCTACTAAAAGAGAGAAAATTATTCAAAGCATGGAAAATTCAAAAGCCAAGGAAAGGTGAGATTTGTAAAGGTGCACATGTCAGGTGTCACATTAATTGGTCTCCTCCTTTGATTACTTGGTCTTCTATGGGCTTCTGAGGACAACACAGGCTTGGGAAACATCAACTAGGATCCCAGCAGTAAAGAGACTGCACACTCAAAAAGAGTTTAAGTTTTAAAAATTGGCTATTTATGAAGGTAAGATTCAGGTTAAGGAATCAACAAGGATGGGAAGTATCTGAGGATTAGCTATAGTAGAAATCTATTACCACTCCTAGCCGGAATGAGCAAGAAGAAACAGTTACCAGAATTCAGTGAGAACTGGATCTTGGAAAAGGGACTGTCAAACAGGAACTGCAGCCATAGATGAACACTGCTGTAAAAAAGGGAAGGAGAGAAGGAAACAAACACCCTGATTACCCTCTCCTCCTGCCCTTAGATCTTCTAACATTGTCTCCCCTTTCATGTCAGAGCCCACTGATTCAAACCCGCAGCTATCAGCCTCCAGAGACAAAGAGAAGGACAGGGAAGGGAGGCCATCAGAATCTACTATGGGGCAAAGAGAAAACTACCACCTCAGGAAACAGTAATATCTGTTTTCAGTTTAGGAGTTCAATGAGGGTGATTCTCAGCTGGAACTAATGTGACAAAAAGAAGGAAACCTTAGGATCTTTTGGGAAAAGGAGAAACACAGAGAAGAGCGAGACTGAGATAATGGAGAATACAAAGCTATGACCTCTGCTTGAAAAGTCTGCCCCCTATAGATGTGGGAGCAGAAAAGAAAAGTAAACAATTGTGATACAAACTATTTAGTGCTGTAACAGTTATATATCACTGCACCCTATATCAATTCACATCCTAGAAAAAGTTTCAAAGACTCACTATTATTCCAAACCTATTATGAACTTTTCTGCCTCAGTATATACACATACAGTTCCTATTTCTAATCATGTATCTTATGTCCCAACCAAGACCTACACACCTATAAAGACAAGGTCAGAGGATGCTGTGGAGGCATCAGTAAGGAAATGGTAAAGGGTAACAATAGTTTTAGGGTAAACAGAGAAAAAAATGAAATTTTCTGATGGCCCCTTCCTAAACTACTTCCTGAAGAATCAAGGAAATAGAAATGTTTGACCAAACATCTAGCTGTGTGGTAACAAAGAAGTAAAAGAGCCAGAGGAGTAACAATAATAACATAAGCTATCATTTACAGCAAAACCATTATGTACAAGGGGTTAAACTAAGTGCTTTATGCAGATTTTGTAACAGTTTAGGATACTAAATTTAAGATTTCAGAACAATTCATTGCTAAAATGACAAGGAGCAAAGGTATACTGGGGTTGACGCATTCAAAGAAGTTTGAAATAATATGTTAAATGGGTTGTTGTTTAGATCGTTAGATGTTTAAAATCCCCCATAATGATGATGGGATGCTGGAGTGAAGAACCAAAGTCCTTAAGGATACTGGCAAGTGCCTGGTGGTCAAGAGATGATAGAGGGGTGGGGGGAAAAGACAATTATATATATGGCTCATTGGCTCAGAGAACTCATATAGCCTCAGAGGATACAATGTGTCATTTGATAGTAATAGAATGGGAAGCAGCAAAAGAGGTAAAAAGGGTAAGTATTATTATAGCTCCATTATAAGTTAAAAAACAGCACCTCAAGAATAAAATACCTAGGAATAAACTTACCTAAGGAGGTAAAAGACCTGTACTCAGAAAACTATAAGATACTGATGAAAGAAATCAAAGATGACACAAACAGATGGAGAGATATACCATGTTCTTGGATTGGAAGAATCAACATTGTGAAAATGACTATACTACCCAAAGCAATCTACAGATTCAGTGCAATCCATATCAAATTACCAACGGCATTTTTCACAGAATTAGAACAAAAAACTTTACAATTTGTATGGAGCACAAAAGACCCCGAATAGCCAAAGCAATCTTGAGAAAGAAAAACAGAGCTGGAAGAATCAGGCTCCCTGACTTCAGACTATACTACAAAGCTACAGTAATCAGGACACTATGGTCCTGGCACAAAAACAGAAATACAGCTCAATAGAACAGGACAGAAAGTCCAGAGATAAACCCACGCACCTATGGTCACCTAATCTATGACAAAGAAGGCAAGAATATATAATGGAGGAAAGACTGTTTCTTCAATAAGTGGTGCTGGGAAAACTGGACAGCTACATGTCAAAGAATGAAATTAGACTACCTACACTATACACAAAAATAAACTCAAAATGGATTAAAGACCATTCTGAATGTAAAGTCAGATACTATAAAACTCTTAGAGGAAAACATAGGCAGAACACTCTTTTATTGCAGCAAGATTTTTTTCTATTCACCTCCTAGAGTAATGAAAATAAAAACAAAAATAGACAAATGGGACCTAATTAAACTTGAAAGTGTTTGTACAGCAAAGGAAACCATAAACACAACTAAAAGACAACCCTCAGAATGTGAGAGAATATTTGAACAACAAAACAACCGACAAAGAATTAATCTCCAAAATATACAAATGGCTCATGCAGCTCAATATCAAAAAAAGAAACAACCCAATCAAAAAATGGGTGGAAGACCTAAACAGACATTTCTCCAAAGAAGACATACAGATGGCTAAAAAGCACATGGAAAGATGCTCAACATCACTAATTATTAGAGAAATGCAAATCAAAACTGCAATGAGGTACCCCTCACACTGGTCAAAATGGCCATCATCAAAAAATCTAAAACAATAAATGCTGGAGAGGGTGTGTAGAAAAGGGAACCCTCCTACACTGTTGGTGGGAATGTAAACTGGTACAGCCACTATGGAGAACAGTATGAAGGTTCCTTAAAAAACTAAAATTATAGCTACCGTATGATCCAACAATCCCACTCCTGGGCATATATCCGGAGAAAACCATGATTCGAAAATATACATGCACCCCAGTGCTCATTGCAGCACTATTTACAATAGCCAGGACATGGAAGGAACCTAAATGTCCATCATGGAGGAATGGATAAAGAAGATGTGGTACATATATACAATGGAATATTACTCAGCCATAAAAAAGTATGAAATAATTCCATTTGCAGCAACATGGACTGGACCTAGAGACTGTCATACTGAGTGAAGTAGGTCAGACAAAGACAAATATCATATGATACCGCTTATATGTGGAATCTAAAAAAAGGGTACAAATGAACTTATCTACAAAATAGAAATAGAGTTACAGATGTAGAAAACAAACTTATTTGTTTACCAGGGGGTTACCACGGGGTAAGGAAGGGGGTGGGATAAATTGGGAGATGGGGATTGACATATATGCAATACTATATATAAAACAGATGATCAATAAGGACAGTACAGCACAGGGAACTCTACTTAATACTCTGTAACGGCCTATATGGGAAAAGAATCTAAAAAAGAGTGGATATATGTATAACTGATTCAGTTTGCTATACACCTGAAACTAACACACACTGTAAATCAACTATACTCTAATAAATATTAAAACAAACAAACAAAAAAATAGCATCTCAGATTAAACAATATGCCGAATGTGGGAAATGCCTGCCAGTCCAGTTGTTAGGACTTGGCATTTTCACTGCAGTGGCCTGGGTTCAATCCCTGGTCAGAGAACTAAGATCCTGCAAGCCGCGTGGTACAGACAAAAACAACAGTAATATGCTGAATGTTAGCTCACACATGGAAGAAATTAAAACTTCTTTGTATTTCTATTCTATGGCTTGTTCTATATTAAGATGTTTCACACCCCATTTAGATATTTGCATGCATTTTTATCCTTTTATAGGGAGGAAAGCATCTTGCTCATTATCATGGTTTCTATTAGGAATAATTTTCATTCTTCTCCTAAATATCTGGATCTCTACCTTAACCCTCTTATTCGTCTCCTGGAGTGAGTTATCTGATAAAAGACTGGGAGAGAAACTGGACATGAATAATCCAGTCCATTTCTTCCTTTTTTCCTTGCGAGCCAGGCTGTTAAATGGAAGTATACAATTTGTTTTTCTCTGCTATGCCTTAAGTTTTATATGGGCTGGAGCCCACAATGATCTAAGGAACTGAGTATAGCCCCATTATTGTTGCACACCCAACCACACTTTCAAATATCAGCTCATAATGACATTTTACTTTTCATTAGTCACACCTTTTTTTTCTTTTAACTAGTTCAGAACTTGGGTAAGGAAGAGCCCCACATACAAAACTTCCAATCTTTTTCTTAATGGCTCATTTTAAGACAGCCAAGGATGGCCACACATTTCACCAAATCTGCAATATGATAAACAGAGAATATGAAATGGATCTCAGGAGAAATAAAGACAATTAATTCAGGGAGAAGAAAACGTAAAACTGATATCCTCTAAAATGTAAGAGAGGATATTACCCCCATGAGAGGAAAACAAGATATTTAAAAGAATAAACTTTTAGAAATTAAAAATATAATATCAGATATAAGTTTGTCAATCAAGTCTTGGCAAACGTATCAAACTTTCCCAGAAAGCAGAACAAAAAGACACACTGACAGACAATAGATAAAGGATAAGAAAATCAGAGGATCAGTCTAAAATGTTCAATTAGCAAGAGAGACAATGAAAATGAAGAGGAAATTATCAAATAAATGCAATTTCTCAAATCTGAAGAATGAGCTTTCAGAACTGAAGGTGCCACACAGTACCTATCACAAAGAGTGAAAACCACCTACACCTAAGGTACACCATTAAGAAATCACAGAACCCCAGGGAAAAAAAGATAAAAATCTTAAAATCTTTAAAAAAGAAAAAGCAAATCAAAATCAAAGATTAGAAATCAAAGACACATAAGCAATCTCAACTACAATACTAGGACTACAATTCCTTAAAATTCTTAATGAAAATAATCCCCAACCTAGAATTCTAGACTCCAAGCATGACAGCAGAATAAAGATATTTCAGATATGCAAGATCTCTAAAACTTTCATTCACTCTTTTCTCAGCATGTAAATGTGGGATATGATCCACCAAAATGAGGAAGTAAAACAAGAAATCTGAAAGAGAAATTCAAGACTCAGGTGATCCAACAGGATTATGGTGAAAGATAAAAGCTATATAGCAGTCATTTAAATTGGAGCAGAAAGATGTAAGGCTCCAGAAAGGATGTTGCTGGGGAGTAGAGTGGGTCCAAGGATGACTGACAGCTTGCTGATACAACTGCCTACATAGAGTTATTCTAGAGTCCTTCTGGAGATTCTGGTGATAAAGGATAGGTGTATAGAAAACTAAGCAAAGCAAAACAAAATAAACAATTAAAAAAAGGGCAATTATTTGCCCAAAGCGGGTCTTGGTACTAAAAAGAGAATGTAATCATGGTTAGGAACATGGTTTATCTGTAACAACAATATTTACAAAGCATAATAATATAAACATTAAGTTACTGATTTAACCTAATTATTTGGAAGAATGAGGATAGGAGTGTGGATGGTTTAAGAGTAGTATGTATAGGCAATTTTTGAAAATGTGAAACCAATAAATAATAAGAATCCCTTGAGTTCTTGGATACCTTAGCTTCTCACTCCTACCAATATCTACAATCTTTCCACAATCTCAGCTGTTTGAATCCTTCTCTCTGACCATCACCTCCTAACATTCTACTAGCTCACTCTTTCTAGTCCCTCAACATTCACTGGTCTTTCAATGCCACTATTACTTCTAATCTATTAACCCTATTACATTTTTACTGGCTCTCACTTCCTGGATGTTCTCTTCTTCCTTTTCCATTGATCAGTGAACATTCTCTAGTACTCTGCTCTTAACAGATCTGGCTCCTGCTAAAATTTTTCTAAGTTTCAGTTCATCCTGTTTCTAATATTGATAAAGATGGTTCTCTATTACATTAGCAAACTTAATCAAAAGGAAATGTGAATGGGAAAAGGTTAGATATAAAGGGTCTTGCTTTTTATTTCAATCTCTCATGGGAGGATTAAACTTTTACAGCAGGAGGGCTGAGGGAATTCAGAAAAAATGTGAAATTACATAGCTACTGTGTTTATAATAAACATAAAGAAAGACCAAATTTTATAAGAAAATATAAAAAGAGTAACCTGATAACAGAAAGAACACAGAACTGACAGGACACTTCAGAATCCTAGATTATAGCTTAGGCTAGTTATTTAACCCCTAGGCCATAATAATATCCTTATTAATCTGTAAAATGATGGGGCTGGATTACACCAGCAATTTTCAAACCTTTTTTTTTTTTTTTAAAGCGGCAAATTCCAAATGACATCTTACCCAGAATCTCAAGACAGAAAGAAAAAAAAAAGGGTCTGTGTTGCCATCTGAAATAATTCTGCAGAGCCCTGAGCTCCCAGGAACATGACTGAATTTTTCTAGATCATCCTAGATCTAGATAATTTCTATAGTATCTCAAAACTCAAAAAAGACCTATCTGGGTGTTCCCTGGTGGCCCAGTGATTAGGATTCTGGGCTTTCACTGCCATGGCCCGGGTTCAGCCCCTCATTGGGGAACTGACACCCCATAAGCCACGTGGCGAGACCAAAATAAAAAAAAAATAAATAAAAAGACCTATGGATTTTTGTATTTTGGAAAGGATAGAAACAGTATAGACAACTTAGTTCCAGAATGTCATAGGAAAGAAACTTGACATTTGAGGCAAAATGCTGAGCATGAACATGTCAGTTTAAAATAATATTTTCTATAAATGTTTCTATAAACATTTTCTATAAATATTCTATAAATATAAGGAATAAAGTAAAAGACTAAAAAAGCACATGAAAAATAAAATGTACTGTGTAAACAGAAGGATTTATCACAATAAGGAATGTGGCCTCCAAAGAGGAGGTTATAATCCAATTAGGGATACATAACATGCATATCAGGAACCCAGAAGGTCTAACTGGCCTCAGGGAGAATAGCTTTACTTAGCTATGCAGTGTCTTCAACGTTTTTAAGGGAGGATTACTCCAAAGTGGGAAGAAAGTCTGACGCCATGAAGAAGAAAAACAATTTTAGGTGAGGATTAAAAGTGCAAGTAAAAACAACCAATCAACAGTTATCAGTCTTCCTAGTTTTCTAAGCTTGTAGCTTTGGTAATATTAAATTATTTTCTCTTTACCAGGCTTTCATCATCTTCTGCTGTTTCCTCCTTTTTGCCACTAACTGTCTATCTCATACAAGTCACCACAGAGGAAACAGCATTTTGAAGGACACTCGAGGTCTAGTACCAGCTCTGGAATTTATCAATATGTAATCACTCTGTTTCTCAGTTTCCTTAATTATAAAATGATGGCAAGACACTTAACTACTTTTAAGTTCTATTTTAAATACAAAACTCTAACACAATAACCTGGCTACAAAAGAAATCTTCTAACCAGCCATTTTCCCTTTAACAATAAATGTCTTAAATTTCATTTTGATCATAACACTCATTAAAATCCTATAATTACTTTAAATAGGCTCTGAAATGAAAGAAAATGACATTCAACCAGTTAATTTCCCATTACTTAACATGCTCCATTATACTCAAATTCATGGCCACACGTCACAGCCTAGGGCTAAAGAAAGAACTAAAGTCACTGAGTAGCTAAATGTGCCAGGCAACACAAAGCATTTCTTCTTAACAGTACTGTAAGGATTATATTTTATCCCCATTTTAGAGATGGTGAAATAAATGCCCAGTAGCAAGGTTATGTATCTTGTCTACCATCAAATATCTAATAAGTAAATGAATCCAGTTTGTCTGGCTTCAAGACTAATGTTATAGCAAAACTATTAATTTAAGAATGAATGGAAACTGAAACATTTTAGAGTCATAAATATTTACATGTATTCACAGTTTAGAAGGAAGATGCAAATATAACAAGACATGTATATAACGATATCCATATACACTAACAACCTCAACTGCATTTCCCTCTCTGGTGGGCTTGACTGAATTATATTGGTCGAACTATTTAATTAAACAGCTAATTTACAGCATGTAATAATGCTAGTTCTAGCAAATATCAGAGCTGAAAAAAAATCAGAGTTGAAAAAGAGAAAATATCAGACTTGAAAAAAATCTTGGAAGTGTAATCTTTTTCTGATACAACAATTCCCTTAAATCTCTCTTATATGAGTTGCTCATTCAACTTTATTGAGAGAGCCTTAAGAAACTAAAAATAGAGCTATCGTATGATCCTGCAATCCCACTCCTGGGCATTACCCAGAGAAAAACATGGTCCGAAAGGATACATGCACCCCAATGTCCACTGCAGCGCTGTTTACAATAGCTAAGACATGGAAACAACCTAAATGTCCATCAACAGAGGAATGGATAAAGAAGATGTGGTACATATATACAATGGAATATTACTCAGCCATTAAAAAGAATGAAATAATGCCATTTGCAGCAACATGGATGGACCTAGAGACTGTCATACTGAGTGAAGTAAGTCAGACAGAGAAAGAGAAATATTGTATGACATTGCTTATATGTGGAATCTAAAAAAAAAAAAAAAGATACAAATGAACTTATGTACAAACAGACTCACAGACTTAGAGAACTAATTTATGGTTACCAGGGGGGCAGGGTGGGAGGGAGGAATAGTTAGGGAGTTTGGGACTGACATGTACACTCTGCTATATTTAGAATGGATAACCATCAAGGACCTACTGTATAGCACAGGGAACTCTGTTCAATATTCTGTAACAACCTAATTGGGAAAAGAATTTGAAAAAGAATACATACATGTATATGTATAACTGAATCACTTTGTTGTACACTTGAAACTAACGCAACTTTGTTAATCAACTATACCCCAATATAAAATAAAAAGTTAAAAAAAAAACTTTAGGGCTTCCCTGGTGGCGCAGTGGTTGAGAGTCCGCCTGCCGATGCAGGGGACACGGGTTCGTGCCCCGGTCTGGGAAGAGCCCACATGCCGCGGAGCGGCTAGGCCCGTGAGCCATGGCCGCTGAGCCTGCGCGTCCGGAGCCTGTGCTCCACAACAGGAGAGGCCACAACAGTGGGAGGCCCGCGTACCTCAAAAAAAAAAAAAAAAAAAAAAACTTTACTGAGAGAGAACTTACTACAGCAGCTCAGTTCATTTTTTAACAGTACTATTCTTTGTACTGAAATGAAATCTGCCATCATTGACTTCTGCTTTGTCTTCCACACCCACAAAGTATACAGCCAATCCAAGGATGGAAGGAACATGTACTACAGCTTACCACTTGCCCCTTTTCCTAGCATCTGGCAAACACTGCTGCTTGATCAGCATAAACAAGGACCCATCCAGTAAACCTTGACAGTGAGCTCCAGAAAGTTACTACTGATCCATCAGAGTCAATACACACAAATGGAAATCTCATTGCCATCACTAGTTTAATTCTTGTTTTACGTGTTCCTCCTTTTAACTTTAAAGAGTTACCAAATCTTTGTTAAATCTCTTCTTTAATAGATTTTAAATCCCACTTTCCTTCAACTGTTCCATATGTAACAGGATTTTCATCACCTCACCATTCCAGCAACTCTTCACTGGATAAGCTTTTATAAGGTTAAGATCCGATCTAGGGTATGATCTGATCCAACCCAGAGTTTTCTATTTCTCTTTGGCAAACCTTCCTTCTCCTCCTATACTTGGAATACTACTTAAGATTTGATTGTTAGACCTTTTTTTTCTTTCTTTATAAACTGTTTCCCATTATGGGCTGCTAACTCTTTTATTAGCTTCTATATTTATATTATTTCTATTTGATCATCTAAATCAGATGATGAAAAATCCCCTATTAAAAGCCCTTCAACTATCTTCTAACTTATTGACTATAAAGACCCTAGTAATCTGACACCCACCTACATCTGCTATTTTACTTCTTCACACTGATCTCTGTTCATGATTTTTATTCTTACAACACATCAAGTTTTCTCCTACCCCAAGGCATTGTATGTTTTTTCTCCTTTGCTGGGAACACTCTACCTGGATCTTTGTAAGTCTGGCAACTTTCCCCCCATTGGGTTTCAAGTCAAAAGTAGCCTCCTCAAAGAGACTTTCCCTAATTATGTCCTCTACCTAAAATAGCCCCCACCCCCTTCTTTACGATACCTTATTTACTTCCTTCATTGCCCTTGAAGATTAAAACAAAAAAACTTGTTAACTATTTGTCTTCCCTCATTAGAATATAAGGTCCATAAATATAGGGACTTTGACTATTTTGGTCAATCATAACCAGCATCTAGAATGGTGCTTGACACAGAACAGAAAATCACTGAATATTAAGCCTAAGAGTTCCATTACAGCAATTCCTACATATATCTCTTTCTTTCTATTCCTACTGCCACATTTTACTTCAAGTTCTCTTCACCTTACAGTTGTAGCACTGGAGTAACCTCCTGCCAATTTATATGCCGTTAGTCTCTATTCTCTCAAATTCATTCTTCATACATACCCCAAGATCAATTTTTCCATTATATCTCTCTCATCCCCACTACCAACAAGTATAAACACCTTAGCCTAGTATTCAATGTCCTCAATATCTTTTTAACTGCAACCATACACAGTTTCAGACGTAATGGTAAAAAGTCTGCAAATAATCAGACATATACTGAGAAGCCACTGAGGTATAAGTTCCTTGAGGAAATCCTGAGAGATCTTGTTTATATTGTTTGTTGCTAATCTATCACCTGGAAGTGCCTGGAATACAGTATGCATCAATGAATAAATGAACAAATAATTTCATAATAATTTTTAATGAATTAAATGAATGATCCTAAACTAGAGAATGAATGCCTAGATGAAAGTATTATTCTTTGAAGATCAGTCTGGTTCTTAGACACATGGAGATTAGTTAGTAAATTACTTTAGTAAAAATAGCCAACATTAACTGAGTTCTTACCACTAGCCTAAGATTTTTACATGGATTTAATCCTCACACATTTCAGTGAGGTAGATAGTTTTAAATATAAGGAAACTGGTATACATAAAAAGTTAAGCATTTTGTTCAAGTACATTTAATGTTTAAGTGTCAGACACAGTATCTGAACCAAGAAAAGCAATGATGAGAGCCTGATTAAGATATTGGCTGTGAGACAGAAAAAAATAAACTAGAAAAAATATTTTAAAAGTAGAGGCCAGAGCAGTAATTGCCACCTCACATCATCATTAAGCACTGTAAATGTGCTCTCACTAATATATGTAATTTTTATTTTATCTTATTTTTTATATTTGAATTTTATTTTATTTTAGTATTTTATACAGCAGGTTCTTATTAGTCATCCATTTTATACATATTAGTGTATACATGTCAATCCCAATCTCCCAATTCATCCCACACCCACCCCATATATGTAATTTTTAAAATGACATATGTACCATCAATCTGAATACTAAATGATAAAAAGCTTAATATCTTTCTTATTTTTTAGATAAAATTATGATTAAGTTTTAATATTTTCTTCCCACACCCCAACGGATAGATCAGAATCTAAATAATAAAGTTATCATCATGGATTTAAATCTACTGTGGACCAAGTTAACTTCTGCTGGGTTCTACAGCTACAGATTGCATTCTAGCCACTCACATTATTCATGAAAGCCACTGAGATACATGGAGGAATGGTTGTCTGAGCACAATAGCTCACTTCAAATCCAGCTTTGATAATATAACCAACAAGTGGTGAGTCAGAAGAATCACCTTAGTGGTCAGAGAGCACACTATTAAAATAAAAAAAATTTCAATATTAGATGTCACCTGATTGCTGATCTTTCAGGGTAGTACAAAGTATATATTTTCAAATCACTGCACAAATGAAAACTCCTGCAACAATCTGATAAGGTAGATTTATGTATACCTCATCAGATGAGAAATGTCAAAAATATCTAGGTCCTTCTTATATGCTGTTAAGAATAAAACTTACCAAAGTCTTCTAAAACATAAAATTTACATTAAAAATGAATTATAAGTATAATGAAAATTCAAGTAAAAGGATTCTCATCTTACCCTGTCTAGTTCCAGTGTAAACTTCTGGTCCCACGACTGATTGGAAATGGGTTTCCAGCTAGTTTGGCCAACCACAGTATTATCTAGCTTCAAAACTGCACAGACATCATCTGTAATTACAATTTAAAACTTGCTTAAATATTTTAAAACCTTTAAAATAGAAATGCCACTGTTTAATATCAACAAAAGTCTTATGATCCTTTGAAAATAAGTTTTTCTTACTCACTACTGAAGCTTTTGAATCTTAAATGGCTAGTTTTATATATACACTCCCACTAGACCCTTCCAAGTTATGCTTTGTGTTTCACAAAAACACAAATAGTAATGGCTATTTCATTTATATTACAATGTAACTGAAAGGACTAACAGGTGACCAGTAATTGTTTGTCACTGTGTGTGTATATTTATATATCAATATCAGTCATCCAGTTTTTCTCCCTCTACATTTGCTATTTGTTAATGTTGTTACTTTAAACAATTTTTATTTTCACATTTTTCCTAAAGTCTCTCTCTATATACAGGAAAGCACAGACATACTGTACTAGGTTGAACTGTCACATGCCTTTCCCACCAGTTGTATAATTATATCATAGTTTATGATTACTTTAGAGTGTCTCCAAAGTACTTCATAAACCTCTCCCATTTTACTTTACCACCTTTATCCACTGCCCCATTTCAGTTTACTTCTGGGACACAGTCCTAGTTAAACATGTTTAGTTCAGTGGTTAGTTATCAAAATTTCAACGTTAGTTTAGAGGTGTCATTATACCATTAAAAGAATCAAGATGTGACACAAAGAGTTTGACATAAAGAGTGATGTTTAATATTCCATTATTCCAAAAGAATTAATGTTATATGTCATTCAGTTTTCTAACATATTTTCAGCAGGGTAAATTTTGTAGCCTTTTAAATTTTCCTGTCATTATAGCTTTTGATATTTTAAATTTAAATTATGGAAATCATAATTTTAAAGTTTGTTGTCCAACTCTGACTCGTCTCACTCTTCTCTGTCCCCACTGCTCAGCCCTTTGTATAGGCCCTTTAATTTGTTATATGATTGTTAAAAAAATCTGATTACTGAACTGGATAAGTCATCGGTTTTTAGGAGATTTCGACTACTTCCACTTTTACTTTTACTCGTTCTGCTCATGAAAGATGATCTGGTTTCACTTGGACTCCAACCAGGTAGTGCAACCGATGCTGCTTTTGACCGTCCGGGGACATTCTCTAGGATATCTTGACAGCCCATTAGACGAACTTCCAAAGTACCTGTAGCATGAACAAATATCAAATAAGAAAACATCAATACTCAACATAAAATTATGTCGTTGTTACATATTCAGAAATGGGGGGGGGGAAATATCTGCTAAAATAACAAAATCTCTTCTTCCAGAGCATCTTAGAGGTAACTATCATCTTTACTGCTTTAATAAAAACTCTTAGTTAATTAAAACAACTATAAAAAAATGTATAGAAAGAACAGCACCAGCCAAAAGCTATCTGTCGGGCATAGAACAAAACTAGTTATTTAAACTTCTTGTGTATCTGAATACTCATTTCTATAATTCCATGGAAAAATTACAGAATTATGTGGATAAAACATGTGGGAGGGGAAACATAAAACTAAATAAAATGCCTACTAAAATAAACATAAAGGAATTAGAAACAAGGAAATCTGACAATGTAAATAACAGTTGTGTTTAATAGTTATATAGTTAACACAGAAAAGGACTATAGGGGTTTTTTTTTGGCATAAGTAGATGGAGTTCTGCTCTATTTGAGATGTAAAATAACATTATCTTCTCACTTTAATAGTTTAGTTAGTCAAATAATTATGGGCTATAATTATCTAAGCATAAAGTAATTATAATTTCCTTAGGCAAATACATACTAAAAGTGTTCAAATGAAAATGAGGAACTGTGAGCTTAGCCATCTGGAGATATGACTTTGTTATCATCTGGGCTAGACTTAGTGTACTAAAATTTAAAATGGTGCTTCAGTATTAAAATTTTAGATACTGCCCATAGTATAGCACTTTAGGAAGAGTATTTCCTGGTAAAAGCTGTCCCATTAAACTTAAATAATTAAAACTTAATTTTTTAATTATTTAAAAGTAACCAAAGGACTCTTTCAACAAAGTAAAAAAGTCTGTATTTAATCTCAACTCAACGAAAAAAAAAATCAGACAAAAAATATGAAAAAAACAGTGTTAAAGAAAAGGGACATCAGGCAATGAAGAACAGTGATCCCTGAGAGAAGAGTCCTAAAATTGCTTACTGCCTTGAGAATATCTAAGACACAGCACAGGGAGGGAGAACTCAGATGGAGCCAAGTGGACTACCTGAGTTAAGGAGACAGAACTGAGAGTATTGAGGCTGAACTGACTGAGGTGGCTAGATTTCACAGGCAGAGTAAAAGAAAAAATACAGCTGTCTAGAGACAGAATCCCTGAGCTGTGCAGAAGGTTCTCCAGACCAAGTATTCAGTCTCGCCCCAGGAGTAGAGAATAATTACCCTTAGACTACATGATGCTCTAGTCCCACATAACAAATCTTAAAAGCATTAGCCAAAAGATCAAACTGTTTCCAAGTAACCTAACTATGACCCAGAACAAAGCTCAAAAATATTTGTAATATTTGTAGGAATACAAAAATACCCAGCACCTAACAAGCTAAAATTCCAAATCCCTGGCATTTAATCAGAGATTATCAGGTATATTTGTTTTCTATTGCTGCATTACCAATTATCACAAATGTAGTGGCTTAAAACAACACCCATTTATTATTTAACAGTTTTGTAGGCCAGAGTTTGAGTGGGCTGGTCTGCACTCTCTGTCAAAGATCTCATAAGGCTGAAATCATTGTGTCTGCCAGGCTAGGCTCTTATCTGGAAGTTCTAAAGAAGAACCTGCTTCTAAGCTCATTCAGGGTATTGGCAGAATCTAGTGTCCTGCAGCTGTAAGAATAGGGATCCTATTTCCTTGCTGGCTGACAGCCAGGGGCTATTTTCAAGTTCTAGAGCTGACCTGCATCCCTCATCATGTGACCCCCCCCATCTCTATGCCAGCAATGGCACATAAAATCCTTTTTATGATTCATATTTCACTTCCCCTTCTGCCACTGGCCAGAGAAAATTTTCTACTTTTAAGGGGCTCATGTGATTTTATTAAGCCAACCCAGATAACTGTTCTTTACGATAACTCAAAAGTCAACTGATTAGTAACCTTAATTACATATGCAAAAATCTCCTTTGCCATATAACGTAATATTATCACAGAAGTGATACCCCATCCTATTCATGGGGGAGGGATTCTGGGAGTCATTCTTAATATTCTGCCTATCACACCAGGGAAGCAAAGAAACAGAAAAATGGGACCCATTAAAAAAATAAAATCAAATGAAAACCAATACAAAACTGATATAAATGTTAGGATTAGCACACATTCACACAGTTATTATAAATATATTCCATCTGTTCAAAAAGTTGAATAGGGACACTGAAGAAATCAGAAAAACACAAAACAAATTTCTAGAGATGAAAATAACACTGAGATTTTTTTAAAAACCCAAAAAACTGGATGGGATTGGTGGCACATTACACATTGCACAAGTAGAGGCTAGTGAACTTGAAGCTAGAGCAATAGAAATGATCAAAAAGAGAAGACAGAAAGCAAAGACTTGGAGGGCAAAAACAACAACAAAAAACCAGCACATATGTGAGTTGTGAGTTTAACTTCTAGTGGCCTAATACATGTGTACTTGAAGTCCCTGGTGAAAAGCAAAGAGGATAGGAAACAGAAAATATATTTGAAAAAATAATGACTGAAAAATTGCCTAATGTAGTAAAAACATTAACCCAAGAAGTATCCAAGAAGTTCAATGAACACCGAGCAAAAGAAAAATAAGTAAATTACACCAAAGCATAACATAATCAAATTTCTCAAAACAAACAATAAGAGAAAGTATTAAAAGCAGCCAGAGGGCTTCCCTGGTGGAGCAGTGGTTGAGAGTCCACCTGCTGATGCAGGGGACACGGGTTTGTGCCCCGGTCCAGGAAGATCCCACGTGCCGCGGAGCGGCTGGGCCCGTGAGCCATGGCCGCTGAGCCTGCGCGTCTGGAGCCTGTGCTCCGCAACGGGAGAGGCCATTAACAGTGAGAGGCCCGCGTACCGCAAAAAAAAATAAATAAATAAAAAATAAAAATAAAAAAAATAAAAGCAGCCAGAAAAAAGGACATGTACATATAAGATTAGGACAGCAGCAGATTTCTCATTAGAAACAATGAAAGCAAGACAGAGAAGCAATATCTTTAAAGTACTGAGGAAACAAACCATGAACTTAAAATTCTAAGCCTACTGAAAATTTCTTTCAAAAATGAAGCTTTTTCAAATATAAAAATGGATAAAGAACCCATTATCAGCAAATTACCATGTGATCCATCCACACAATTCCTAGGTATTTATCCCAGTGAAGTGAAATCTATGTTTACACAAAAACTATACAGGGATCTTATTAGCAGCTATATTTGAAAAAAGTACAAAATGGAAAAAACCCAAGTATCAGGTGAATGGATAAACTAGTTATGGTATATTCACACAACTGAATACTACCAATAATAAACTGAAAAGAACTACTGATACATGCAACTTAGATAAATATCAAAAGAATTATTCAGAGTGAAATGGCCAGATTCCCACCCCCACCAAAAAAAAAGAGTATGCACTGTATGATTCAATTTATATAAAATTCTACAAAGTGAAAACTAATATCTAGTGACAGAAACAGGCCAGTGATTGCCTGGGGACAGGTGTGGGGAAGGAAAGCATGAGGAGAGCAAGAAAGAGATTACATAGAGGCACATGAGGATACTTTTGGGGATGATGAATGTAATTATCTTGATTGTGGTGATGGTTTCAAGATTTTAAATAGATGACAAAACTTGTCAAATTATACACTTTAAATATGTGCAACAAAACTGTTCTAAAAACTGGATACTGATAATGGTGGCTCAAGTATATATGTATTTCCTAAAAATTTAAAACTATACTTAAAATCGGTGAAAATTTATATACTACAGTGTATAAATTATGTCCCAATAAAGATTCTAAGCATGAGGGGAAACTTCAATCTTATGTTTGGTTAGGCTATGGAAATCTTATCTTACTGTAAAGTATTAAGGCAGACTAAGTATAATGGAAATCATTTCAATTCTGGTTCAAAAGAAACAACTTGTGTCTGTGTGTTTTATTTGCTTTTTTGTTGCTGTTAAGGTAGCAAACTTAGTTCATTTCCACTGTAAATCCTCTGATGTAAAAGTCATCCTGGGAAAACCGTAAACATCTGGTTACTACTTCAAAGCCTGGTAGCTTATTAAATATTTTAGTAATTTTGATGTATTAGGAGATGACAATGTTCAACACCTGCTTTCATTTAGGATAAAATCTGCAGGGATTTAAGATCTTTATTAAGTATCTAGAAGTTTCTTTCTTTTATGAGGTGACACAATTGCTATTGCATATAACCATATAAGAAGTGGCTTAAAATTACATTTTTTACTTTTATAACCCATAATATGAAATTTTTAAAACAAGCAAATCCAAAAAGTAAATGTTTGTATTCATAAGCAATAGCTAAAATTCCATTAGAACAAGTAAATACTTTTTTATTTCTTTTAACTTTCTGGAAAAATTGTTTTATATCAATTTTACTAATTCAGTATTTCATCTTGGTACAATTAACTTTTCTTTAATTCTGAGGAATCTTTTTTTATAAAAACTAGTAAATGTCTCAAAGTTTGGACTAAAAATTAAATTATACTTTATATCAAAGTAATTTGCAAATTTTAGTATTATAATCATACAACCACGAAAGAAACCAGAGTATAAATGAGATAAACCACAAATAATAGCATACAGTAAAAACTCAGGCCAGTAAATACTCCTACTACTTATGCTAATCTTTTATCAGGTCTAATCCTTTATTAATACCACTACTATTTCTCTTCCTAGTTAACTCCATATTTAGTTTAAGGTCCAGTAGATAAAGGAATTTTTTAAAACACCAAAATATCTTAAGAATTATATTTCCTTTTAGACTGGTGATTTACATCACAATGAGTAAAGTTCATTAAGGGAATGAAGAACAGGGAAAGAGAGAACTAAAAAGAGGTTAAAGAGTTGGGGAGAGCAGCCAACCAGAATAGAAAAGGAAAATAATTTCCAGCCATATCAGCTGATTTTCCAAAATGCGGCTTTATTACTTTTCTAAAAATACTATTTAACAACCATATTTTAACCAATGGATCATTCTGAAATTCTTGAATATTAAAAATATGTTCAGCCCTGAGCCATAAGATGGTGAAACTTAGATGTACAGTCCCTGCCTTATTATCAAATGACACCAAATATCTACTGAGTGTATAAAGTATCTTGTGATAGGGGTTAAGATTACATGTAGGTAGATGACAAGGTTTTCATAGGTCTATATCCCAGTTTTGATTTAAAAAAACAAAAAACAAAAAACAGGGCTTCCCTGGTGGCGCAGTGGTTGAGAGTCCGCCTGCTGGTGCAGGGGACGCAGGTTCGTGTCCTGGTCTGGGAAGATCCCACATGCCGCGGAGCGGCTGGACCCGTGAGCCATGGCCACTGAGCCTGCGCGTCCGGAGCCTGTGCTCCGCAACGGGGGAGGCCGCAGCAGTGAGAGGCCCACGTAACGCAAAAAAAAAAAAAAAAAAAAAAAAAAACAGTAAGAAAATGGATAATAAGTCAAAGACATTAAATAGGCACTCTGCACTAACCAGATTAATTGTGATAGAAGATTCATGGTAGGAGTTATAGAAGATGTGGCTGGAAAGATAAATGCTTCATTTTATTTTATTTACTTATTTTTTTAATTGGAGTACAGTTGATTTAAAATGTTGTTAATTTCAGGTGTACAACAAAATGAATCAGTTATACATATACATACATCCACTCTTTTTAGATTCTTTTCCCATATAGGTAGGCCATTATAGAGTACCGAGTAGAGTTCCCTGTGCTATACAGTAGGTTCTTATTAGTTATCTATTTTATATATAGTAGTGTGTATATGTCAGTCCCAATCTGCCAATTTATCCCTACTCCCCCTTTCCCCCAGTAACCATAAGTTTGTTTTCTACATCTGTAACTCTATTTCTGTTTGGTACATAAGTTCATTTGTACCCTTTGTTTAGATTCCTCATATAAGCAATATCATGATATTTGTCTTTCTCTGTCTGATTTACTTCACTCAATATGACAATCTCTAGGTCCATTCATGTCACTGCAAATGGCATTACTTCGTTCTTTTTTATGGATGAGTAATATTCCACTGTACATATGTACCACATCTTCTTTAACCATTCCTCTGTTGATGGGCATTTAGAGGTTCCTTGAATGTCCTGACTATTGTAAATAGTGCTGCAGTGAATATTGCGGTGCATGTATCTTTTGAATTATGGTTTTCTCCAGATATATGTCCAGCAGTGGGATTGCTGGATTATATGGTAGCTCTATTTTCAGTTTTTTAAGGAATCTCCATGCTGTTCTCCATAGTGGCTGTACCAGTTTACATTCCCACCAACAATGTAGGAGGGTTCCTTTTTCTCCATACCCTCTCCAGCATTAACTGTTTATAGATTTTTTTGATGACGGCCATTCCGACGAGTGTGAGGTGATACCTCATAAGATAAATGCTTTAAATAATAAATATTTAAAATACAATGGAGAATTTAGAACAGAAGTTCCCAAGCTTTCTCGTTTCATGATACCCTAATGTCTCAATTTTTTCATTGTGCTTCTAGTCTGAACAATATACCTAACAGTTCTGTTTCATAAGATATTGTAACAAATTAATTAATAACTATTTGAAAAATAATACACGTAGTTTGAAAGAAAAAAGTAATCTTACTTCATTCTTAAATAACCATGATCATTTCCTAATGAGATGTGTGTATCTATTGGGCACTGTGTAACTTATCAAACTTTGGGATTAGATTTGAAAGTGCCACCCTTATCTTCTATTCCATATTGATTTTCCCATAGTATTTATCACTATAGCAGTGAAGGAAAAACCAGGAACACCCAGCTTCATCAATATATGACATAATCAGAAGGCATGTAGTTAGACCTAATGCTGAAACTCCAACTACCTTGAAGCTAGTAGATTAATGGTGATGGTAGGAAGTGAAGTAATACTGTGTTTCCCTCAAAAACTTAAAATATCCTGTTGTACCCTCGTGAATTCATTTTGGCACCCCAGGGTACCTCAGATTAAGGAACTCAATTTGGTAACTGCAGATTTAAACTGATCTTAATAGTGGCAACAGCACTGTTCAACTGTAAATTTCTCCTTCAAGGTTTAATGTAAAAGTCTGCCATAATACAAAGCTGATTAATGATACCCAAAAGTACTAAAATGTGATAGTACGCTATGCAATTCTGAAGAACACTTTCATATCCTCAAAATATTTAATGACATTGTTTTTAAGGTAAAGCCCTCTCTGACATTCATATTGATAAGATAATTTAAGGATTCCTGGAGAAGAGGGAGGCCTGTGTATCAAAAATATGCCACATTCACATGGGCCATAAAAACCTTTGTAGGTAATGGTAAGAAAATGGTAGACTTGCAAAGTCCAAAGGCAGTTTCTCCACAGAAACACAGGGAAAAAAACAAACAAATAAAACTGGGAAACTACTTATAATCAACTTTAACAAAAATCTGGGAAACAAAGGTTTACTGCAACCAAGCAAATGCTTGATCAAAAAATGCAATGAATACTTGGTAGGAGAGCTTTCTGGCATTTTAATTTATCTTTGCTTCATCCCTCCTCCCCCCCACCCCCAATGGTTTGGTGATAGTCCTGAAGATAGCAGGCTGCATTCCTGGTACAGTTTCCCGGTGCCAGAGGGAGCAGAGAAGACTTCATACTCAAAGAACTGTGGATGCCTGCTTTGACCTCTCTGAAGGCTCCCTGAAGGACTCACAGAAAGGGTTTACCTTTTTTTCACCTAAGAAGTCTCTCAGGACAGAGAAATAGCTAAGTGGAGGGCATTTAAAGGCAAATGAAACAACCACTGAAGCCAGGAGCAAAGGATATCAGTTGTCTATATTGTTTAATAGACATCCTAGAGTCTTGGGGAAAAGCTAGGGAGTAAACTGTTTTAAGGAATAAGAGCTTTGCAATGCTTCCACGTGTTACTGGAAAACTAGAAGGCTAGATGCAAAAGGAGTCATCCTCAGAAGAGATCTGAAAAGGTCCTAAGCTCTCACATCTGGAGGATCTTCAAGCTCTGTGCAAGCAAAGGCAGAGTTTACAAAATGCCTGGGTGAATGTTGAAGGTATGCCTTGGCACACAAACACAGAATTCAGCTGCAAACATGGCAAATTTTCTTTCTGCTTGCAGGCATTTGGAAGTCCTAGCCACAGCAATCAGAGAAGAAAAAGAAATAAAAGGAATACATATTGGAAAAGAAGTAAAACTGTCACTGTTTGCAGATGACATGATACTATACATAGAAAATCCTAAAGATGCCACCAGAAAACTAGAGCTAATCCATGAATTTGGTAAAGTTGCAGGATACAAAATTAAGGCAAGAAATCTCTTGCATTCCTATACGTTAACAATGAAAGATCAGAAAGAGAAATTAAGGAAACAATCCCATTTACCATCACAACAAAAATAATAAAATACCTAGGAATAAACCTACCTAAGGAGGCAAAAGACCTGTACTCAGAAAAATATAAAACACTGATGAAAGAAATTAAAGATGATACAAATAGATGGAGAGATATACCATGTTTTTGGATTGGAAGAATCAATATTGTGAAAATTATTACACTACCCAGAGCAATCTACAGATTCAATGCAATCCCTATCAAATTACCAAGGGCATTTTTCACAGAACTAGAACAAACAATTTTACAATTTGTATGGAAACATAAAAGACCCCGAATAGCCAAAGCAATCTTGAGAAAGAAAAACAGAGCTGGAGGAATCAGGCTCCCTGACTTCAGCCTATAGTACAAGTATAGTAATCAAGGCAGTATGGTACTGGCACAAAAACAGAAATATAGATCAATGGTACAAGATAGAAAATCCAGAGATAAACCCACACACCTATGGTCACCTGGTTTATGACACAGGAGGCAAGAATATACAATGGAGAAAAGACAGTCTCTTCAATAAGTGGTGTTGGGGAAACTGGACAGCTACATGTAAAAGAATGAAATTAGAACACTACCTAACACCATACACAAAAATAAACTCAAAATGGATTAAAGACCTAAATGTAAGGCTGGAGGCTATAAAACTCTTAGAGGAAAACATAGGAAAAACACTCTTTGAAGTGTTTCGAAGTGTTTGAAACACTCAAATCACAGCAAGATCTTTTTTGACCCACCTCCTAGAGTAATGGAAATAAAAATAAACAAATGGGACCTAATTAAACTTAAAAGCTTTTGCACAGCAAAGGAAACCATAAACAAGATGAAAAGACAACCCTCAGAATGGGAGAAAATATTTTCAAATGAAGCAACTGACAAAGGATTAATCTCCAAAATATACAAACAGCCCATGCAGCTCAATATCAAGAAAAACAAGCAACGCAATCAAAAAATGGGCAGAAGACCTAAATAGACATTTCTCCAAAGAAAACATACAGATGGCCAAGAGGCACATGAATAGACAGATGCTCAACATCACTAATTATTAGAGAAATGCAAGTCAAAACTACAATAAGGTATCAACTCACATCGGTCAGAATGGCCATCATCAAAAAATCTACAAACAATAAAGGCTGGAGAGGGTGCAGAGAAAAGGGAACCCTCTTGCATTATTGGCGGGAATGTAAATTGATACAGCCACTATGCAGAACAGCATGGAGGTTCCTTAAAAAACTAAAAATAGAACTACCATATGACCCAGCAATCCCACTACTGAGCATATACCCTGAGAAAACCACAATTCAGAAAGACACATGTACCCCAATGTTCACTGCAGCACTATTTACAATAGCCAGGACACAGAAACAACCTAAATGCCCATCGACAGATGAATGGATAAAGATGTAGTACATATATACAATGGGATATTACTCAGCCATAAAAAGGAACCAAATTGGGTCATTTGTAGAGATGTGGATGGACCCAGAGTCTGTCATACAGAGTGAAGTAAGTCAGAAAGAGAAAAACAAATATCGTATATTAATGCATATATGTGGAACATAGAAAAATGGTACAGATGAATCTATTTGCAAGGCAGAAACAGAGATGCAGACATTGAGAATGGATGTGTGGACACAGAGTGGGAAGGGGAAGGTGGGACGAATTGGGAGATGAGGTTTGACATAAATACGCTACCATGTGTAAAACAGATAGCTAGTGGGGGCCTGCAGTATAGCACAGGAAGCTCAGTTCGGTGCCCTGTGATGACCTAGATGGGTGGGATGGGGGGCAGGGGGGAAGGGAGGTCCAAGAGGGAGCAGATATATGTATACATATAGCTGATTCACTTTGTTTTACAGCAGAAACTAACACAACATTGTAAAGCAATTATACTCCAATTAAAGAAAAAAAAAAGTCTGTCAAAACACTAGTTGACCACTAACTTAGTGGAGACCTCAGTGACCACACATGACAAAAAATACAGTCTTTAGCAAATAAAGTCACTAAACAACTACACCCTGTTTCAAACGGCAATAAGAAATTATAGAAAAGAGGAGTATCTTCCAGTTACACATTATAATATTCACCGTATCCAGCTTTCAATAAAAAATTATGAGGCAAGCACAGAAGTAAGAGAGTATGGCCAATTCACAAGAAAAGCAGAAATTCACAGAAACCATCCCTCAGGAAGACATTGGATTTACTAGATAAAGACTCTATACCCACTGTCTTACATATGGTCAAAGCTTATATGTGGTCAAAGCCCTAAAAGAAACCAAAAGGAAAAAGAGAGAATGGTACTTCAACAAAGAGGGAATATTAATAAAGATACAGAATTTATAAATAAGAACCGAATAGAAATCCTAGAGCTGAAAAGTACACTAACTGGAATTTTAAAAAGTACACTAACTGGAATTTACTAGAGATGTTCAACAGCAGATTTGAGCATCCAGAAGAATAAGAAAACTTAAAGATAGTTGAACTTAAGTATCCAGACTTAGGAACAGAAAGAAAAAAAATGAAGAAAATTCTATGTAATTCTATGTTACTTCAATAATTGGGGAGTGAGGGACATTACATGAAGGGAAACATTGATACGAACTACCGCTGACTTCTCATAATATTGGGTTGGCCAAAAAGTGCCTTTGGTTTTTAAACAAAAATAAAAGACACATTTCACACTTTCACCAAGAACTTTATTGAACAACATATTCACCCTTTTGTTCCACTACCTTCTGCCATTTTTCAGGCAACTTCATAATTCCATCTTTCCAAAATGTTTTATCTTTTTGAGCAAAGAACTGTTCCAGGTACCTTTTACAGTCTTCCAGGGAATTGAAATTTTTTCCATTAAGAGAATTTTGTGAAGACCTAAATAAATGGAAATATGAAGGTGCAACATCTGGTGAATATAGCAGATGAATCAGAACTTCCCAGCCAAGCTGTAACAGTTTCTGCCTGGTCATCAAAGAAACATGCGGTCTTGCGTTATCCTGATGGAAGATTATGGTGTTTTCTGTTGACTAATTCTGGACGCTTTTCATCAAGTGCTGCTTTCAGTTGGTCTAACTGGAGCAGTACTTGCTGGAATTAATCATTTGGTTTTCTGGAAGGAGCTCATAATAGAGGACTCCCTTCTAATCCTACCATATATACATCACCTTCTTTGGATGAAGACCAGCCTTTGGTGTGGTTGGTAGTGGTTCATTTTGCTTGCCCCATGATCTCTTCTGTTCCACATCATTGTACATATCCACTTTTCATCGCCCATCACAATTTGTTTTAAACACGGAACACTTTCATTATGTTTAAGTAGAGAATCGCAGGCAGAAATACGGTCAAGAAGGTATTTTTCGTTTAACTTATGTGGAACCCAAACATCAAAGCGATTCACGTAATTAAGCTGGTGCAAATGATTGTCAACACTTGATTTGGTTATTTTGAGTATGTTGGGTATCTCCCGTGTGGTATAACGTTACTATAGCGATCGATTTGATCGCTATCAACTTCAACTGGTCTACCTGACCACGGAGCATCATACAGTGAGAAATCTCCAGCATGAAACTTTGCAGACCACTTTTGACATGTTTCATCAGTCACAGCACCTTCTCCATACACTGCACTGGCATTTCAGTTGTGCTTTAACCTTTCTTGAAATAATAAAGGATAATATGGCAAAAATGTTGCTTTTTTCTTCCATCTTCAATATTAAAATGACTACACAAAAATTCACCAATTTTGATGTCTTTTTTAAAATGCACGCTGATGTAACAGTTGCACATACAGTTTAACAAAATTGTTTCAAATGAAGTTAAAGACAACTAAGTGCTACTAGAGCCATCTTATGGAAAAAAACAAACAAAATTTTTGGCCAACCCAATAGAAAGAGGAAAGCTAGAAGACAATGAAATCACATTTTTAAAGAGCTGAAAGGAAAAAAAACACCTATAGAGGTTTTCTACTGACAATATTCTTTAAAAATGAAGATGAAATAAACAAGAAAAAAGTGGAAAAATTAGACTCTACCACATCTTCACTACAATAAATGCTAAAAGAAATGGCTATGGGCTAAAGGAAAATTCTAACAGGAAATCTCAAGTACAACAAGAATAAGTGAAGAACAACAGTAAGGATAAATGAGCCATTAGATATAAAGAACAATGTTTTGTTTTGTTTTTTGAAAAAATACTTTGTAACAAAGTAAATTACAGTTGACCCTTGAACAATGTGGGAGTTAGGGGCACTGACCCTTCTTGCAGTCAAAAATCCACATGTAACTTAACAGTAGGTTCTCCATATCTGTAATCCCACACTCACAGATTCAATTAACCATGGATCATGTATATCCTTAAAGTTCTTAGCTCTTTAAAGTAAAAACAACACTAGAAGATGTACAGTGGAACCTTGAACAACATGGGTTTGAACTGTGCAGGTCCACTTATACGTGAATTTTTTTTCACTACATACATAACTACAGTACTGTATGATCCACAGCTGGTTGAGTCCACAGACATGGAGGGCTGACTGTGAAGTTATATACAGATTTGTGACTTCACAGAAGGTTGGTGCTCCTAACCCCAGTGTTGTTCAAGGGTCAGCTGCAGATTAAGGCACAGGTAGAAGTAAAATATATTACAATGAGGATAAACAGGGTGAAGTGGAAGAATTTGCAAATATGTCTCCATAAAAATTTTAAACTGATTTGGAAGAGAGTACATTGTGATCACAGACTGTAATAAGTTCAATATGCATACTTGAATCTCTAAAGTAAGCAATAAACACACCACACACACACACAGGCATAATTAAAACACTGTTATGGGACATGAAAAGGAATAATGGAACTATTTGCTTCAAAAACAACTACAAAGAGCAGGAGATGATGAACAGAGAAAAAAAGAGTAAATGCAATTCAAACATCAAGATTGTAGAGTTAAATACATATCAAAAATAATATTAAAAGGATAGTTTATAAAGGGTACATGGAAACTTTTGACGGTTGATATGAGAGAAGTTATCAAATTGTACATATCAGATACGTGCAGTTTATGTATACAAATAAAGCTGTTAAAAAATATAAGACTAACAACTTCAGTTAGATTTCCAGGTTAGATAAAAAGAGACATCTATATGATGTACATAAAATATATCACTTTAAGTAAAAAAGAACAAACAGGTTGAAAATAAAAGGATGGAAAATTTCATTAGGTTACCTTAGGCATAAAAAGGATAGTATGGCTCTACTAATATCAGACAAAGTAAACTATAAGTCTATTTTCAGAGATAAAAGGAAATATTTATGATGATAAAAGAGTAAGTTGATCAGTAAGACATAAAATTAAATGTGTATGCCACTAATTAAAAACAAGACAAAGCAAAGCAAACAGGAGGTACAACTCAACAGACTTAAAAATGATTTGCAATCGACCTAACCAATTTGACACCTGGCTTAATATGTTAAGAGACTTTATGAGAACTTCTCTTTGAGCTCTGCTAAAGCCAGGTTTTGGGAGAGATCTTGGTGTTCATGTTTATGAACAGGCTCATGGGAGGTTGCTGGTGGGAGGACTCCCTGAGCTCTGCTGCTTGTCTCTGCTTCATAATATCTGATATTCATGAAAGCTGATGCTTGTTTCTGGGTTTACATCTGTGTCTCTGAGCCCCCCCAAAATGTCTGTACATCAATAAACATTTGTTCTATACAAATAAACAAATAAAGAAAAAAGCCAGAGACTAGGCGATTTCTGGGATACCATAAAGACTACAAAAATACACATTATG
This sequence comes from Hyperoodon ampullatus, assembly GCF_949752795.1. Taxonomy (NCBI): domain Eukaryota; kingdom Metazoa; phylum Chordata; class Mammalia; order Artiodactyla; family Ziphiidae; genus Hyperoodon; species Hyperoodon ampullatus. The sequence goes on along the minus strand of NC_136915.1, from coordinate 79,384,124 downwards.
GGGATCTCAGAACGACAGAAGAGAGAAAATGGCAGAAAGAATATGTGAAGAAATGATGGCAGAAAACTTCCCAAATTTGATTAATGACATGAATCTGCACATCAAGAAGCTCAAAGAATCCAAGTAAAAAGCTCAAAAGAAATTACCATTCTGAGATGCATTATAATCAAATTGTGGAAACCAAAGACAAAAGGGAATATTGAAAGCAGCAAGAGAGAAGCAACTCATCACTTAGAAAGAATCCTTAATAAGTTTAAAAGTTGATTCTTCATCACATAGCATAAAGGACATTTTTAGAATGCTGAAACAAAAAAGTTTGTCAACGAAGAATTCTATATATGCAAAACTAACCTTCAAAAATGAAGAAAATAAGCGATTCCCAAATAAGCAAATGTTAAGGGAGCTTATCACCAGTAGACCTTCTTAGAAGAAATGCTAAAACAAGTCATCCAGATTGAAATGACAGGACGCTAGACAGTAACTTGAAATCACAGAAAAAATAACACCAGTAAAACTAACTATATAGGTAAATTAAAAAGCCAGTATTACTATATTTTCAATGTGTAACTTTGTTTCCTGTATGACTTAAAAAACAAATGCATACAACAATGATTATAATCTAATATATAATAATATAATATAAAGGGCATACAATGTATAAAGACATAATCTATGTCAACAAAAATATAACAATGGGGAGGCACAGCTGTATAGGAGCAGAGTTTTTGTAGGCTACTGTGATAAATTTAGGTTGTTAACTGTAACCATTAGAGTAACCATTAAGAAAGTAATTTAAAAATATACAGAAAAGGGAGGAGGAGTCAAGATGGTGTTGTGGGAAGACACAGAGTTAGCGTCTTCCCACAGCTAGGGTGCCTGCCAGTCGCTGGTAGGGGACTCTGACCCCCAAGGACATGGGAGGAACCCCAGATTGAACCGGTAGGACGTAGGGGGACCAAGGGGAGAGAAGAAGTGGAGGCCAGACAAGATCGGCCCCCCTGAGGCCGGGGAGATCAGGAGAGGCAGGCCGGTTCCCCCACCCCCAAAGCCCCTTACAGGCAACGTGGGTCCTGGGGGCATAGGAAGGAAGCAGGGGAGATTAGGAGAGGCAGGAAGGAGGGGCACCCTGGGAGGAGTGGGTGAGGGGAGGAGGGCGATTTCCCTGCCCACTGGGGCCCAGGGAGCCTGCTGAGCTCCCAGGCCAATCCCCTGCCCTCAAAGACCCCTCCAGGTTGCCTGGGTCCTTGAGGGCACAGGAAGGAGGCCGAGGGGAGAAAAGGAAAGGAAGGCAGGAGGTGCCCTTTGGGAGGAGCAGCAGAGGAGCGAGGGCAATTGGCCCGCCCACTCAGGTTCAGGGAGCCTGCTGAACTCCCAGGCCAATCACCCGCCCTCCAGGGCCCCTCTAGGCTGTGTGGGTCTTTGGGGGCACAGGAGGGAGGATGCGGGGATCAGGAGAGGCAAGCAGGAGGGGCCCTCCCAGACCCCAGACTGGAGGAGCAGGAAAGGAAAGGAGGGAATTTGTCCTGCCCACTCGAGCCCAGGAAGCCTGCTGGGATCCCAGGTGAGGTCCCCTGACCTCTGAGGCCAGGGGTGGGGGACACACCTGGGCCCCTTCTGTTCCTTGAGCCTAAGCCCCACCCCCTACAGCCCTCAGGGCCTTTTCTAGCCCTTTGGGTCCTGAGCATTGGCCCCACCCACTGCCCAAACCTCACCCTTGCCTAGGCCCCACTCTCCATAGCCAAGGCCTCCCACGCCCAGCCCCCCCCATTTTTTCATTTCTTTTCCCTCCTCCTCTTTTTTATTATTGTGGTACTGATGTAACTTCTGGGTGTTGATTCATCTATATTTTTATTTTTACATTCTTTCTAATAACATATCTGTTAGTTTCATAGTCTAATTTTATTTTTTACTTTGTTACTTTTTTTTTTTTTTGCCATCCCACACGGCTTGCAGGATCTTGATTTGCGAGCCCAGGGTCGAGTGGAAGCTCCTGCGGTGGGAGTTATGAGTCCAAACCACTGGACTAACAGAGAACCTCAGACACCAGGGAATATTCATCAGAGTGAGGTTTCACAGAGATCCTAATCTCAGCACCAAGACCCAGCTCTACCCAATAGCCTACAAACTCCAGGGTTGGAAGCCTCAGGCCAAATAACCAGTAAGACAGGAACACAATCCCACTAATTAAAAAAAAAAAAAAAAAAAAAATGAGATGGCAAAAAAATATGTCACAAATGAAGGAGCAAGGTAAAAACCTACAAAACCAAATAAATGAAGAGGAAATAAGCAATCTAACTGAAAAAGAATTCAGAGTAATGATAGTAAAGATGATCCAGAATCTCAGAAATAGAATGGAAGCAAGGATTGAGAAACTACAAGAAATGTTAACAAAGATCTAGAAGAACTAAATAACAAACACACAGAGATGAATAACACAATAACTGAAATGAAAAATACAATAGAAGGAACCAGTAACAGAATAACTGAGGCAGAAGAACGAATAAGTGAGCTGGAAGACAGAATGGTGGAAATCCCTGCCGAGGAGCAGAATAAAGAAAAAACAAATGAAAAGACTTGAGGACAGTCTCAGAGACCTCTGGGACAATATTAAATGCACCAGCATTCGAATTATAGGGGTCCCAGAAGAAGAAGAGAAAAAGAAAGGGTCTGAGAAAATATTTAAAGAGATTATAGTGGAAAACTTCCCTAACAAGGGAAAGGATATAGTCACCCAAGTCCAGGAAGAACAGAGAGTCCCATACAAGATAAACCCTAGGAAAAACATACCAAGACACATATTAATCTAACTAACAAAAATTAAATTCAAAGAAAAAATATTAAAAGCAGCAAGGGAAGAAAAACAAATAACATATACAAGGAATCCCCAAAAGGTTATCAGCTGATTTTTCAGTGGAAACTCTGCAGGCCAGAAGGGACAGGCATGATATACTTAAAGTGATGAAAGAGAAAAACCTACAACCAAGATTACTCTACCCAGCAAGGATCTCATTCAGATTCGATGGAGAAGTCAAAAGCTTTTGAGAGAAACAAAAGCTAAGAGAATTCAGCACCAGCAAACCAGCTTTACAACAAATGCTAAAGAAACTTCTCTAGGTGGGAAACACAAGAGAAGAAAAACACCCACAAAAACAAACCCAAAACAATTAAGAAAATGGTAATAGGAACACACATATCGATAATCATCTTGAATGTAAATGCCCCAACCAAAAGACACAGACTGGGTGAATGGATACAAAAACAAGACCCATATATATGCTGTCTACAAGACACCCACTTCAGACCTAGGGACTCATACAGACTAAAAGTGAAGGGATGGAAAAAGATATTCCATACAAATAGAAATCAAAACAAGCTGGAGTAGCAACACTCATATCAGATAAAATAGACTTTAAGATAAAGACTGTTACAAGAGAAAAGGAGGGACACTACATAATGATCAAAGGATAAATCCAAGAAGAAGATATAACAATTATAAATGTTTATGCACCCAACATAGGAGCACCTCAATACATAAGGCAAATGCTAACAACCATGAAAGGAGAAATTGACAGTAACACAATAATAGTAGGGTGCTTTAACACCCCACTTACACCAATGGACAGATCATCCAAACAGAAAATAAATAAAGGAAACACAAGCTTTAAATGACACAATAGTCCAGGTGGATCTAACTGATATTTATAGAACATTCCACCCAAAAGTGGCAGAATACACTTTCTTCTCCAGTGAACATGGAACATTTTCCAGGACAGATCACATCTTGGGTCACAAATCAAGCCTTGGAAAATTTAAGAAAATTGAAATCATATCAAGCATCTTTTCTGACCACAGCACTATGAGATTGGAAATCAATTACAGGATAAAAAACACAAATATATGGAGGCTAAACAGTGCGCTAAATAACCAAGAGATCACTGAAGAAATCAAAGAATAAATTAAAAAATGCATAGAAACAAATGACAACGAAAACACGATGACCCAAAACTTATGGGATGCAGCAAAAGCAGTTCTAAGAGGGAAGTTTAGAGCAATTCAATCTCACCTCAGTAAACAAGAAAAATCTCAAACAATCTAACCCTACACTTTAAACAACTAGAGAAAGACGAACAAAGAAAACCCAAAGTCAGTAGAAGGAAAGAAATCATAAAGATCAGAGCAGAAATGAATGAAATAGAAACGAATAAAACAATAGCAAAAATCAATAAAACTAAAAGCTGGTTCTTTGAGAAGATAAACAAAATTGATAAACCCTTAGCCAGACTCATCAAGAAAAAGAGAGAGGACACAAATCAATAAAATTAGAAATGAAAAGGGAGAAATCACAACTGATACCACAGAAATACAAAGGATTATAAGAGACTACTACAAACAACTATATGCCAATAAAATGGACAACCATGAAGAAATGGACAAATTCTTAGAAAGGTAAAATTTTCCATGACTGAACCAGGAAGAATTAGAAAATATAAACAGACCTATCACAAGTAATGAAATTGAAACCATAATTAAAAATCTTCCAGCAAACAAAAGTCGAGAACAAGATGGCTTCACAGGTGAATTCTATCAAACATTTAGAGAAGAGCTAACACTGATCCTTCTCAAACTCTTGCAAAATATTGCAGAGGAAGGAACACTCCCAAATTCATTCTACAAAGCCACCATCACCCTGATACCAAAGCCAGAAAAAGACATCACAAAAAAATACAATTATAGACCAATATCACTGATGATCATAATACTAGCAAACAGAAATCCTTAACACTAAGACAACTTGACTATGCTGATTCTTTTTTTTTTTTTAATAAAAATGTTATCAATTGGAATTCCCACCACATACTCCTATCCAGTGGAAAGAAAATTCTAGACCTGCAGAAGCCTGGATGGGAGTAATTTGATGATAAGTACTCTTGATAAAAAGTTAAGTACAGGTTTCTATACTTCCTAACTCTTTTATTTGCAAATGAAAGTAACAATGTTGACCACATATATTTTTTACTGCTCAATAAAAATGTGAATACTGCCATGTAAAAAAAAAAAAAAAACAGAATCCAACAGCACATTAAAAGCATCATACACCATGATCAAGTGGGATTTATCCCAGGGATGCAAGGATTCTTCAATATATGTAAATCAATCAATGTTATATACCGCATTAACAAATTAAGGAATAAAAACCATATGATCATCTCAATAGATGCACAAAAAGGTTTTGACAAAATTCAACACCCATTTATGATAAAAACTCTCCAGAAAATGGGCATTGGGGGAACGTACCTCAACAAAATAAAGGTCATATATGACAAACCCACAGCAAGCATCATACTCAATGGTGAAAAACTGAAAGCATTTCCACTAGGATAAGGAACAAGACAAGGATGTCCACTCTCACCACTCTTATTCAGCATAGTTTTGGAAGTCCTAGCCACAGCAATCAGAGAAGAAAAAGAAATAAAAGGAACACAAATTGGAAGAGAAGAAGTAAAACTGTCACCATTTGCCAATGACATGATACTATACATAGAAGATCCTAAAGATGCCACCAGAAAACTACTAGAACTAATCAATGAATTTGGTAAGGTTGCAGGATACAAAATTAATGCACAGAAATCTCTGGCATTCCTATACACCAACAATGAAAAATCAGAAAGAGAAATTAAGGAAACACTCCCATTTAACACTTCAAAAAAAGAATAAAATACCTAGGAATAAACCTGCCTAAGGAGGAGAAAGACTTGTACTCAGAAAACTATAAAACACTGATGAAAGAAATCAAAGATGACATAAACAGATGGAGAAATATATCATGTTCTTGGACTGGAAAAATCAGTACTGTGAAAATGACTATACTGCCCAAAGCAATCTACAGATTCAATACAATCCTTATCAAACTACCAATGGCATTCTTCACAGCATTCGAACAAAAAATCTTACAATTCGTATGGAAACACAAAAGACCCTGAATAGCCAAAGCGATCTTGAGAAAGAAAAACGGAGCTGGAGGAATCAGGATCCCTGACTTCAAACTATACCACAAAGCTATAGTAACCAAGGCACTATGGTACTGGCACAAAAACAGAAATATAGATCAATGGTAGAACAGAATAGAATGCCCAGAGATAAACCCACATACATATGGGCACCTAATTTATGACAAAGGAGGCAAGAACATACAATGGAGAAAAGACAGCCTCTTCAATAAGTGGTGCTGGGAAAACTGGACAGCTACATGTAAAAGAATGAAATTAGAACACTCCCTAACACCATACGCAAAAATAAACTCAAAATGGATTAAAGACTTAAATGTAAGACCAGACACTATAAAACTTTTAGAGGAAAACATGGGAAAAACACTCTTTGACATAAACCACAGCAAGATCTTTTTTGACCCACCTCCTAGAGAAACAGAAATAAAAACAAAAATAAACAAATGGGACTTAAAAGCTTTTACAAAGCAAAGGAAACCATAACTAAGACAAAAAGACTACCTTCAGAATGGGAGAAAATATTTGCAAATGAAACAACAGACAAAGGATTAATCTCCAAAATATACAAACAGCTAATGGAACTCAATATCAAAAAAACAAACAATTCAAATTAAAAATGGGCAGAAGAGCTAAACAGACATTTCACTAAGGAAGACATACAGATGGCCAAGAGGCACATGAAAAGATGCTCAACATCACTGATTATTAGAGAAATGCAAATCAAAACTACAATGAGGTGTCACCAACCACCAGTCAGAATGGCCATTATCAAAAAAGCTAGAAGCAATAAATGCTGGAAAGGGTGTGGTGAAAAGAGAACCCTTCTGCACTGTTGGTAGGAATGTAAATTGATACAGCCACTATGGAGAACAGTATGGATGTTCCTTAAGAAACTGAAAATACAACTACCATATGACCCAGCAATCCCACTACTGGACATATACCCTGAGAAAACCATAATTCAAAAAGAGACATGCACCACAATGTTCACTGCAGCACTATTTACAATAGCCAGGACATGGAACCAACCTAAATGTCTATCAATAGATGAATGGATAAAGAAGATGGGGCACATATATACAATGGAATATTACTCAGCCATTAAAAAGAAACAAAATTGAGTTATATGTAGTGAGGTGGATGGACCTAGAGTTTGTTGTACAGAGTGAAATAAGTCAGAAAGAGAAAAACAAATAACGTATGGTAACGCATATCTATGGAATCTAAAAAAAACAAAAAGTACTGATGAATCTAGTTTCAGGGCAAGAATAAAGAGGTAGACAAAGAGAATGGACTTGATGACATAGGGTGGGAGGGCAAAGCTGGGATGAAGTGAGTAGCATCAACGTATATACACTACTGGATGTAAAATAGTTGGCTGGTGGGAAGCAGCAGCATAGCACAGCGAGATCGACTCAGTGTTTTGCGATGACCTAGACGGGTGGAATAGGGAGGATGGGAGGGAGACTCAAGAAGGAGGGGATATGGGGACAAGTGTATGCATATGGCTGATTCACTGTTGTGCAACAGAAACTAACATGGTATTGTGAAGTAATTATACTCCAATAAAGATTAAATATATATATATATATATATATATACACACACACACACATACAGAAAAGTAAACAAGGAGAGAATAAAAAAGGTAAACTAGAAAAATTCAATCAAACACAAAAGAAAGCAAAAGAATTCAGGAAAAAAAAGATTAAGACTTACAGAAAACAATTAGCAAAATGGCCGATGTAAGCTTCTTTGTTCTATAATAATGAATTTGGCTGGTTTATTTCCCTGGTTCTTAAGAGGGAGCTTTTAAACCCTTGCAATTTCCCTAAATAACTGAAAACAGGTGTTCAAACAAAAACCTGCATACAAATATTCATAGAAACACTATTCACAGTAGTCAAAAGGTGGAAACGACCCAAATGTCCATCAAACAGATAAATAAAACCAGATATATACCTGTACAACAGAGTATTACTTAGCCATAAGAAGGAATGTTACAAGAAGAATGAACCTTGAACAGTACAGAAAGTGAAAGAAGTCAGACACAGAAAGCCACAAATTATATAACTCCATTTATAGGAAACATCTATAATAGACAAATCTATAGAATCAGAAAGCCAATAGTGATTGCTAGGGGTTGAAGGGAAATGGGGAATTGGGAATGACTACTTAATGGGTACTGAGTTTCCTTCTGGGGTGCTGAAAATACCCTGGAACTAGAAACTGGTTATAGTTATACAACAGCGTGGCTACACTAAATGCCTATGAGTTGTGTATTTTAAAATGGTTAAAATAATAAATTTTGTTATGTGTATCTTACCACAATATTTAAAAATTCTGTAAACACATTTTTATTCATTTATTAAACCAGAACCAGATGTAGATTAAAAATGTACGAAAAATTTTAAAACAATCAGGATGATATATGCTACGTACCTGTTAGTGCTGCTGGTTTGGATAGGGTACTATATTGGTTTTGTGTAGATATCATACTTTGACGTGGACTTAGTGTTGGTGATGCAACAAGTGAAAGCTCCTCAATAATAATACTGCTTTTGGGATGATTTTTGGGAAGTTCATTTAATCTTTGCTCTAATGAATACTTCAAAAGGTCCAACTTCTGACTTGATTCATTAAATCTTGCTTGAGCCTTAAACAGGGAAAAGACAATGGTGTCATTTAAATAGTTATATTCTTTGACTAATATATTTATAAGTTAAAATTTTTATTTAAAATTACTTCTGAAAGTGCTTTTCTGTCTGTTACTTTTCCTGAGCCAAGTAATTTCATTACATTCTTTGCACCTTCTGCTACTGCAAACTCTATCCTAAAATGATGCCTTAATTCTTCCATCCGAAGTTCAAGAGGACTTATGACAGGTTTGGCTAGAGGGGGACAAAAAAAAAAAAACTTAATTGAACCATTTATTTGACTTTCTAATACGTAGGGATTAAAACACAAGTAAAAGAAATAAATTCTTACAACATTAAAAGTTAGTTCTTAAAAGTCAATAAACACTGAAGTAATACTTAATAGACACAATGTTAAAATACAGTCTTTCATCTTAGCCATCAAAACTCAAAGATAAAAACTCAAGATAAAAAAACAGAATGCCTCCTCCTCCTTAATTTTGAACCACCACTTCTTTCCTTAAAATTTATTTAGCACTATATATGCCCATAATAATAAGAATGACAATTTATCTCTGTTCCATCACCATTATCAAAAGCCAATTCATTGGTCTGGACTGCCTGAAGAATCTGCATTCGTATCACTTCTATTTTTGTCTTGCTGTCTTGGAGCAGCTGTTGAGCTGTGCCATGGAGTTTCCGATCCTATTAAGAATAAGTTTGAAAAGGTAAGCAGATACAGAGACAAATAAACCATTTTTATAACTTCTAAGTAAGATCAAATGACATCAGCAAGTGAAAAACAAGGGTCAAAAGAATACTGTGAGCACTATAATATATATACTTGGGTTGATACATTTATTTTGAAAAGCATCAAACTGATAGGGTGAAAAATAAGAAAAACAACTCCATTAGTTAAAAGTTAGGGAGTAAGTTATAGTGAATAAACTTCTATCATGTCTAAAGACTTCAAGAAAGGTCCTGATATAAGTGAAATAACGTTACTGTCCTGCCTCCCAGTTTAGTTCCAGTAATACTGAATCACAAAAAACTTACCATTTAACGACCCACCCAAAGATGTCCATGTGGCAATACCCAGAACCTTGTGAATGTTACTTTGCATGTGAAAGGGAAATTAAGATAGCAGATGGAACTGAGGTTGTTAATCACCCAACCTCAAAATACAGAGGTTATCCTGGATTATCCAGATGGACCCAATGTAATCATAAGGGTCCTTAAATGAAGAAGAGGAAGGCAGAAGAGGAGGTCACATGAGAAGAACTGGAGCCGCTGTTTCTGGCTTCAAAGACAGAGGAAGAGGGCCATGAGCCAAGGAATATGGGCAGCCTCTAGAAGATGGAAAGGGTAAGGAAACAAACTTTCTCCTATGTCCTCCAGAATGTGAAATCCATTTCGGACTTCTCAATTAAAAAACTGTAATGTAATAAATTTGTGTTGCTTTAAGCCACTAAATTTGTGATGATTTGATACAGCAGCCACAGAAAACTAACATAGAATTTTTTTCAAAAGTTTCATGAGAAAAGTAACAGAAGTTAATGCCATCTCCTACTTAGTTATATTAGTTGTCAAAGTCTAGTAGGCTTCAATCCACAAAAAAGAAATGATAAAACTAAGCATCAAGTTAGGAAGCACTTATTCACAAGAAAGACCAATTTTTGCATATTATTTAAGCATCTCTACTTTTATCACTGAGGCAGTCAGTATTAATCTGGAAATAAAATAGCATACAATCAACCTATATTCTCCAGAAGACTCAAAACTACCAGCTAAGAGACAAGCATCAGATGTGCAGCATCATATCAATAAATCAAACACACACAGTATATCACGACACTGAATTAAGGGGAGGATGGAGATACTTGTGATGGGAGAGACAATATATACGAGGAAAAAAAAGTGAGCTGAAATATATCATGTTAAACACCAATACAACACATTAAAAAAGTGAGCTGATATATATCACATTAAACACCAATATAACTAGTTAAACACATTATATACAGTGGAGGAAAAAGCAATTAGCAAATTTATGAATTTTTCTTTCATTTCTCTCCTGTTCCCATGGTCACTCATTTAGGAAAGAGTTTCTGGTCAGACTTTGTTCTTTATTAATAAAATATTTGGATTTCACATTGAGTTGGGCTTAAATAGTTTACTAAGTCCCTTAAATATTCATTTACAACATGAAGCACACACACACACTATAATTTTTTTAAATTATGCTTTACCATTAAGAACACTAGCTTGAATCTGGTGTTTGTTTGAAAAGGTATATTCATATGCTTTTATGAATATACCTATTAAACTTCCAAATTTAAAATAAAAATACTTTTTAATTCTTCCTGTTATCCAGTATTAGGAACATCAAACTGAAGATTTGAAACAACTTTTCTATTTCTCTGAGACCAGATTAGAGTAAGAGAAAAAGTTAGTATTTCAAAACTCCTAATTTAATGGGACAAATAGGTTTCTTGAAGAAACTATGTAAGCAGGGATACCATTCTCTAAAATACAGAGCTTCTGTAAGCATTAGATAAAATTAAAATTATATTGCCTAGCATATGATTGGCATTAAAATGTTCTCTTTTAGAGGAATAAAAATAATGATTAATTATAGGATCTCAATGAAGTTCTAATGTAAAAGTATAAATATTTATATATGCTTTTCAATTAAGCTACTCCTTTTATTATTTTATCACTATGCGAAAAGACAGTAGTTCTGTCATTTACTTCTTTAGAAATGCCTTTCTTAACTATTTCAATTCAACGTGCAAGGAAAAGCATTTGTATTTCATTTTAAAAAGTAAATGATTTTTCCCACACAGATTTCTGGAAGATGTGCATAGATGTCAAAGTATGATAAAGGTTTTTAAAACTGACATTGGATATTACCTATCACAGGCAATTTACAGTTACTACATGTCAGTCTTATGCTTTCCAGCATTCAATGAATTTTTATTGTCAGTTTTATGCTTTCAGGCATTCAATGGATTTTTGTGTTGAGCACCTAATATGTTGAAGACAAGAGGAAAGCTAGATCCAAAGCATATGAACTGGATTATATATTAGAGAAATACTGGCTTTTATGCTAAAATTATGAGAAGATTTTTACATATATAGGTTGAACCATATGAACATGCCAATATCTGATTCTGAACTAAAAAACAGCAATTTCATATGGTTCAAACTAACAGACTAGATAAAGTTGTTAACTATTAGTAATTAGCAAACTACATTCTACAAGTAATTATATTTCAAATGTACAATATTTTACAATTATAAATAAAAATAAAGTACATTTTATATTTTCAAATTATATTTTTTTACTTTATAAAAAATAACTTTTTGTTTTAAAAGTCATAGTGTGATATTGTAAATAATAAACTACACTATATACACAGCTTTCAGAAATAAATAAACCAATCACTATCTTTATTTTTCCATCACATATTTATGGCTTACTTTGCATGAATTAAATGTTGCCACATCCAGTAAAAATACAAAGATTAATCAGTTAGAATGCTACCCTATAAAACTTATAGTTTGAAGACATACAGATATTATTATATGTAACAGAATGCTAAAAGTAGTCACAGAAAAATTTACAGGAAGATGGGATCGGTTTTAGTGGAAGGAATCCAGAAAAATTTTGTGAGCTTTTAATATAGGTAAGACTGGAATATGTCAATTTTGGAAGATCTGAGAAAGGGAGGCCTAGATAGATGGTCCAGTACTTTCAAATGAGGAAAAAGAAAAGACTTGGAAGCATTTAAAAAAAGAAAAAAAAAGTGATACAGGCTAGAAAGAACCCCAGATATTAATAAATAGCTTAGTTTGTCATATGAATATATGAACAGGAAACATTTCTTCAGCATGTCTTATCAAGTCTTCAGAGATTATTCTGAAAACCAGTGGTACTACTTAGCCATGAAATTTACATTCTAATGTTGAAAATAGATGATAAAGAAATTGATTGTATAAATTATTATTTCAGGTAGTAGTAATGCAGTGAAAGGGATAAGGAAAGACATGGGTTGCTATTTTACATAGGATAGGAATGAAGAGCTTGCTGAAGTGGCAGCACCTGAGTAGAGATTGTAATGAAGTGAGAGAGAAAGCCATGAAAGTACTTGGGAGAAGAGCTATCTAGGCAGAGACAGTAAATGCAAAGGCCCTGAGGTAAAAGTGTCCTTGGTATGTCCAAAAGATAGCAAAGAAGTCAAGATGGCTAGAGGGTAATGAGAGAGAATGAAAGAGTTTTGGAAGATAAGATTGAAAGGTAGCCAGGAGTAAATCATGTATGAACTTGCAGAATCACAGTAAGGCCTCTGGATTTTGTTCTAAAATAGCTAGAAAGCCACTGGAGGGTTTTGAACAAGCGTGTAAAAATATCTGACTTATCTTTTGAAAGGACAACTCTGGCTATAAAATGTACAGGGGTAATAATTTTATCATACAGAATTCAATAACCAGAGTTCTGAAGAGGACTATCTACTGCCAAGCTGAGTTAATCACACCTATCACTAAATTTGCTCCCCATTATGAATTACCTATCGTTGTGAAGGACACCACCATTCATCAGTCTGTTCACATAACCAATCTAAGAATCATCTTCAATTCTTCCTTCTTCCTCATATCCAGACACCACATATTTATTCTACCAAAATTGCTTGACTCTCTCTTCTTTGCTTTCGTTGCTGTTACAAGAGGCATTAAGCATGTTTAACCTGGACTACCACAAAAGCCTCCTTAAACTTGTTGCCTGTAGACTTGACCCTCTCTAATTAATTCCAAGTCTGAGGAAGAAGGATGTGAATTTTCTAAACTGTAAATCTGATCGTATATTTTCTTTGCTAAAAGTCTTTCAGCAACTCCCTACACCTTATAAGATAGAATCTCAACTGCTTAATTTTATACAAAGTACTTTATAATCTGGTTTGTCTTTCATTATGCTACACCTCTCACTATGCTTCATTTGCTTAAAGCTCTTCTGGTGGGGAACAGAAAAAGTCCTGTTGGATTCATCTGAAGGACTTTTCCCAAATAAAATGTGTCTTTCTGGAGATTCAGATGTTACCCCAGTAGGGCATGGCCTTTCATTGAAAATAACTGCTAGAGTTGATGACTGTTACAATTAGAAGTGCATCCTACCTACCCTCAGGTATGTCAGATAAGAAATTGCCATACGAAAGCACTTCCTTAGAGCAAGCCACTCTATCCCACAGTTCCTTACACTGTATATACTGGGCTTACCCACATCACTATCCCTAGAAAGTAATTCCTTCTTAAACTCTAAATCATCCTTCAAATCTTATACTAAGACTTTAATTATTTCTTCTGATAGTTAAGTGATTCTTCTCCACTGTGCTTCTAAGTAACTTGAACATACCACTATTATATATTGTAGTTATTTACATGTGAGATCTGCTTTTTAGATAGTGTGTCTCTTGAAAGCAGGATATTATCTGTTGAGTACCTACTACGTATAAGACACTACTTTTACAATATTCATACTCCAGAGCCCAGCATAACAGTTATCAAACTTTTAACTACATAATAACTAAATTAATATTCTACATAACTTCAATGTACAACTTTCCCTATTCTCATAAGATATACTTTGACCCTATGAGAGGTTTAAAGATGAGAAATGAAACAGTTACGACCAAATCTCGACAACAATAACTGGCAGGCCTACCTCAGAGACTATAGCAGCTGTTAATATGCTCTGGACCTCCACTTGACCCCTTCTCAAATTAATGGATCTCCTAATCAAAAATAAAAGGTTACTGGAACTTATCTATTTGTTTTAACAGGCTTACTAGTAGCCCTGTTTATTTTGGACTTGTGGTTATCGTAAGTTATCTATTTCCCTTTTAATACATCCATAAACCTGTTAAATTCGGGAAGGGGGGTTGTTGGTTACAGACCACTTTGAGAATACAGTGAAACCTATGGCCCTCTTATTCATCCATTTATCAATATACACACTCACTTTTCCTATAACTTCAAAGGATTCATGAACCTCTCAATCTAATCCATCAACTGTAGGCTAAAAAACCTTACTCCAGAGGTGTTTTAATTTTAAAACACTCAGCATAATATGGTGCATTCACAGTTCCAAGAACACAGTATTTGCCTTAAAAAAAGAAAAAAAGCCCAAAATAACATTTGATAAAAATGAAAGAAAAAACACCCCAAACTAAAGGTCAATACTAAAAACAATAGAAAAACCAACTCTACCATCCCATAATAAATGTTCAAAGTTAGTGAAGTCCCATAATAAATGTTCAAAGTTAGTGAAGTAGTATACTATCAAGTATCAGATCATGTAAGTAATACATCAAGTAGGAATAAATACATTTCTCTAAAAATAATTTAGAAATTATTTTGAAATATGGCATATAATTGAATTAATTTTCATAAATAAGTTAAAAAATCTTATTTATAACATATACACATTTCTCTTTTCAGCATCTTCACAAATTTCATTTGAATGGGTACATAGGGTACTTGGCTCCAAGCAAAGATTCCTACTGTCCCCTCCAGTCCCCCCAATTTCAAATTCTTCCTAAACTTAAAAAACAAAAAGAAATACCTAAAACTTTTATTCTGAAATTACTTAAGAACTATCTATTAAAATATGGAAGAAACTGATTTGCAGAGACAAAAATCTTTAAGATAAATGAGTTGAAAGTAGAAGGGTGGATTTTATAATAAATCAACCTAAGACTTTTTGCAAATTATAAAACTATAGAACATTAGATTGGAAAGAACCTTCATGTTAATCCAGTTCAGTTGTTCCTATCATTTTCTCTTCCACATTATATCTCAGAAAAAGGACACATTCCTATTAGTAACAAGTGTTCTCCGTAACACTGGTTTTTAATTAGGAGTTACATGCCCATACCAGATTCCCTGAGAATCCACAGATCTAGTCCAAACAATCATTAATGATAGAACGTCTTCTCTTTTTTTTGTCCTTTCTTGAAGATCTGTATGTAGTGATGGAAAACTCATTATAGCCAAAACTTTTTTAAATAAATTTTTTGTTTTAGAATAATTTTAGATTTACAGAAAAGTTGTAGTTTTCTGTGGAGAGTGGAGAGTTCCTGTGTACCCTTTACTCAGACAATTTTCTTTAAAAATTTTTTATTGATTGATTTTGATAGAAATAATTTTTAAAATAATATTTTAGAAATCTTTTGTTTCCAATTTGTTGTATTGTCAATACACAGATTTGGAGGCTAAAAAGATCTCAGAAATCCTAATACAGTGTTTAAACAGCAAAATCATGAAAAGCAGAAAAACGCAAAAAATGTGGTACTAAATAGATGATGAAAAGGATACTTGTTTACAGTATAAGAGCTTAAACAAGAAGAGTATCATCTTGTTCAACATAAGCTGTGAACGTTCGCATCAGATAACTCAAATTTTTTACCCCTCTGTGCATTGCCCACAAATGACTGTGAAAGTGCCACGAGTACTGATGTTGGGTTTCAAATAAATTTTATCAGGTAGGTTAATTCACACATGTGGAATCGGTGAATAACAAGGATTGACTGTATACACATATTTATTTACTGTACTTACCTTTGAAGATCCATTTGAATACATCTGTATCATGTTCTCTGCACCTTGTTTTACTTTAAGTTCTATATCCAATTGTTTTTGTAAGGCCATCAGTCTATTATTGCTGGTGGAACAACGAGGATCACTACTGGGAGTATCTGGAGTCCTTGGGCAATCTGTAAGTTAAATAGTATATTAAAAATTATTTACTAGGACCAATTGCTGCTTAAAATTGGAAGTTAATATTTTCAAAGAATAAAGAATTACAAGGTTTGAGACAAGCTTGAATCTCCTTATGCTTACAGAAAATACAAGAATTCAAGTCAAGAAAATATTCAAGTAGAGTTCTAGGACTATCTGCCAGGGATACTATAGAAGTGACTACATTGAGTCTGAAGCTGAGTTAGATCATTGTCCAAAGTTCTTCTAACACAATTACTTTAAAATTAAATCAAATCAATTTGACTAGCGTATTTAAGAATTAAACTAAATTCCCTACTTATTACCTGATTGGTTAGAGAACAAAGCATACTCAAAATTATACAAATTCTACTAAAATAATTACCTATACATAGGACTAAGGGTACTTCAAATATAATGCTAGCATTAATTAAAATAATCTAAGTGTATGCATAAAAGCCTTCACATTTTGCTTTCTACTATGATGGTAGGGCGTGTAGGAAGACCAAAAATTCAAGTCCATTACTTTTCATAAAGCATACCGTGGTGCTTCTATTTTGAAACAAAAACAAAAACTTCAAATAGAACACTCTAATTATTCTCAGTAATCCATTATTGTTGAAACACATCTAATAATTCTACCACATATCTAAATTTCTTCATATTGAAGTTATTTTGTGTTTTATCCACACCAGGTCTCTAGATTAAAAAAAAAAAAAAAAGCTAGAAGACTAGGGTAATAGACCTGGTTTAGTTATAAGTAGCTTGGTAATCACCAGAAAACTGCTTAAACTGCAAGTCATTTAAACTTTATGCTTCAGGGCTCCCTTCTCTCTCTAATAAAAGATGGTGTGACTATCCAATTTTAATAAATATGTTTCATATTTGGTTTTATACTTCTTTAAAAAAAGAGTCACTAGTTCAAAAACATTTAAACATAAGTTGTTAATTAACTTACAAAAATACAGATGCTATGTTAGATACTGATATAAAATAATATTATTTTATCATTTACGTACTACTTTACAAGGTCTAAGTCCTGATTTAAGGGCTTTACTGACTCATTAATCCTCATAACAGCCCTAAAATAAGTATTACACCTATTATTACTGAAAAGAAGACTAGAGCACAGGGAAGTTAAGAAACTTGCCCAAAGTCATACAGGTAGTAAGTCAGTTCTGTTCCAAAGTCTAGCTTAATAATTGCTGTGCTATGCTGCCTCTTTGCCATTTAAAAGCCTTGTAAACAGCTATACTAACCGCTGTGTGTATGTGTGTATACTTACATATATAACAGTATAATTATACACACACACAAATGTGTATGTATGCATATTAATCCTTAAAATAACATTTTGAGACAGATATTATCCATACTTTACATATCAGGAAATAGGTAAAGTTACAGTTATTAACTAGGATTCAAATTCAAGAAAGGTTTCTATTGCTACTGAATTCCCAAATTACAAATGAGCTGCTCCAAAAGTTGATTTTTGTAAGTTGACATATGCTTAAAGAAAACTACTAGAAAAGGTAGACAAGCTTTCAGATCAGGCACACAAAAGAACTACATAACATATTGCTATGGTTGGAATGTTTGTGTACCCCCAAAATTCATACATTGAAGCTCTTACGTGAGGGTATTTGGAGGTGAGGCCTTTGGGAGGTAATTAGGTCATAAGGGCAGTCTCCCTGTTATGCAAGGATATGGTGAGAAGACGCTGTCTACACACCAGGAAGAGGGCCATCACCATAATTCTGACCATGTTGGCACCTTAATCTCAGAGTTTTCAGCCTCCAGAACTATGAGAAATAAATTTCTGTTGTTTACGCCATCTAGTCTATGGTATTTTGTTAAAGCAGCCTAAACTAAGACATAAATAAATTCTCTCTCTCTCTCTCTCTCTCCTGGCTGTGCCTAGCTCTGAATCCCAGTTTTGGCACTGAGATTTAGTACAAACCATGTGATATGGGATAAATTACTTAACACCTCTGTGCCTCATTTTCCTCATCTGTTAAATAGTAAAAATAACATCTACCTCACAGGATTATTGTGACTAAATAAGTTATGTGTAAAGAGGTTAGAAAAGGCCATGGCGCATAGTAAATATCCAGTAAACAGTAACTAGTACTAGTCAGTGTACAAGTGTTAAGTATATCTCTGTTGAGTCCATAAATGAAGTGTACATTTATTGCAATGACTGAAAAGTGCATTCAGATCTGTGAACAGTTAGGTTTTCTCCCCGACTTCCTGTTTTTTTTTTAAACATAAATGATACAAGACTCTTGGAAGAAACTGAAATTATACAAAATTTGGTACATAGTTAATTTATAGCAAGCACATTTTAAAAAAGAACTGGAATGCATTCAGAGTAGAAGGACCTCAGCTGAGAAAAGTATGGAAATTTGTTGTCTGTAAAATACTTGATGGTGTTTAGCCTAGGGTAAAAGAAATGATTCTTGCCTAAACATTTAAACAATTGTCTATAAAAGAAGCTGTCCTCTTACTATCTCCTCACAGGGCAGAGAATTAGAACCAAAGGGTAAATGTAGTGAGTGCAAAAATTTTATCCCAGGATAAAGAGAAATTCCTTATAAAATTAAACGGTTTGCCTTAAAAAATGTAATAAAATCCCTTGTCTCTGGAAGCATTTATATAGAAGCTAGATTACAAACCATTAAAGATACTATATAAGAAATTCTTGCACATTAAAGAAGGTTGTCCAAGATATTGAAATACCCACTGATTCTATCAGTCTGTGAACTCATAATAATATTATAATATCTAACACTGTTTTCATGGAAAAGTATACTTTCAGTTTTAATAAGAATTTTAAGAACATAAGAAATAACACAACAGTTAAGAGTCTGGGCTCTTGAGGTCAGAATGTCTGGGTTAGAATCCTGTGATTGTTACTTATTGGTGTGATCTTGATCAGATACTTAATATGTGTTAGTTATCTAACCACAAATTTGGGGTTACTGTGAAGATAAATCCTGTACAGTGCTTAGGCTAAAGTGTAGGGCTCAATAAAACTACATGTCAGGGCTCAGTTAAGCAGCTATTTTTCCATCTAATCTTCAAAGGAACTAACAATGGTTTGTAATATAACCTTATTTTAGAAGTAAAAAAGCAAACTCAGAGAGGTTAAGTAATTTGCAACAGTCACAAAAGTATATGCCAAGCCAGAAATTTAACTTTAGAAATGTCTTGTTTTATAAAGACCACTTTTTACTCATTTAGAAATTAGAGAAACACTTTGCTGTCTTCCTTAGATTTCACCTATTTTCCCTTTCAAACTATTTTTCTTCCTTCCAGTTTTTTCTATTAAAATTTTTTAATACAATTTTTAAAGGTTACTTTCCATTTACAGTTATTACAAAATACTGGCTATTAGAGGTGTACAATACATCCTTGAGTCTTACACCAACAGTTTGTACCCTCCACTCCCCCACACCTATATTGTCTCTCCCACCTTCCCTCTCCTCACTGGTAACCACTAGTTTATTCTCTATATCAGTGAGTCTGCTTCTTTTATGTTATATTCACTTGTCATATTTTTTAGAGTCCACATATAAGCAATATCATACAGCATTTATCTTTCTGACTTACTTCACTTAGCATAATGCCATCCAAATCCATCCATGTTGCTGCAAATGGCAGAATTTTGTTGGCCATTTTTATGACTAAGTAGTATTCCATTGTATGTATATATACCACAGCTTCCTTATCCATTTATCTGTGGATAGACACTTAGGTTGTTGCCATATTTTGGCTACTGTAAACAATGCTGCTATGAACACTGGGGTGCATTCATCTTTTTGAATTGGTGTTTTTGTTTTTTTCAGATATATACCCAGGAGTGGAATTACTGGGTCATATGTATTTCTATTTTTAGTTTTTTGAGAAACCTCCGTACTGTTTGCACCAATTTACATTCCCACCAACAGTGTATAAGGCTTCCCTTTTCTCTACCTCCTTGCCAACATTTGTTTTTTGTAACTTTTTGATTATAGCCATTCTGACAGCTGTGAGGTGATACCTCTTTGTGGTTTTGGTTTGCATTTCCCTGATGATTAGCAATGTTGAGCATCTTTTCATATGCCTGTTGGCCATCTGTATTTTCTCTTTGGTAAAATGTCTATTCAGTTCTTCTGCCCATTATTTATTTATTTATTTATTTTTAATATTGAGTTGCATTAGCTGTTTACATATGTTGGGTATTAATCCTTCATTGGGTCATATCATTCGCAAATATTTTCTCCTATTCAGTAGGTTGTCTTTTCGTTTTGTCACTGGTTTCCTTTGCTGTGCAAAAGCTTTTTGGTTAGGCTCCATTTGTTTAATTTTGCTTTTATTTCCTTTATTTTAGGAGAAGGATCCAAAAAATAACTGCTGTGATTTATGTCAGTGTTCTGCCTATGTTTTCTTGTAGGAGTTTTAAGGTTTTTGGACTTGCATTTAGGCCTTTAATCCATTTGGAGTTTATTTTTGTATATGGTGTTAGAGAACATCCTAATTTCATTCTTTTGCATGTAGCTGTCCAGTTTTCCCAGCACCACTTATTGAAGAGACTGTCTTTTCCCCATTGTATATTCTTGCCTCCTTTGTCATAGATTAATTGACCGTAAGTGCGTGGGTTTATTTCTGGGCTTTCTATCCTGTTCCCTTGATCTACTGTCTGTTTTTGTGCCAGTACCATACTGTTTTGATTACTGTAGCTTTGTAGTATAGTCTGAAGTCAGGGAGCTTGATTCCTCCAGCTCTGTTGTTCTTTGTCAAGATTGTTTTGGCTATTTGGGATCTTTTGTGTTTCCATATAAATTCTAGAATTATTTGTTCTAGTTCTGTGAAAAATGCTATTGCTATTTCATTTTGGTTTATTATTATTATTATTTTTTGTGGTATGCGTGCTTCTCACTGTTGTGGCCTCTCCCGCTGCGGAGCACAGGCTCCGGACGCGCGGGCTCAGCGGCCATGGCTCACGGGCCCAGCCACTCCGCGGCATGTGGGATCTTCCCAGACCAGGGCACAAACCCGTGTCCCCTGCATTGACAGGCAGACTCTCAACCACTGCACCACCAGGGAAGCCCACTATTGGTATTTTGATAGGATTGTACTGAATCTGTATATTGCCTTGGCTAACATGGTCATTTTAACAATATTGATTCTTCCAATCCAAGAACACAGTGTATCTTTCTATCTGTTTGTATCATCTTCTATTTCATTCAACAGAGTCTTTAGTTTTTGGAGTACAGTTCTTTTGCCTCCTTCGGTAGGTTTATTTGTAGATATTTAGTTCTTTTTGATGCAATAGTAAACAGATTGTTTCCTTAATTCTCTTTCTGATAGTTCATTGTGAATGTATAGAAATGCAACAGATCTCTCTGTATATTAATTTTGTATCCTGCAACTTTACCGAATTCATTGATGAGCTCTAGTAGTTTTCTGGTGGCATCTTTAGGATTTTCTATGTATAGCACCATGTCGGCTACAAAAAGTGACAGTTTTACTTCTTCCTTTCCAGTTTGGATTCCTTTTTCTATTTTTTTCTCTGATTTCTATAAAAGTGGTAAGAATGGGCATTCCTGCCTTGTTCCTGATCTTGGAGGAAATGCTTTCAGCTTTTCACTGTTGAGCATGATGTTAGCTGTGGGACTGTCATATATGGCCTTTATTATGTTTAAGTATGTTCCCTCTATCCTCATTTTCTGGAGAGTTTTTTTTTTTATCATAATAGATGTTGAATTTTATCAAAAGCTTTTTCTGCATCTATTGAGATGATCATATGGTTTGTTTGGTTTTTTTTGCGGTACACGGGCCTCTCACTGCTGCGGCCCCTCCCACTGCGGAGCACAGGCTCCGACGCGCAGGCCCAGCGGCCACGGCCCATGGGTCCAGCTGCTCCGCAGCACACGGGACCCTCCCAGACTGGGGCACGAACCCGGGACCCCGCATAAGCAGGCAGACCTCCAACCACTGCACCACCAGGGAAGCCCCCGATCATATGGTTTCTATTCTTCAATTTGTTAATACTGTGTATCACACTGATTGATCTGTGGATATTGAAAAATCCTTGCATCCGTGGGATAAATCCCACTTGACCATGGTGTATTATTCTTTTAATGTACTGTTAGATTTGGTTTGCTAGTATTTTGTTGAGAATTTTGGCATCTATGTTCATCAGTGCTATTGGCCTGTAATTTTCTTTTTTCGTGATATCTTTGTCTTTGGAGGACATCCTAGGAAATTATAATTCCACAAAAATAACTCAAGAGATAACAATTACCTATAAAAATCAAGGTGCTACAAATTATAGAGTCAGAAGATATTTGCAATCTTTAAGTACCTGAAACGGTGGGTTGACTAACTTAATACTCCATGTGCAATCTCCTTCTCTCTTGCTTAAATTAAGAGCAGGTTAAGGGGAAAAAGATAACAAAACAAACAAACAAGATTTCTCAGACTTACTTGCATTTGGGGGATAGGGAGAAGGCAGTGAATGCATGGTGCATGTGACACAATCCCGGGACAGATTTAAGTAGACATTAGTACCTTTGTGCTTCTGAGAATGTTTTTGCTTTTCTGAACAAAAGACACTTATTAGGCTCTCATCATCCTGATGAAGTAAATCTTGGATTTTAATAAGAGCCCAAGAAAAGGCCCAAGGACTCTTACAAAGTAGGCAGTCAGATCAGGAAAAACATGATTAAAGACAGGAACCTCAAAAGTTGTCATCCACAACAGGTGAATTATTTGTTGACTTGCTTTTGACTTGGGGTGACTGGCGGGAAGGGGAAATGGATATTCTTTAAAAAAAAAATTCTTACTGCTCTCATACAGGTTTGAAGCAGG
This sequence comes from Hyperoodon ampullatus, assembly GCF_949752795.1. Classification (NCBI taxonomy): domain Eukaryota; kingdom Metazoa; phylum Chordata; class Mammalia; order Artiodactyla; family Ziphiidae; genus Hyperoodon; species Hyperoodon ampullatus. Next base: position 79,360,855 of record NC_136915.1, on the reverse strand, counting down.
AAATCATACTATCTATGTGCCCCCCCAAAAATTAATCATAAATTTTACTTTAATTGGCCTCAGGTTGATAATGCTTTCAGGCATCTTACAGAAACAAATGCAAATCCTCTTTGAAAGAAGGCACTTTAAATCCAGACCTAAAATAATTCCCACAGATAAAGTTCCAATGAAAATGTGCCCACAACTAGAAATCACAAAGTTCCGGCAGAAAAAAAAAAATTCATCATGAGTTAGAAAAAAACTACAGGAGTATCATAGTAAAGATTTCATTTGTTGTCATTACCTCACACAAAATGTGAAAAAGTATATTTTATAGGTAAAATTAAATAGAAAGGTATCAAAAGAATGACTAAAACAAGAGACTATCAAAAATTACCAAGATTAACAAAACAGAACTTGTAGTAGTAAGTGTATGTATATATATATATATATATATATATATATATATAAAAAATACATATACAAACAAAACAGAAATTAGAAATACAATATACACGGTCAAGAGCAAACTGGACACATGGAAAGAATTAGAGAAATAGAGATAGACTTGAAGAAATTATCATGCATCTAACTGGAGTTCCAAAATGAAAGAGAAGAAGGAATACAAGACATGCAACATTCAACAAGATAGGCGCTAAGCACTTCCCACAATCAATGAAATACACAAATCTCAGATCCAGGAAGCCCAACATATCCCAAGCTGATCAAATGAAAAGAAATCTATACCATTCAGCAGAACACTGCAGAAAAAGAGTTTCTTAAAAACAGCTAGGGAGAAAAGGCAGAACATCTGCATAGTTTAACCATTAGATCAGTAACTGCCCCCTCAAAAACAACAGGGGAATCCAGAAGACATAAAATAATAGTTTCCAGGTACTGAGAGACAATAAATGTCAACCTAGAATGATATACCCGGGGAAATATCTTTCGAAAGTCTATACCTTTAGGAAGAAAAAGAAACAAGATGAAGGAAGGCCTGAGAAGCATGAAGAAATGTTGAACAAAGAAAATGATAAACACGTGGGTAATTATAAACCAACAATGACTATATAAAACAATAATAGTTAATGTAACTTGTGGAAATGAAGATAAAATGATAGAACTGGAATATGAACAATGACAGCACTTAGGTCAATTGGAGTTACGTAGATTGAAATTAAAGTATTCTAAGTTTGTTATATGGTATATAAAGAAAGTATACCATTCAGTCTAGTTGACAAACAGAAACCACACTAGATATTTTGAACAAAGGGAATTTAACACAGGGAATTGGTTACATCATACATATTCAGGTATTGTGCAAAGGGCTTGAGAAAAAAATTCCTTTTCTCAAAGGGCTTAGAGTCAGGTACAACCTCTATGTTACTATATAAATGGGTATGTGTGTCTATTCATGCAACAGTGTATGTGTGTATATATGAACATTTTCAAATATACTGAAAAGATGAAAGAATGGTATAGTGAGCCCCCATAAACCCACCACCTAGATTTGCCAATCTACACACACACACACACACACACACACACACACACACGTGTAGGAAGATAAAAAAGGAGAGCAAACATAAATGGTACGAAGAAAGATGGGAAAATTAGATTCGGGAGCAACAATTTCACTCAGAAATTGAAGTTATTAGCAGAGGCCAGATTATATGAAAGGCATCTCTGTAATGCTATACATTTGTACTGTATTCTGTAGGGAATGGAGAGCCACTGAAAGGTTTAAAGCAAGAAAGTAACAGGATCAATTCTGAATACTAAGTAAAAAATACTGGTAGCAGTGTTTAGGTTGGATTAGAGAAATACTTAACTTGCAGGCTTCAGCAGTAAGGATGGAGAAGAGACAGATTTGAGACCTATGTCAGAGGTAGAATCTATAGGGCCTGGTGACTTGACTTACACTGGAGAGTGAAAGTAAAAAGAAACACAGACATCTACAGTAAAAGTCAGATTTTAGTTACAGATTATGGGGGTCATGCCATTAACAGGACAGAAAACAAAAGGGAAAGATTTAGAGGCAGTGTCTCAGGAAGGAAGAGTTCAACTTTAAACATGGTAAGAGGCAAAGCCAACAGGATAATAATACCTATATTCAGGCAATATCCATAAGGTTATAAGGCTATAAATTATGAGATGAAGCCCAGAAAATCCATTTTGGTTTGAAATACCACTTTGAAAGTCAGCAGAAAATACAACGTGGTTAAAATCTCCTTAGGGATGAGATTTTCCAAGGCCAGAATGATGAGTAAAAACTGAATTTGTTAGTTTTCCCAACAATGTGTAGAGCAACAGATATGCTGTTTCTGGTACTTTTTGTATTTTCTCTAAATCCACAACTGAGCAGTTGGCTTCCAAAATGAGTTAAGAGTTCTAGAAAACAGGAGCAGTCCCGATCCTTAGAAGGCTCCTAAATAAGGTTTAGCCTTAAACTGGTTACTTCATTCTCATGGAGGTTAGTAACGTAATTGACCTTTAATCTTTACTTCCTAGCCCAGGAAAGCTTCCTCAGATTTTACTTACATCCAGAGGTTTCATGTTCAGAATTAGAAAAGCTTAAATGCCTCATACTTGACCTTTCCTCAAGCTATTAAAACCCTTGTTCACAAAACACCATAGAAAGAGCATATACAGTCTCTATTCTCTTTGTTTTATGAACGAGAAAAACAAGGACTGGAGGGGTTGCAAGTGATACACAAACACATAACTACGTAATGATCCAGCTGGGATGAGACCTTGGATTATAGAAACTTTGTTCTTTAGTTTATACCTAGCTGATTCCCAATGCTCAATATTCATAAAGTGGTACCTGTACAGCCAG